>NC_141000.1:0-549105 GCF_052327205.1 Somniosus microcephalus | reverse complement strand
CCTCTCTCCCCCCCCCGACACCCCCTCTCTCCCCACCCCCCCGACACCCCCTCTCTCCCCCCCCCGACACCCCCTCTCTCCCCCCCCCGACACCCCCTCTCTCCCCCCCCCGACACCCCCTCTCTCCCCCCCCGACACCCCCTCTCTCCCCCCCCCCCGACACCCCCTCTCTCCCCCCCCCCCCCCCGACACCCCCTCTCCCGCACTCCTGACCCTTCCCTCCAGTTGCCTCTCGACCCGAAATAATCTAGGGTAAGAAGACCCAAAGGTGACGATGCATGAAGTTTAAATTTTATTTCCGGCCCATGAACATAAGAGCTTGGACACCCCTGCTTTAGAGAGTCTGTTAAAATATCACCATGTGGCTCCTTACTAAGATGGAGCCTCTTGCCTTGAATACTGCACTTTAGTTCAGGAAAACAATATAAAGCTTCACCAATCTTCAATTCAGAAAGCTGACTGCATTGGTAAATTGTAGGGAAGAGATTTTCAAAGAAACAAGCTGATATAGCTGTCATGTAGATTCCAAAACAAAAGAAAGAATTTTTATTTATATCGCACTTTTCACAGCCGTAGGAAGTTACAAAGTGCTTCATAGCCAATGAATTACTTTCTGAATTGCAGCCAACATCATCATGTAGGAAAATGCAGCAGCCTAATTTGCTCACAGCAGGGTTCCACAAACAGCAATGAGATGAATAGCCATATCTCGCCATTTAATTAGATCATGGCTGATATGCACTTCAACTCCATTTATCCAGCTTTGATCCATGTCCCTTAATACCTTTACCTAATAAAAATCTATCTCTCAGTTTTGAAATTTTCAATTGACCCCCAGCTGCAACAGGTTTTTGAGGGTGAGAGTTTCAGATTTCCACCACCCTTTGTGTGAAGAAGTGCTTCCTGACATCACCCTTTAATAAATAGCAAATGAAGAATGATCAAAGGCTACATTGAGAACTGCATACAGTTCAAGTTACTGCAACAGGAAGGGTCATCCAGACATCAGAGGCAACGGAGAGGGGAGCAACACAATTCACAATTCAAATCGCTTTATTGGCATGATAAGTTACATCTTATGTTGCCAAAGCATCAAAATACATTTATGGTTGAGCACATAAACGCAGTTCTATTCATACAGTGTATAAACAGGTATATCCCTGAGTGTATAAATATACATTTGCATTGTTTATATATGGGGCGGGGAAGCGCCTTAAAGAGGTGTCGGATATAATGGAGTACAGAAAATGAATTCAGAAAATGCTTTGATGTGCTAGGGCAGCAGGATAAGAAGGCACATGAGCTGTGATCCTACATTACAATAGTGACTACACTTCAAAAGTACTTATACAAAAGCAAAATACTGCAGATGCTGGAAATCTGAAATAAAAAGGTGACCTGCTGAGTATTTCCAACATCTTCTGTTTTTACTTCAAAAGTACTTAATTGGCTGTGTACGCGTTGGGACGTCCTGAGGTCATGAAAAATGACAGAAATGCAAGTTCCTTACTGTCTGTCTATATTTCTTTCCTGAAGTCTTTCCTGTATTTCTTTCTTTCTTGAAGGACTTCTTTATCCATAGGGTGACGGAAGAGGTTGGCATGAGTTGTCAGGAAAGATAAACTCAATGTGATCTTGGCAATTAATGTTTTCAATTAAAAAGTGTACTTTCACTTTATAAATAAATACAATTCTGCAGAGAAATACCGATGTCAGGGTTCGAGCTTGTCAGCTGTTCTGTTGCTGTTTCGGGGTTCTGTTGCTCTGTTGCTGTTTCGGGGTTCTGTTGCTGTTTCGGGGTTCTGCTGCTGTTTTGGGGTTCTGTTGCTGTTTCAGGGTTCTGTTGCTGTTTCGGGGTGCTGTTTTGGGGTTCTGTTGCTGTTTCAGGGTGTTTCGGGGTTCTGTTGCTGTTTCAGTGTTCTGTTTTGGGGTTCTGTTGCTGTTTCGGGGTGCTGTTTTGGGGTTCTGTTGCTGTTTCAGGGTGCTGTTTCGGGGTTCTGTTGCTGTTTCAGGGTTCTGTTTCGGGGTTCTGTTGCTGTTTCGGGGTTCTGTTGCTGGTGATGTGCGAATGATTTACAGCCGCTGTGACCCATTGGAAATAAACCACTCATGGAATGACTGACGACATGTGGTATGAAGCTTTCAGAAAAGTGAAGTGCCATGACAAAGGCCTGCAGCCTGAATGGTATTATTTAGGTATTGTCGATTGCAGCTGTATTACTTTAAATAGTCAGATTTGCTGGGGATGCTTTTCAACTCATAGGCAATTGACTGAAGTGGCAATTTTTTTTTTTTTTAAAGTGTCAGCATTTACCTTGCCTATTTTTAAATTTGTAGGTGACACAGTTAGCATTGGCGATGTTCAATTTAAGCTGAAACAGCCTAAAAATCCTGAACTGGTCCCCTTGAAACACAGTAAGTAACACTTTTTTTTCTCCTTTCAATTATTATCAGTATTTTTCAGCTTATTAAGCTAATGAATAACTCGAAGTATGGGAGGCTTTAAGAAGAATTGGTTTCAGTTCAAAATAACTTAATAATTGTTAAACCATTTTGCTCCTTGGATTGTGAATAATGACTTTTAAAAAGAATAATTTTTCATATGTGGGCATCACTTGGAAGGTTTGCATTTATTGCCCATCCTTAGTTGCCCTTGAGAAGGTGGTGGTGAGCCACCTTCTTGAACTGCTGCAGTCCATGTGGAGCGGTAGATCCCACAATGCTGTAGGGTAGGGAGTTCCAGGATGTTGACCCAGCGACGATGAAGGAATGGCGATAATATGTTCAAGTCGGGATGGTGTGTGACTTGGAGGGGAACTTAGGTGATGGTGTTCCCATGCACCTGCTGCCCTTGTCCTTCTAATGTAAGAAGTCACACAACACCAGGTTATAGTCCCAACAGCTTTATTTGAAATCACAAGCTTTCGGAGCGCTGCTCCTTCAGGTGAAGTGGAGAAATGCATAGAGACACAGCTTATATAGTCAGAGAATCATGTCAGATGTTTACAGGTAACCTTTCCAACTGCCATTTATCCTTCTAGGTGGTGGGAATCTGTGAGCATGACGATGTCAGGCTATTGCTTGACTAGTCTGTGGTACATCTCTCTCAACTTCGGCACCAGTCCTCAGATGTTAGTGAGAGGGACTTTGCTTCACAACCCTGGACGTGGGCTGCCTTATCCTGCTGCCCTAGCATATCAAAGCAGTTTCTGTACTCCATTATGTCTTATATATAATTCTTTAAAGCTCCCCACCCCCGACGATTCATTGTGGCTTAAGAGCCCTCACTTATCAAGTTGGTCTTCACAGCTCTTCTCTCTGAGGTTCAGCCTTGTTGCTCTCCTCTGCGCTGCCTCTGGTGTTTGGATGGCCCCTCATGTTGGGGTAACGTGAACTGTACGCCGTGCACAGTGTACGTACAGTTCTCAGCCTCGTGCACAATGTGGCCTTTGATCACAAGCCTCAATCTAAGATGATAATCCACTGAATTAATCTCTATACTGCCTCCCCGTTCGCAAAATAAATGCTGGGTGTGCCTTTGTTATGACCTGATTCGATGCTTTGATTGCATCCGAGTGGTCCATCCGCTTTGATTCTTGTTTTTCTTTCTCACGGTTTGCTACAACTGAGTGGCTTGCTAGGCCACCTCGGAGGTCAGTTAAGAGTCAAGCACATTGGCATGCGACTGGAGTCACATATAGGTCAGACCGGGTAAGGATGGCAGGTTTCCCTCCCTCAAGGACATGAATTAAACCAGCTGGGTTTTTATGACAATCCGATGGCTTCATGGTCATTTTTACTGATACTAGCTCTTTATTTCCAGATTTTAAAAAATCTGAATTCAAATTCTTAAATAGCCCATGGTGGTTTTTGAATTCTAGGTCTCCGGATTACCAGTTGCATAACCACTAGGCTAGCGTACTTGTACTGGTCCATAGAAAATGTACCACTGTGAGACATAGAAACATAGAAGATAGGAGCAGGAGTAGGCCATTCGGCCCCTCGAGCCTACTCCGCCATTCAACGAGATCATGGCTGATCATCCAAATTCAGTACCCTGTTCCTGCCTTCTCGCCATATCCCTTGATCCCTTTAGCCTTAAGCAATATATCCAACTCCTTGAATATATTTAATGAACTGGCCTCCACTGCCCTCTGTGGTAGAGAATTCCACAGGTTCACCACTCTCTGGGTGAAGAAATTCCTCCTCATCTCAGTCCTAAATGGCTTACCCCTTATCCTTAGGCTGTGACCCCTGGTTCTGGACCCCCCCGGCCATCGGGAACATCCTTCCTGCATCTAATCTGTCTAGTCCTGACAGAATTTTATAAGTTTCAATGAGATCCCCTCTCATTCTTCTAAACTCCAGCGAGTACAAGCCCAATCGACCCAATCTCTCCTCGTACGTCATTCCTGCCATCCCAGGTATCAGCCTGGTGAATCTTCGCTGCACCCCCTCCATGGCAAGAACACCCTTCCTCAGATAGGGCAACCAAAACTGCACACAATACTCAAGATGTGGTCTCACCAAGGCCTTGTACAACTGTAGCAAGACATCCTTGTTCCTGTACTCGAATCCTCTCGCTACGAAGGCCAACATACCATTTGCCTTCTTAACCACCTGCTGCACCTGCATGCTTACCTTCAGCGACTGGTGCACAAGGACACCCAGGTCTCGTTGCACTTCCCCTTCTCCCAATCTATTGCCATTCAGACAATAATCTGCCTTCCTGTTTTTACCACCAAAGTGGATAACCTCGCATTTATCCACATTATACTGCATCTGCCATGCATCTGCCCAATCACCCAACCTATCTAAATCATACTGGAGTTTCTGGGCATCCTCCTCACAGCACACTCTCCCACCCAGCTTTGTGTCCTCTGCAAATTTTGAGATACGTATTATATCCAATTCCCTCGTCTAGATCATTAATATATATTGTGAATAGCTGGAGTCCTAGGACCGATCCCTGCGGTACCCCACTAGTCACTGCCTGCCACTTGGAGAACGACCCGTTAATTCCGACTCTTTGCTTTCTGTCTGCCAACCAGTTCTCTATCCAAGTCAATACCTTGCCTCCAATCCCATGTGCCTTAACTTTGCACGCTAGTCTCTTATGTGGGACCTTATCGAAAGCTTTCTGAAAGTCCAAATACACCACATCCACTGGTTCTCCCTTATCTATTTTACCAGTTACATCCTCAAAAAATTCCAGTAGATTAGTTAAGCACGATTTACCTTTCGTAAATCCATGTTGACTTTGTCCGATCCTGTCACTGTTCTCCAAGTGTTCTGCTATTACATCCTTTATAATGGACTCTAGCATTTTCCCCACTACCGATGTCAGGCTCACTGGTATATAATTCCCCGTTTTTTCTCTGCCACCTTTTTTGAATAGTGGGGTAACATTAGCTACCCTCCAATCCATGGGTACTGTTCCAGAGTCTAGCGAATTCTGGAAGATGACTAGTAATGCATCTACTATCTCTAGGGCCACTTCCTTAAGTACCCTAGGATGTAGATTATCAGGCCCTGGGGATTTATCGGCCTTTAATCCCATCAATTTCCCCAACACCATTTCCCTACAAATACTGATTTCTTTCAGTTCCTCCCTCTCATTATACCCTATGTTCCCCGACATCTCTGGGAGGTTATTTGTGTCCTCCTTTGTGAAGACAGAACCAAAATATGTATTTAATTGGTCCGCCATTTCTTTGTTCCCCATTATAAATTCCCCTGATTCTGACTGCAAGGGACCTACGCTTGACTTCACCAATCTTTTTCTCTTCACATATCTATAAAAGCTTTTACAGTCAGTTTTTATGTTCCCTGCAAGCTTACTCTCACTCTATTTTCCCCCCTCTTAATCAATCCCATTGTCCTCCTTTGCTGAATCTTAAACTGCTCCCAATCCTCAGGTTTGTTGCTTTTTTTGTGAAGCGAAAGGCAAATCCTGGAATAGACTGTTCCCCACTGTAGCCCTGTTCATTCAAATTTGTATTACAGAAAATGTTAAGCTTCACATCTTTTAGCTGTCTTAGGGTAAAGGCTGCTGTGTAAAAAGGAGTGCATTATTTTGTAACCTATTGCCTGATAGCTATCTCGGGAGTTTGGCTAACTGAGAAGAGGACTGTAAGGGACATAAGGAGGACGTAGATTGGGGAGGTATATGTCAATTGATATTTAATGTCTAGAAATATGAGGTGATAATTTTTGGGAGGAAGAATCATGAAGAACTTATACAGTCAATTGTAAAACTTTCAAAGGAGTGGAGGAGCACGAAGGGGTTTAGGAACCCAAATCTTTAAAAATGGAAAGACAAGTTGATAAAGCTGTTTACAATGAAAGTATCTGGGATTCTGGCTTTCATTGAGTCCAAGAGCAAAGAGATCATGACAAACCACTACAAATCATTGTTTAGGCATCAGTTAGAATATTGTGTCCCATTTTGGATGGCCTACTATAGGAAGGATGTTAAGGCCATGGAGAAAGTGCAGAAGAGATGATATGAGCAATGAAAGGCTTTATCATCACTGCGGTCTACATCCCACCACACGCTAATGCCAAACTAGCACTGAAGGACCTCTACAGGGCCATCAGCGAACAACAAACTGCGCACCCAGACGGAGCTTTTATCGTCGCGGGGGACTTCAATCACATAAACCTTAAAACTGTACTACCGAAATTCCACCAGAATGTTTCCTGCCCCACAAGAGGGGAGAACACACTGGATCAAGTCTACACGAGCATTGTAGACGCTTATAAGGCCATTCCCTGCCCCCACCTTGGGAAGTCTGACCACCTCTCCCTGTTTCTAGCCCCGGCATACAAACCGCTCATCAAAAGAGGGAGAACATCAGTGAGAGCAGTGAAAGTATGGCCAGAGGGGCTTCAGGATTGCTTCGAACGCACTGATTGGGGCATGTTTGCCCATAATGACATCGAGGAATACGCATCCACAGTGCTATTCTACATTAACAGCTGCGTCGAGGTCGTCACGACCCATAAAAATATCAGGACATACCCCAACCAGAAACCCTGGATGAACGGAGAGGTCCGCTCACTGTTGAAAGCACGCGACACAGCATTTAAATCTGGCGACGCGGCGGCTTACAGTGCAGCTAGGACCAACCTAAAAAAGGGTATCAGGACTGCCAAAAGGAAACAGACACTGCGGATAGAGGATCATTTCCACAACAACTCGGACCCCCGGCGCATGTGGCAAGGCACCCAGTCCATCACTGACTACAAGGGCAAAAACACCAGCCCCCCGGTTAGCGATGCCTCCCTTCCGGAGGAGCTTAACAACTTCTACGCTCGCTTCGACAGGGACAACAGGGAGCCGGCTACCAAAGCCTTGCCACCCCCGGAAGACCAGGTGCTCACTCTGCCGACCTCCGACGTAAGGGGTGTTCTACGCGGAGTGAACACACGAAAGGCTGCTGGACCGGATAGCATCCCTGGACGGGTACTCAAGGAATGTGCTGATCAGCTGGCTGATGTCTTCACCGCCATCTTCAATCTGTCATTGGCCCAGGCAGTAGTCCCTACATGCTTCAAGACCGCTACCATTATTCCTGTGCCAAAGCAAACGGCTGTGACGTGCCTGAACGACTATCGACCTGTCGCACTCACACCCATCATAATGAAGTGTTTCGAGAGACTGGTCCTGGCTCACATCAAAGCCAGTGTTCCCGCCTCTCTTGACCAACACCAGTTTGCCTATCGTGCAAACAGATCAACGGAGGATGCAATCACAACTGCTCTACACTCGGCATTGAATCACTTAGATGGTAAGGAGACCTACATCAGAATGCTGTTCATAGACTACAGCTCAGCATTTAACACTATCGTCCCCAACAAGCTGGCCACCAAACTCCAAACTCTTGGCCTGAACACTTCCCTCTGCAACTGGACCCTGGACTTCCTAACAAACAGACCCCAGTCTGTCAAATTAGGTAACCACACCTTCCCCCCCCCCCCCCCCCGACCCTGAACACGGGGGCCCCACAAGGATGTGTGCTGAGCCCCCTCCTCTACTCCCTCTTCACCCACGACTGTGTGGCTGTTCATGGTTCCAACACCATCATCAAGTTTGCGGATGATACCACGGTAGTAGGCCAGATCACCAACAACGATGAGTCAGCCTACAGGGAAGAGGTCCAGCATCTCGTGAAGTGGTGCGCCGATAACAACCTGGCCCTTAACATCAAGAAAACCAAAGAAATCATTGTGGACTTCAGGAAGTAAAGGCGGAAGTCACACCCCCATCCACATCAATGGGGCTGTGGTGGAAAGGGTGGACAGCTTTAAGTTCCTCGGAGTCCACATCACGGAAGACCTCTCCTGGTCCCGCAATACCTCCTCTCTGGTGAAGAAGGCCCAGCAGCGCCTATATTTCCTAAGGAGGCTGAAGGGATGTAACCTGTCACCCCTGATCCTCTCTAACTTTTACCGCTGCACAATAGAGAGCATCCTGACGAACTGTATCACAGTATGGTATGGCAGCTGTAGCTACCGACCATAGAGAACATCTACCAGAAACGCTGTTTACGGAGGTCACGGTCCATCATCAAAGACCCTACCCACCCCAGCCACAGTCTGTTCACCCTCCTGCCATCTGGGAGACGCTACAGATGCATTCGCACCCGTACGACCAGATTTAGGAACAGCTTCTTTCCCAGGGCTGTCATCCTACTGAACTCTACAAATAAACTCTAAAGCCTGCACATCTGCCAATGCACTTTATTATGGTTATATTTATGTTAATGTATTACAAGCCAAATGTATGTTGAATGTTTAAATGTCTTAATCTAAATGTACACTCTCGGGAGCCGCAAGCCTACATTTCGTTGTACTGCACTTGTGCACTAACAATGACAATAAAAGTTGATTTGATTTGATTTGATGAGCAATGAAAGGCTTTAGTATGAAGACAGACCGGAGAAACTGTTTTTTTATTAGAATGAAGAAGGTTAAGTGGAGATCTCATAAAGGTGTTCAAAATTATGAGGGATTTTGATGATATAAATCTGAACAAACTATTTCCACTGGTCAGTCAGTCAGTAACGAGAAGGCATCAATTTAAGGTCACCACTGAAAGAGTAAAGAAAATGGTTAGTAGAAACTGTTTTGCGCAGAAATTTGTTAGGGCACAGAATGCCGACCAGAAACAGTGGTGGAAGCAGAATCGATAACAGCTTTTAAAAGGGAAGTGGAAAAGTATTTGAAAACTTTTTTTTAAAGAGGCTATGAGAAAAGAGCAGAGGAATGGGACAATTCTTTCAGAGAGCTGGCGTAGATGTGATGGGCCGAATGGCTTCCTTTTGTGCTACAAAAAAATCATGGCCCGTAATTTCCAATCGGAAGCTTCCTGCGTGCGGATGCCTTCTATCGGAAAAAAATCTATGCCCTTACCTGAGGGCTCCCGAGGTGCGGCCATTTCCGCTCCTGGGCCTCTCCACAGTCGAAATGCGCAAGGCCCAGGTATCCCAGGGGTGCATGCGGTTCGCAAGCGTCCCTGGGATCACGTGGGCTAGGCGAGCCAATGGGAGAAGGGAATCCCCCTTCATACTTTTGACATAAACCTGTCAAAAGTATTAATGGGGATCACTGGAAAAAAAACATCAAAACATTAAATAAATTTTTAAAAAACCATCACATTTTTAAAATGAGTTAAAATTACATTAAATTAAATATTTTAAACAAAAATTTAATTATTTGAAAAAAATAATTAAAGTTTTTTACGGGGCTAAAAATCAATTACCTTTTTTAAAAGTATTTTAAAATTATAAATGAGTGAATTTTTTTTTTTTTAAACTTTTTAAACTCTTATGCTGGTAAAAGCAAGCCGTACGCTGCTTTTACCAGGCGTAAGATTTTTAAGTGATTTCAGTGGGCAGAGGTTCTGCAGAAAGCGGAACGCTCCCCCTGCAGAGGCCCTTCTCCAGGGCAGGCGTCCAATCTGTCAAGAGGATTCTTCACAGATCGGAAGTGCTGGTTTTCAGCGCATGCGCTTCGCATGCCTGAAACCGGCATTTCCGATGTCCCTACGGGTGTGTATACAGCCCATACACACCCGTAGGGATCGGAAAATACGGTCTCATGATTAGGTTTAGTGTAGTTATGAAAAAGGACAAGGAACAATCAAAGTTGAAGATATCCAACTGGAGGAAGGCTAATTTCAGTGAGATGAAAGGGGATCTGGCCCAGATGGAATGGAATCAAAGATCATCAGGTTAAACAGTATATGAGCAATGGGTGGCCTTCAAAGAGGAGATAGTTCAGGTACGTACCAGACACATTCCTATGAGGGGGAAAGGAAGGGCATCCAAAGCTAGAGCTCCCTGGATGAGTAAAGAAATTGTGATTAAATTAAATGAAACTAGTCTCTCCGTCTCCATCACATCTGTTCTGACGATGCCACCTTCCATACTAGTGCTTCCGGTATGTCTTCCTTTTCCTCAACCGAGGATTCCCCTCTACCGTGGTTGACATGGCCCTCGACCGTGTCCGTTCCACTTCCCCTCCCTCCCAGTAACACGATAGAGTTCCCCTTGTCCTCACCTTTCACCCCACCAGCCTCCACATTCAACGGATCATCCTGCGCCATTTCTGCCACCTCCAGCGTGATCCCACCATCAAACACATCTTCCCCTTCCCCCCCCCCCCCCCCCCCGGTCCCCTTTCAGCATTCCAAAGGGACCGCTCCCTCCGCGACACCTTGGTCCACTCCTCTATCACCCTTTCCCCTTCGCCCGGCACCTTCCCATGCAAGCGCAGGAGATGCACCACCTGCCCTTTTACCTCCTCCCTTCCCACGTCCAGGGCCCCAAACACTCCTTCCAGGTGAAACAGCGATTTACTTGTACTTCTTGCAATCTAGTATACTGTATTCGCTGCTCACGATGCGGTCTCCTCTACATTGGGGAGACCAAAAGCAGATTGGGTGACCGCTTTGCAGAATACTTCCGTTCCGTCCGCAAGTGTGACCCCGAGCTTCACTTTAAGCCTGTCACTTTAATTCTCCGCTCCACTCTCACTCTGATCTCTCCGTCCTCAGCCTCTTACATTGTTCCAACGAAGCTCAACGTAAATCACAGAATCACAGAAACCCCACAGTGCAGATAGAGGCCATTTCGGCCCATCGAGCCTGCACCGACACATATCCCACCCGATCCCCGTAACCCCTACACCAACACATATCCCACCCTATCCCCGTATTTAATCCCTCTAACACTAAGGGTCAATTTTATCATAGACTCGAGGAACAGCACCTCATCTTTTGATTAGGCACTTTACAGCTTTCTGGACTATAAATTGGCCCCTGTAGTTCGTTCTTTTTTTCTCTCTTGTTTCCTCACATGATTGCTGTTAATGTTGCTGCCATCATCACCCACACATCATCTGGATCCATCTTTTGTTTCTTAACTTGTCCCATTACCTCTGCTTTTGCCTCGCACCATCATCCCCTTTGTCAGTCAATCTCTCCCGCCTTCCATCCTATCACAGACCTTCCCTTTGTTCTTTCCTCCCCTCCTCCCTGCCCCTGCTTAAAAATCTCTCCTCCCGAACCTTTTCCAGTCTGACGAAGGGTTTGACCCGCAACGTTGACTCTGTTTCTCTCTCCTCGATGCTGCCTGACCTGCTGAGTGTTTCCAGCACTTCCTGTTGCTATTTCAGCTTATGATAAATGTCAGGTCCATAAATACAGTAGAGAATCGAGCAGAATACAGAGAGTGCAAAGGAGAACTGAAAAAGGAAATCAGAAGGGACAAAGCGAGTGTATGAAGAAAGGTTAGCAGGTAACATAAAATGGGACATTAAATTATTTTATAAACATATAAAGAGTAAAAGTATAGTCAGAGGAAGGGTGGAGCTGATTAAGGACCAAAAAGGAAATCTTCTTGTAGAGGCAGTGGGTGTGGCTGAGGTACAAAATGAGTACTTTTCATCTGTCTTCACCACTAAAGAAGAAGATGCTGTCAATGTAGCAGTAAAGGAGGAGGGGGTGGAGAAATTGGATAGGATAGAAATAGATAAAGAGGAGGCACTTTAAAGGTTCGAAGCGCTCAAAGTAGAAAACTCACCCGGTTCAGATGAGATGTAGCCTAGGTTACTGAGGGAAGTAAGGGTGGAAATAGCAGAGGGCTCTGGTCACAATCTTTCAACTTCCTTGACAATGGGAGTCGTACCAGAGGACTGGAGGATTGCAAATGCTGCACCTCTGCTCAAAAAAGGGAGAGCGATAAACCAGGTAACTACAGACCAATCAGCCTAACGTCAGTGGTGGGAAAACTACAGACTATAATCGGGACAAAATGAATTGTCACTTGGAAGAACGTGGGTTAATAAATGACAGCTAGCGCCGATTTGTTGAAGGCAAATCTTGATTGAGTTCTTTGATGAAGTAACGGAGAGAGTGGTTGAGGGTAATGCAGTTGATGTTTGGTATATGGACTTTCAGAAGACGTTTGATAAAGAGCCACATAATAGGCTTATTAGCAAAATTGAAGCCCACGAGATTAAAGAGGCAGTGGCTGCATGGATACCAAAGTGGCTGAGAGACAAAGCAGAGAATAGTGGTGAACAGTTGTTTCTCAGACTGGTGGGAAGTATACAGTGGTGTTCCCCACGGGTCGGTGTTGGGACCACTGCTCTTTTTGATGTATATTAATGACCTGGACTTGGGTGTAGGGGGCATAATTTCAAAGTTTGCAGATGACACAAAGCTTGGGAATGTAGTAAACAGTGAGGGGGTTAGTAGCAGACTTCAGGAGGTTTCTACCCCTGCCACAGCAGTGAAATGGGGAGATTTTAATTTTCACATAGACTGGGAGAAGCAGAACAGCTCGTGTGTAGTAAAGGCAATGAATTTCTAGAACATATTTCATAGAATCATTTGGGGCATTCCAGATCATATAAAAAAACTCCTCACCTCCCCTCTAGTTCTTTTGCCAGTTAACTTAAATCTGTGTCCTCCAGTGGAAACAGTTTCTCCTTATTTGTTCTATCAAGACCCTGCATCATTTTGAACGCCTATCTTTGATTAAGCTTTTAGTTCCCTCTCCCAGTATATCCTATTTAGTGTCCGTGTATCTTTCTTCAGTGTCAATCTTTGGGTATGATTCTGTGAAATACTGTATGACATTTCCCTACATTAAAGGTGCTAGATAAATGCATGTTGGTGTCTCCTAAGCTCTTGAACTCCCTCCTTAAACCTCTCCGCCACGCCATCTCTCTCTCCTCCTTCAAACCTACCACTTTGGCCAAGCTTTTGGTCACCTGTCCTAATAACTCCTTATAAAATCATAGAATTACAGAATCATAGAATAGTACAGCACGGAAGAAGGCCATTCGGCCCATCGAGTCTGCGCCGGCTCTTTCGAAGAGCAATCCACTCAGTCCCACTCTCCCGCTCTTTCCCCAGATCCTGCCAATTTTGTCCCCTTCAAATAATTATGTGGCTCGGTGTCAGTGCTCCTGTGAAGCGCCTTGGGGCGTTTTGCTATGTTAAAGGTGCTATATAAATGCAAGTCATTGGTTGTATCGATACATTTTCATCTTGTAAACCGGTTGTAATCTCCATTGTGGCCATTAAAGGACTAAATGGTTCATTGAATGGTCCAGACTGATGAGGCAAAGGTTTCTTGTATGTAACGGATGTAATGCGTTGCCCCCACCCACCCTTCCCCGTGATGTGTACAGAAAGTTTGTTTCATAGCACTTAACATTAGGTTGTGCCACTGATTATTTTACTAAAATAACGTTGGGTTGATAATTGCAGGTTGGTTATTTTGGTAATATAAAATTGGACAGGTTATTGATACAGTTTGATTATTTTGGTAATATAATATTTTGGTAATATGTCATGCTGCTTGTAGCCAGCTTGTACGGAATGCATTCTACATACATCATCTGACCAGGCAATGATCTAAATCCCACAAATGTTGTTTGCTTTCCTTTTGCAATGACGTCTGCAGTCTTCTACAGAACACAATCTGTTAGTGCATTGTTGTTTGTTAGAAAAACAATTCATTTATTATTTAAGCTGCCACCAATGTTAATATTTTGTTAATTTATGATCAAAGCAGTCTTGTTTTATGATAGAAACTTGGCTTTTAGGGACTGATGGTCTTAAGGTTGGGTTTACTGTGTACTTTGTAATTGTGTATCCTGATAGTTCACTAATGTTGTCGAGTCAGTGGACATTGAACCACTAAATTATATGGGCCAAAAGTTATGTGATTGGTTTAAAGTAACTTTGATGTTAACTTGTTGCGAGCAGAAGGAAATGAAGATAAAAGCCAAAAGTAGGTCGAGGTGACTCCCTTTTAATTTTCTCATTTTCCTGCTGCATGCTGAAAGTGATAACTCTCGTTCAAGTATAGTTTCATGGAGCTCAGCTCATTGACCATTCTTCATAAGTGAAGGTGAATAACAAGTATCAGCTATGTGACTTGAGAGAGTCACGGTGGGGTGGGGTGCAGAGGGAGAATTTGCAGCGTTGATCTGATCCTTACTCAGTATCGAAGTGCATGTACTTCAAGCAGTAGATGGTGATTGTGAGCAGGAGTGCAAACTGCGGGCAGTGCCAGTGAATAGTGATCATGAGCAAGAACACAAGCTGGGAATGGGTTAGTGTAGTGATTGTGAACAGCAATAGCGAACAATTGGGACAGTCGTGCTGTTACATTATCAGAGAGCTGGGATTGAACCGCATCATCAGAGACTGAGCTTTGTTTTGAAAGTGAGTGCTTCTTAGCTCTTTGCTTATGTAAATACACACCGAGTTATAGACCAATAACGTAAAAGTATTGCGTCAGAGTTTAACTAAAGTCCAAAGTGATTTGTTGAGCTCCTAACCAAATTGTCTGTGTTGGGTAAATACTGACTTAGCCAGTTCTGAAGTTGATTTCTTTTTGCCCTTGTGTTCTCTTCAAGCACTACCCCCTGCCAGTTGTAGCCTCGCTGTCCTTCTTGGATCATTGTTGTGGAGAGCTGCCCTGTGATGGTACTGGATGAGTTCCTCACTCTCCGGGTAATCCATGAGAAAACTATAGAACAATGTTTGAACTGAAGCTTGTGGGCCAAATAGAAAAACAAATTTCGAACCCAGTTCCCTCCAGATATTTTGTACATTATTAGAAACATACGGTCAACTCTTAACCCAATTTTCTTAATTCAGATTATCTAAATTCCTACCTTGCTTATTGTTGGATAAATTTAAATTTTTCCAGATGCCAAAGCTATTTACATAGAATTACATTACAGGAAACTTTGTGCTATCCGGCACCGACGGGACCGAGCTGTTGCCGTTCCCTCAAAACTGCCGGACACTCCAGCGCTAATCTTGAAAGATACGGAAGCTTTTGAGCTCCGTATCTGTCAACAAACCCTGTTGCTTGCTTCTAAATAGTCCAAGCGTCTCTGTAGCTTAGCAACAGCTTCAGCAGACCTTGCAGAGCTTGACTGTTGAGGAAAAAAGCAACGAGAAGAAAAAAAAAACTAACGAAAACGGCTCCTGATTTTTGCCGGTGGCTCGAGCATTCCGGACAGTTAGCCTCCGGATAACACAAAGTTTCCTGTACATAGGATATACAACACAGTAACAGGCCATTTGACTCAACCAGTCTATGCCGGTGTTTATGCTCCACACAAGCCTCCTCATCTAACTCTATCAGCATAACCCTCTCTTCCCTTCTCCCTCATATGCTAATCTAACCGCCCTGCCCCACCCCTTAAATGCATCGATACTATTCACTTCAACCACTCCCTGTGGTAGCGAGTTCCACATTCTCAGCACGCTCTGGGTAAAGAAGTTTCTCCTGAATTCCCTATTGGATTTCTTGGTCACTACCTTATATTGATGGCCTCTAGTTTTGCTCTTCCCCACATGTGGAAACACTCTCTATGTATCTACTCTATCAAAACCTCTCATGATTTTAAAGACCTCTATTAGGTCACCCCTCAGCCTTGTTTTTTCAAGAGAGAAGAGACCCAGCCTGTTCATCCTTTCCTGATCGGTATACCCTCGCATTTCTGGTATCATCCGTGTAAATCTTCTCTGCACCCTCTCCTGTGACTCTATATCCTTTTTATAATATGGCGACCAGAACTGTACGCAGTACTTTAAGTGTGGTCTAACCAAGGTTCGATACAGGTTTAGCATAACCTCCCTACTTTTCAATTCTATCCCTCTAGAAATAAACCCTAGTGCTTGGTTTGCTTTTTTTTAATGGCCTTGTTAACCTGTGTCGCAACTTTTAGTGATTTGTGTATTTGTACTCCGAGATCCCTTTGTTCCTCTACCCCATTTAGATGATTACTTTCCAACTAATATGTGACCTCTCTATTTTTCTTACCAAACTGTAAGACCTCACATTTATCTGTGTTGAATTTCATTTGCCAATTATTATGCCCATTCTGCAAGTTTATTAATGTCGTCTTGTAATTTGTTGCAGTCCTCCTCAGTATTGGCTCTGCACCCCAATTTGGTGTCGTCCGCAAATTTAGAAATTGTGTTATTGATTCCAAAGTTTAAATTGTTAATATAAATTGTGAACAGCAGTGGTCCCAGCACTGATCCTTGTGGAACACCACTTCCCACCTTCTGCCACTGTGAATAGCTACCCTTTACCCCTACTGTCTGCCTTCTGTGTTGAAGTCAGCTAGCAATCCATTCTGCTACTTGTCCCCTGACTCTGCATTCCCTGACCTTATTCATTAGTTTATTATGTGGTACTTTATCGAAGGCCTTTTGAAAATCTAGATAAATTACACCTACTGCATTACCCTTGTCTACTCTCTCTGTTACCTCTTCAAAAAATCAATTAGGTTGGTGAAGCAAGACTTTCCCTTTTGAAATCCATGCTGACTATTTATTATTATATTTTTCGTTTCTAGATGTTCTTCTAGTTTCTCCTTTAGTAGGGATTCCATTATTTTTCCTACTACTGATGTTAAGCTGACTGGCCTATAGTTCCCTGGACATGTTCTATCTCCCTTCATAAATATCGGTATTATGTTAGCTGTCTGCCAGTCCTCTGGCACTGCACTTTTTTCTAACAAATTACTAAATATGTGCATGGTGTGGAGATGCCGGAGTTGGACTGGGGTGGACAAATGTAAGAAGTTACACAACACCAGGTTATAGTCCAACAGCTTTATTTGAAATCACAAGCTTTCAGAGCGCTGCTCCTTCTTCAGGTGAAGTGGAGAAATGTGTGCAGTAATGCCTCTGCTATTTTTTCCCTAGATTATTTTAAAATGTGCGGATGTAATCCGTCCGGACCAGGGTTTTATCCTTTGAATTTCATTAGTTTATTTGGTATATCTCCTCGTTTTATTTTAAATGTAGTTAACTCATTACTAATCTCATCATCCGATGTCATCTCCACCTGTTCTATCTCCCTGGTAAATACTGAAGCAAAGTAATTATTTAATATCTCTGCCATCTCTCTATTGCTGCCTGTGGTATTATCCTCTCCACCCCTTAGTGGCCCTATTCCCATCCCGAACTTCCTTTTTTCATTTATGTGCCTGTAAAATATTTTACTATTTTGTTTTATGTTCCTTGATAAATTAATTTCATCTTCAGTATTGTGTGCAGTTTTGGTCGCCTTATCTGAGGAAGGATGTTCTTGCCATGGAAGGAGTTCAGCGAAGATTCACCAGGCTGATACCTGGGATGGCAGGAATGACGTATGAGGAGAGATTGGGTCGATTGGGCTTATACTCGCTGGAGTTTAGAAGAATGAGAGGGGATCTCATTGAAACTTATAAAATTCTGACAGGACTGGACAGACTAGATGCAGGAAGGATGTTCCCGATGGTCGGGGAGTCCAGAACCAGGGGTCACAGTCTAAGGATAAGGGGTAGGCCATTTAGGACAGAAATGAGGAGGAATTTCTTCACCCAGAGAGTAGTGAACCTGTGGAATTTTCTACCACAGAAGGCAGTAGAGGCCAATACATTAAATATATTCAAGAAGGAGTTAGATATATTTTTTAAGGTTAAAGGGATCAAGGGGTATGGGGAGAAAGCAGGGACCGGGTATTGAATTTGGATGATCAGCCATGATTGCATTGAATGGCGGAGCAGGCTCGAGGGGCCGAATGGCCTACTCCTACTCCTGCTCCTATCTTCTATGTTTCTATGTCTTTGTCATTCTTATGTCCTTCTCAATTATTATCTTAAAACGTATTATATTATGGTCACTATTGCCTAGATGTGACCCTACTTTACATAAGACATAGGAGCAGGAGTAGGTCATTTGGCCCCTCGAGCCTGTTCCCTGATCTGATCTTGGCCTCAACTCCACTTCCCTGCCCGCTCCCCATAACCCTTGACTCCCTTACCTTTCAAAAATCTGTCTATCTCCACCTTAAATATCTTCAATGACCCAGCCTCCACAGCTCTCTGGGGAAGAGAATTCCAAAGATTCACGACCCGGGAAGAGAAGAAATATCTCCTCATTTCCGATTTAAAAGGGTGCCCCCTTATTCTGAAATTATGCCCCTAGTTCTAGATTCCCCCACGAGGGGAAACATCCTCTCTGCATCTACCCTGTCGAGCCCCTTCAGAATCTTATATGTTTCAATAAGATCCCCTCTCATTCTTCTAAACTCCAATGAGTATCGGCCCAACCTGCTCAACCTTTCTTCATAAGACAACCCCTTCATCTCCGGAATCAACCTCGTGAACCTTCTCTGAACTGCCTCCAATGCAAGTACATCCTTCCTTAAATAAGGAGACCAAAACTGTCCGCAGTACTCCAGGTGTGGTCTCACCAACACCCTGTACAGTTGTAACAAGACTTCCCTACTTTTATACTCCATTCCCTTTGCAATAAAGGCCAACATTCCATTTGCCTTCCTAATTACTTGCTGTATCTGCATGCTAACTTTTTGTGATTCATGTACAAGGACCCCCAGATCCCTCTGTAGCTCAGCATTTTGTAATCTCTCCCCATTTAAATAATAATTTGCTTTTTTATTTTTCCTACCAAAGTGGATAACCTCACATTTTCCCACATTAAACTCCATCTGCCAGATTTTTGCCCACTCACTTAGCCTGTCTATATCCCTTTGGAGATTCTTTGCGTCCTCCACACAATTTGCTTTCCCACCTATCTTTGTATCATCAGCAAATTTGGCTACATTACACTCAGCCCCTTCATCCAAGTCATTAATATAGATTGTAAATAGTTGAGGCCCTAGCACTGATCCGTGCGGCACCCCACTAGTTACAGTTTGCCAACCTGAAAATGACCCATTTATCCCAACTCTCTGTTTTCTGTTAGTTAGCCAATCCTCTAACCATGCTAATATATTACCCCCAACCCCGTGAGCTCTTATCTTGTGTAGTAACCTTTTAGAAACATAGAAACTAGGAGCAGGAGTAGGCCATTCGGCCCCTCGAGCCTGCTCCGCCATTCAACGAGATCATGGCTGATCATCCAAACCCTAGCACCCGGTCCCTACACTGACAGCCATCCCACCCAAGCCCTATCCCCGTAACCCCACATATTTAATCCCCCCTAACACTAAGGGCCAATTTTTATCATGGCCAATCAACCTAACCCGCACATCTTTGGACTGTGGGAGGAAACCGGAGCACCCGGAGAAAACCCACGCAAACTCCACACAGACAGTCACCCGAGGCCGGATTTGAACCCGGGTCCCTGGCGCTGTGAGGCAACAGTGCTAACCACTATGCACCTTATCGAATGCCTTCTGGAAATCCAAATACACGACATCTACTGGTTCCCCTTTATCCACCCGGCTCGTTACATCCTCAAAGAATTCCAGCAAATTTGTTGAACGTGATTTCCCTTTCCTAAAACCACGCTGACTCTGCTTGACTATATTATGATTTTCTAAATGTCCTGCTACCACTTCCTTAATGATGGACTCCAGCATTTTCCCAATGACAGATGTTAGGCTAACTGGTCGATAGTTGCCTGCTTTCTGTCTCCCTCCTTTCTTAAATATCGGCGTTACATTTGTGGTTTTCCAGTCCACTGGGACCTCTCCAGAATCCAGGGAATTTTGGTACATTACAGCCAATGCATCCACTACCTCTGCAGCCACCTCTTTTAAGACTCTAGGATGCAGGCCATCGGGTCCAGGGGACTTGTCCTCCTTTAGTCCCATTAGTTTGCCTAGTACTTTCTCTCTAGTGATAGTGATTGTTTTAAGATCTCCCCCCACCCCAATAGCCCCTTGATTATCCAGTATTGGGATGCTTTTAGTGTCTTCTACCGTGAAGACCGATACAAAATATTTGTTCAAAGTCTCTGCCATTTCTGATTCTTAATTCCCCAGACTTATCCTCTAGGGGACCAATGTTTACTTTAGCTACTCTCTTCCTTTTTATATACAGGAAACTCTCGTTTAAACGGCACCTAAATATCCAGAATTCTCTATTAATCGTCAAAATTCATACTCCGAAAACAACACCTCAGTAACCGGAAATGTTGCCGAGTCCGAGTCTCCCGCAGTGGCCGAGTTAGTCAGTGGGGGTTGTTCGCCAAACTGCCACTACTCAGCTTCTTGGCGCTGTCGGAAGTCCGAACACCTCAATAACAGGAATCTGACTCTCCCGTGCTGTCGGTAGTCTCTTCCGATCCGCCATTTTTCTGTGTGTCTCTCCATCTTTATCATGAATTATCTCCCCCATCTTGCATTATGGAATTCCCAAAAGTTGGTCCAAGCAAAAGGAAGAGAGTGGTAACTTTAAAACAGAAAATCGAGATATGCCAACGACTAGAAAGGGGAGAGAAGCGTAGATAACCCTCTCCGTCATCCGGAATTTTTAATCAACCGGCACCATCCCGGTCCCATCGGTGCCGGATACCAAAGAGTTTCCTGTACCTGTAGAAGCTCTTACTGTCTATTTTTATATTTCTTGCTAGCTTACTCTCATAAGCTATCTTCTCTCTCTTTATCATTTTTTTAGTCGTCCTTTGCTGGTTTTTAAAAATTTCCCAATCCTCTGGCCTTTCACTATTCTTCGCAACATTGTATGCTTTAGTTTCAATTTGATCCCATCCTTTACTTCCTTAGTTAGCCACGGATGGTTCATCCTTCTCTTAGAGTCTTTCTTTCTCACTGGAATATATCTTTGCTGAGAGTTATGAAATATCTCCTTAAATGTTTGCCACTGCTTTTCTACAGTCTTACCCTGTAATATATTTTTCCAGTCCACTTTAACCAAGTCTGCCTTCATACCTTTGTAATTATCTTGGTTTAAGTTCAGGGCACTAGTTTGAGACCGAGCTTTCTCACCCTCAAACTGAATTTGAAATTCTACCATGCTATGATCACTCTTCCCAAGAGGATCCTTCACTTCGAGATCATTAATTAATCCAGCCTTGTTACATATTACCAGATCTAAAATAGTCTTCTCCCTGGTTGGTTCCACAACATATTGTTCCAAGAAACCATCTCGTATACACTCTAAGAACTCTTCCTCAAGTCTACCTTTGCCAATTTGCTTTGTCCAATCAATATGAAGATTAAAATCGCCCATGATTATAGCCATACCTTTCTTACAAGCCTCTATTATTTCTTGATTTATACTCTGTCCTGCAGTGTGGCTACTGTTTGGGGGCCTGTAGACCACGCCCACCAGTGACTTCTTACCATTATTATTTCTTATCTCCACCCAAACTGATTCTGTGTCTTGATCTTCTGGGCCAATATAATTTCTCATTACTGCATTGATCTCATCCCTTATTAACAGAGCTACACCACCTCCTTTTCCTTTCTGCCTATCCTTACGAAATGGCAAATACCCCTTAATATTCAGTTCCCAGCCTTGGTCACCTTGCAACCACGTCTCTGTAATGGCCATCAGATCATACTCATTTATTTCTATTTGTGCTTTCAACTCATCTATCTTGTTATGAATGCTGCGTGCGTTCAGATATAGAGCTTTTAATGTTGTCTTTTTACCATTTTTCCCTACTCTGACCCCACTTTCTGATGCACTCTTATGTGTATACGCTCTGTCCCTTCCTGTCACACTCTGGTTATCATTACCCCTATCGCTACCCTGCACTTTTTCCTTTTCATTTTTCTTTGACTTTTTAAATTTCCACTCAGCATATCCCTCCTCCCCCCCCCCCCCCCCCCCAATCCCCCAGTATTTAGTTTAAAGCCCTATCTACAGCCCTAGTTATTCGATTCACCAGGACTCTGGTCCCAGCCTGATTCAACTGAAGCCCGTCCCAACGGAACAGCTCCCTCATCCCAGTGCTGGTGCCAGTGCCCCAGGAATCGAAACCCATTTCTCCCACACCAATCTTTGAGCCACATCTCTCTGATCTTATTTACCCTATGCCAATTTGCACATGGCTCAGGTAGTAATCCAGAGATTATTACCTTTGTGGTTCTGCTTTTTAATTTAGCCCCTAGCTGCTCCTACTCCATCAGCAGAACCTCTTTCTTTGTCCTACCTATGTCGTTGGTACCTCTCTTATTTGGAATTACCAGGAGTAGACTGTAGACCCAACCATCTATATAATGTATTAAAACTATTAGGTTTGCACACATTCCTGATTCCTTCCTGTTGTCACACCTTTGTGCCAACCTTTCTCATTATAAATTCCTCTGTCCACATTTATAATGGGAATTGCTTCTGTAAACTTGTCACGCTGTAATTATACCCTCCTGCCAGCGATAGCGCTGTAGCACCTCAGTTTTGTGTTTCAACCTCCTCCAGCTGTACTGGAAAGTCCAAGGCAGAAAGCAGCTGAGCTTATTTGCTGGAGTGGAGCTAATTTACAGAACAAACGGGAAACTGTTCAACCTCCGTCACCTCCAGTCCAGATCCAAGGTCGTCCCTTCCTCTGCCGTCGAATTACAGTATGCAGACGATGCTTACGTCTGCGCTCACTTAGAGGTCGAACTCCAAACCATCGTCAACACCTTCACCAAAGCGTACGAGAGCATGGGCCTTACACTAAACAACCGTAAGACAAAGGTCCTCTACCAACCTGCCCCCGCCACACAGTACTGCCCCCCGATGATCAAAATCCACGACGAGGCCTTGGACAGCGTGGACCACTTTTCATACCTCGGGAGCCTACTGTCAACAAGTGCAGACATTGATGAAGAAGTTCAACACTGCCTTCAGTGTGCCAGTGCAACCTTCGGTCGCTTGAGGAAGAGAGTGTTTGAAGACCAGGACCTCAAACCCGGCACCAAGCTCATGGTCTACAGAGCAGTAGTAATACCCGCCTTCCTGTATGCCTCGGAGACATGGACCATGTACAGCAGGCACCTCAAAGCACTGGAGAGGTACCACCAACGCTGCCTCCGCAAGATCCTGCAAATCCACTGGCAGGATAGGCGCACCAACGTCCGTGTTCTCGCTCAAGCCAATATCCCCAGCATCGAAGCTTTGACCACGCTCGATCAGCTCCGATGGACGGGCCACATTGTCCGCATGCCCAATACGAGACTCCCAAAACAAGCGCTCTACTCGGAGCTCCGACACGGCAAGAGAGCCCCAGGTGGTCAGAGGAAACGCATCAACGACACCCTCAAAGCCGCCTTGAAAAAGTGCAACATCCCCACCGACACCTGAGAATCCCTGGCCCAAGACCGTACAAAGTGGAGGAGAAGCATCCGGGAAGGCGCCAAATACCTTGAGTCTCTTCACCAGGAGCAAGCGGAAGGAGCACATGTCAACCCAAGCACCCCACCCACCTGCCCCTTCAACCACCGTCTGCCCCACCTGTGACAGAGACTGTAGGTCCCGCATTGGACTCATCAGTCATCTGAGAACTAATTTTTAGCGTGGAAGCAAGTTATCCTCGGTTCCGAGGGACTGCTTAAGAGAGAGAGACTTATTTGCTTCACACAGTGTCAGTTATACTATTTAACTATAAATAAATAGTAATGTATCCCTTGTACCTGAGGATGACATTGCCAACAAAGGAGGGAGCAGAAATTCATATTATATGGGTGCATTGATGACTATGCAAGTCTAGCACGTTCCTGGGGTTCTCCTGTTCATCCCGCCGAGGTTGCCGCTCACATCTTGTCTCCACACTGGCACAACGCTGCAGCTCTAAGACCGTCACTCTTCCATTCACTTCAGCATACTATTGTTGTCTGTCTAACTATGAATAATATAAAATGTAACGACTATTTATATCATAATAAGGACAGCATGTATGACTTTAAATTGGGGACTGGATATGTATATATTTAGTGTTAGCCATCTATCTATAATAAAATTAAAAACCGTGCGTCTGCATAACTAGACTTGATGATGTGTCACACTTTTTGTCGACTTATTCCTGTTATAAATTCCTCTGTCCATATTTCGAATGGGTTTTGCCGATGTAAATTCATCACTGTAATTGCGTCATCTAGCCACCATGTTCCCAAAAGTCATTCAAGATGCTTTCTGAAATTTTTATACGTCCATTTTTTCCCTCCGTAACTAAAATTTCTTTGTCCAGAATAAAGATTTAAACAAAGCATAAATGTACAAAAATATGACATAATTCATTAGAGTTTTTACGTGAAGTCTCTCCCAAAATCCTGGGCTTGGACTTGAATAACTTGCTTTCTGCAGTCTGAGCATGTGCTTGTGTGCCTTATTTCCCAGCAGACAACTGTACTGTGCGATAGCAAAATACTGCAGATGTTAGAAATTCAGTTGTACTGATGGAATATTCTCCTTAAGATTCTAGCAGTTTCTGCGCAAATTCCACCATCTATAAGGCACAAGTAAGGAGTGTGATGGAACACTCTCCACTTACCTGGATGAGTGCAGCTCCAACAACACTCAAGAAGCTCGACACCATCCAGGACAAAGCAGCCCGCTTGATTGGCACCCCATCCACCACCTTAAACATTCACTCCCTCCACCACCGGCGCACCGTGGCTGCAGTGTGTACCATCTACAAGCTGCACTGCAGCAACTCGCCAAGGCTTCTTCAGCTGCACCTCCGAAACCCGCGACCTCTTCCACCTAGAAGGACAAGGGCAGCAGGCGCATGGGAACACCACCACCTCCAAGTTCCCCTCCAAGTCACACACCATCCTGACTTAGAAGTATATTGCCAATCCTTCATCGTTGCTGGGTCAAAATCCTGAAACCCCCTCCCTAACAGCACTGTGGGAGCACCTTCACCACACGAACTGCAGCGGTTCAAGAAGGCGGCTCACCACCACCTTCTCAAGGGGCAACTAGGGATGGGCAATAAATGCTGGCCTTGCCAGTGATGCCCAGACCCCATAAGCGAATAAAAAAAAAAATGTTTTTCGAGATTATTTGAAGGAAAGCTAGAGGGAAAATTTTAAAAACTTTATTCAGGTAAAATTATTTTTTCTAAAACTGCTGTGCAATTTTTTCAAACAGGGACTGTGTTGTGAGTGAGAAAAAAATAGACTAATTACACATTACTTTTATGCTGTGTTCTTTAAATTTCAGAGTGTGCATTAAGCTCAGAGTGATAGTGTCTTCCCTCATTGTACTGTATAAAATATAAAGGTCCCTTATTTACAGTTTTCACAGAATAAGGGGCAGAGTTTTTAAATTCAATTGGCCGATTCATAAAAAATCCCAGCATTCATGTTAATTAAAATAGAATTTGACTGACTCAGTCAGTGACCCAGCTCTATCCCCTGAAATTACTTCAACACCTCTCGTGTATTGAACGGTGAATCCTCTGGCTCACCATACCATGGGAGATCTACTAGTATCTTTAAAAAATCCTCTTTCTGCACTTCTGGTTCAATTGTCCCCTGCTCTCTCTAAACCCCTTTCCCTTGAAGGCTACACTTGCTCGTGACTGCTCATGTGCAACACCTGTTGGAAAAAGAGTACGTCTAGTAATTATAGCATTTCACCATGGGACTCTGCAATTGTCACATTGTCTGCATTTTCAAAGAACTTGTTCTCTCAGCTGTCTCTGCAACTGATGGACATTGGATCCTTTTACAATGTTAGAACAATGCTACAAAAATAATGGTGCTGTAAGTTTGCCTGAGCTTTTGTTTTGATTGTTTCATATCTAAGAATAACCTCAACACCTGTCGCATATAGAATGGTGAATCCTCTGGCTCACCATGCCATGGGCGATCGACGAGTATCTTTTAAAAAATTCTTGTATCTCCCCTGCTGGTTCAATTATCCCCGCCCTCTCTAATCCCCATTAAATGCATATCGACCTAAGGGTAAGTGCTAAATTGTGTACCCGCTGGTTCAGGAGTACTCACAAATAATCATCATCCCATTTAAAAAAAGTAATTTAATTAACTTGGGATGCGGTTTATTTGCTCAGTTCTAACTGTGATCTAAAACACTTGCCTTCTAGTGACTGCAGTGCTGGAAATTCCTGGTCTGGTAATTGCAGTACAGTAAGTTTTGCCACCTCTCTTCTATTTTTTTTAAACAAAGAAAATGAACTTAACAATTCAAAGCCAGTACAAAAAAATCCCCATGAAACCCCCAGCCAGTATCCAGCCAACATCTGGCAATCGAATGAAACCAGAATCAGCAGTGCAATAGAGGCTTTCAGAGTGAGAATAAAGTTGCAATGGTTTATGCTGAAATGTTTTGATAGGATGACTGTCTAAGCTCAGTGAGTAGTGGTGCAGTCTACTCTTGATCATTCAAAGTTGCTTCATTTCATTTGCTGCATAATTTGAATTCAAATCACACGTCGAAAAAACACTGCAGCTATTTTAACACAATCGCCTGATAACTCTTAATATTAAATTGTTTTTTGTCCCAAAATATTATCAGAACTCGACAGCATCTTCAATTATTGATGCTAAAATGGGAGATGTAGAGTCTGGTTAAGAGTGAGCAGTGGGGAGGCTAAAGATTTGGGTCAGGATGGGAGCAGGGTGGTTGGGGGGTCGGTGTAGACTCCAATTGCAGGCTACAGGTTCAACTGTCGGTGAGTTCTTGAGTTTTGCCTGAACTGTAACTGTGTAAAGGCTTCCAACTGGACCATCTAATAATTTACTTACGGATGCATTCACTTGACAAACGTTCCCCTTGTTATTTGTAGAATTGCATTTGTTTGCACTGTTGAGTGCATGGTGTATTCGGTGCAGGATGAGCTCTGTTGCCTTTAGTTCTTATTTAACATTCCCAGGAACAGCCTTTCTTACCAATTGTAAATGGATATTGATCAGTACATGCTCAAGATTAGGCTGCTTTCAATATAGCTATCGAGCACCATTGGAGAGGTCTTTGTCATTCTTGTGTATTTTTCTCAACTTGAAGTTGTACGTATTCCATCAGCACTAAGCACGTTGACTCACTGGTGTTGTGTATGTACCTTTAAGGGAATAACTGGTCTCAGACTGCAGTACCGGCAGTGACCACCCCTGTATAAAAGGCCCTAGCAGGCTTCTGTAGTTTCAGTTTCCAGGTTGTCTCCATTCAGTAAAGACTTGTTATAATCAACTCCTGCAGTCCGTGTCTCAATTATACACGGACATAATACTGGCGACGAGTAAGAAACGAACTTACCTGCAACTTGGCAGCACCTCAGACGACGTTATTGAAGGTCGAAGCCAGAAGAAAGAAAAAATAATAATCCAAAGAAACTCGAGAAACGGGCGTCGACCGTGGGCAACCGCCCTCCAAATCATCGAATTGAAAAGTGCAGGAGAGACTGTCGAGAGCCAGGCTTGGCTCGCCAGTCTGTGGTTTCCCAGCTAATCGGGCTGGTGGCAGGTTGTGCACTGATCCTTCCTGGGCTGCGGTGGGCTAGAGCTCGATCGGGTGGCTCTGCAACGGGGCCGGGCAGCGAGTTGGGAAGCAAAGAGAGAGAGAGAGGGTGGAGCACACAGGGCGCGGCCGGTGCTTCGAAGCCGGGCAGCGTTCGGACCTAAGAAGAGGGAGGGAAGTGTCCCAGAGGGTCCGCTCCACGACGGGAACGGTTCTTCAATTAACGGAGCAAATATTGAAGCGCGATAGAAAAATAAAAATACCGCGGAGAGCGGCGTTGGCAGCAGCGATCGGGGAGGCGCGAAGACCATAGGGCGTCGCCATTACAGGGTAGTAAAATAAATATAATCGCCAGCAACAGCGTGGCAGCAGCGGCGGGAAAGCGCGGGAGGCGCCAGCTTAACTCGGCGGGGAAGAAGGAAAAGCGCGGGAGGCGCCATTTTGATCCGTCGGGGACGAAGGCAAAGCGCGGGAGGCGCCATCTTAGATTTTCAAGATGCCAAAGACTGGCGATATCACTGCCTTCGATAATGCAATAGAAGACTGGACCACGTATGTGGAAAGAGTCGAGGTATATTGCGAGGCAAACGAAATAGCCGATGAGAAAAAGGCATCGGTATTGCTAAATTTAATGGGCGCAAGAACGTACGACCTATTGCGGGACCTGATTACTCCAGCCAAACCGAAGGTGAAGAGTTTTAACGAAATTGTTGCTATCCTACAGGAACACCTAAATCCTACACCGCTGCTGATAGCAGAAAGATTTAAATTCCACAGGAGAAATCAGCATAAAAATGAGAGCAATGCTGATTACCTTACGGAACTACGCAAGCAATCAAAGCACTGCCAGTTCGGAGCAGGACTGGCAGATAACTTACGGGACAAATTTGTCTGTGGACTCCTGAGTGAAGGAACCCAGAAGAGGTTACTCTCCGAGAAAGAGCTGACGCTAGATAAGGCTTTCAGCGTGGCAGTATCGTACGAAGCAGCAGCAAGGGGAGCTGCGGAAATACAACAAAAGCCACAGGAATACGGCACCCACGAAATGACACGGGGATTTGCAAAATGTTATCGCTGCGGCAGAACAAACCATGACCAGAAGGACTGCTGGTCCAAGGACAAAATATGCAGGCAATGCGGAAAGATGGGACACATTGCACGAGTTTGCAGGTCTGGGAAGAAGACCAACGACAACAAAAAGGCTACTAAGGAACCGTACAAGAAAGTACAAAAGATGACGGACAGTAGTTCCGAAGACCAGATGAGTGATAGTGAATCCGGGAACAAGAGACTAAGCTGTCTCAAACTTCACAACGTAATCGCAAAAGAGGATCACCGAACCATTTGGGTCACCCTCACGATAGCAGGGTCCCAAGTCAAAATGGAATTGGATACAGGATCAGCTCTAACCGTCATGAATCGTCGAGACTACGAGCGGCTATTCTCACACATACCCTTGAGAGAGACATCCATTGTCTTGAGGACGTATAGGGGGCAAAAAGTATACCCCAGAGGAAAAATAAGGGTGCCTGTCGAATACAACGGCAAGAAAATACGGAAATTGTATCTCTACATTCTGCAAGATGGTGGACCACCGTTATTGGGACGTGAATGGATCAGAAAGATAAGTTTAGACTGGCACTCCATTCAGGCACTGACGGTGGCTGGTAAAAAGGATGACGATGTCACTCCTGGACGATTGTCGACAATCTTAGCTGACGCCAAAGAGGTATTTCAACAAGAACTGGGCACTCTTAAAGGCGTAACCGCCTCGATAAAAATAGAGGAGAATGCAATTCCCAAGTTTTTGCAAAGCAAGACCGGTACCATATGCAATTCGCCCAGTCGTCGAGGCAGAGCTGGAGAATCTGGAGAATGCAGGCGTGTTATCTAAGGTAGACTGGAGCGAGTGGGCGACACCCATCGTTCCTGTCATGAAGAAAACGTTAAACAATAAGTCTGAGGAGCCAAGGAAGGTTCGCATCTGTGGGGACTTCAAGGTGACGGTGAACCCAGTCCTTCACACAGTACAATATCCTCTTCCAAGGATAGAAGATATCTTCGCCTCACTATCTGGAGGGAAACGTTTTACAAAAATTGACCTAGCACAAGCATATTTGCAGATGGAGGTTGAAGAATCCTCTAGGAAGTATCTCACGATAAACACTCACAAAGGTCTTTACCAGTATAATCGACTGGTATTCGGAGTAGCATCAGCTCCGGCGATATGGCAAAGAGCAATGGAACAAGTCCTGCAAGGGATTCCGGGGACTCAGTGTTACTTGGACGACATCCTAGTGACAGGTGAAAATGACAGTGAACACCTTGCCAACCTAGAACAGGTGCTCACTAGACTATGTGAACATGGGCTACGAGCCAATCGCCCCAAGTGCGAGTTTTTTAAGAAACAGATATCGTATTGTGGCCACGTGATTGATGAAGAGGGGTTGCATAAGTCCCCTGACAAAATTGAAGCGGTAGTTAAGGCTCCAGCGCCTGAAAATGTGATGCAACTGAGGTCATTCCTCGGATTGGTGAATTACTACCATAAGTTTTTGCCGAATTTGTCCACAATTCTGCATCCACTGAACGCCCTACTACGAATGGGAGTAGCATGGAAATGGAGCGATGAATGTAAGCGGGCCTTTCAGAAGAGTAAGGACCTAATCACTTCAAGAGAAGTATTGGCTCACTGCAACCCATCACTACTGATAAGGCTGGCGTGTGATGCGTCTCCCTACGGCATTGGGGCGGTACTGTCACATAAATTCCTTGATGGTTCAGAGAGGCCGATAGCTTTTGCGTCACGCTCGTTAACTTCAGCCGAGCGTAACTACGCCCAGATTGACAGAGAGGCCCTCAGCCTGGTGTGGGGGGTGAAGAAGTTCAATCACTACCTGCACGGTCAGAAATTTACTCTACTAACTGATCATCAACCTCTCGTCTCCATTTTCAACCCTCAGAAGGGCGTACCAATAATGACGGCACAACGGCTACAGAGGTGGTCCCTTTTCCTAGGGGCACACCAATATGACATCGAGTACAAAGGAACTAAACAGCATGGGAATGCTGATGGATTGTCGCGCCTACCGTTGCCGACGGTGGAAGAAGAACTGGCAGTGGATCCAGTGGAGTTATTCCACTCGACTATCGTCGAATGTCTCCCTGTGACGAATGCAAACATAGAAAAGGAAACACGAAATGACCCGACACACTCCTGGGTCTATGATTTAACGGTGAAAGGATGGCCAGCACATGGCGAACCACTGCTGCCAGCATTCTCGCCGAGAAGAGAACAGCTGTCAGTGTGCAGAGGAACCTTGATGTGTGGATCCAGAGTAGTAATTCCACCCAAATTGAAGGATAGAGTGCTCAATGAGCTTAATGAGGGTCATCTGGGAGGGGTAAAAATGAAGAACTTAGCCAGAGCGTTTGTGTGGTGGCCGGGAATCGATAGAGAAATCGAAGAGATGACCAAGAGCTGTACAGGATGCCAGAAGGTCCAAAACGCCCCACCACAAGCCCCTCTACATCCATGGGAGTGGCCCTCATCTCCATGGCAAAGGGTACACATTGATTTTGCTGGTCCCTTTATGGACTCGATGTTTTTAATTGCGGTGGATGCACATTCAAAGTGGCCAGAGGTAATAAAAATGTCCTCAACCACCACAGAAAAAACTATCACAGTCTTACGAACCATATTCGCCAGGAATGGGCTGCCTGAACAGATTTGCTCTGACAATGGACCACAGTTTGTGTCTGAAGAGTTCCGGAGGTTCTTAAAGAACAATGGTGTTGAGCATTACACATCCGCCCCATATCATCCAGCCACTAATGGATTGGCCGAGAGGTTTGTTCAAACATTCAAGAAGGCTATCAAGGCAATGTGTAATGAAGATATACCCCTACAACACAAGGTGGATAACTTCTTGTTTGCCTACCGGAATGCGACACATGCGGTTACCAACCAAACTCCAGCCATGATGTTCTTCAATCGAAGACTAAGATGCCGCTTGGATTTGGTTAAGCCAAACGTCAGAAGAGATGTGGAGAACAGGCAGTTTCAGAATATGAATGAAAGGCCGACCAGGAGTTTTAAGATAGGTCAACCAGTTTTGGCCCGGGACTACCGCACAGAGAAATGGCAGCCAGGAACGATCTGTACACGGCAAGGACCTCTAATGTATACCGTGGACGTTGGAGAGAGCATTGTAAGACGCCATGCTGACCAGATTCTAGAGTGACTGGAAAACGTCAACTCCACACCACGATCTGATACTCCTGGCGTTGAAACCGAAGTACCAATTGCATCTACCGCAGAATCGGTGATATTGGAAGCAGACGAACCAAACAACGACATTGATCCCGACTCAACTTTGCCAGAAGAACCTGATATCCCAAAGAGGCGTTATCCAGACAGAATCAGGAAGCCTCCTCAAAGACTGAACTTATAATTGCTTAACTTCAACCAATGTATCTAGCAACCGTAATTGTAATTAGTTATTATTTAGTTGTTAAATGAATGTTATGTACTGTTTATCTAAAAGGGGAGGAATTGTTGTGTATGTACCTTTAAGGGAATAACTGGTCTCAGACTGCAGTACCGGCAGTGACCACCCCTGTATAAAAGGCCCTAGCAGGCTTCTGTAGTTTCAGTTTCCAGGTTGTCTCCATTCAGTGAAGACTTGTTATAATCAACTCCTGCAGTCCGTGTCTCAATTATACACGGACTTAATAACTGGTCAGGAATAAGCAATCTGTGATTGGAAGCTGCACCAGTTTGAATAATGTGCAGCTATTGCACAATCTGAAGGTTCAGTGGTGTCCCCCATTTTGATGTCGTGCCCATAACCAGATACCTTCTCCCCACCGCTCACCAGATTCATTAGCAGTCCACCCCTCAAAAATGCAAACCCTCACTATCAACCAGATTACGTATTCCAGAACTTTCTCCCTGAATCTCAATTTTAAGATGAACACAAATTTCTGCAAACCCACCATGAAAAACGTGAGAGATCAATGACTAACTTTCACCTCTAAAGAAACATGGCAATTTGGCGCATTGGATCCAAAATTGGCTTAGTGGCAGGAGGCAGAGGGTGATGGTCGAAGGTTGTTTTTGTGACTGGAAGCCTGTGTCCAGTGGTGTACCGCAGGGATCGGTGCTGGGTCCTTTCCTGTTTGTAGTGTATATTAATGATTTAGATATGAATGTAGGAGGTATGATCAGTAAGTTCGCAGATGACATGAAAATTGGTGGAGTGGTAAATAGCGAGGAGGGAAGCCTCAGGCAACTATGTGTGCAGGAAGTGTGTCCAGCTGCAGCTCCTAGCGGACCGCATGGCGGCGCTGGAGCTGCGAATGGACTCACTCTGGAGCATACGCGATGCTGAGGATGTTGTGGATAGCACATTCAGTGAGTTGGTCACACCGCAGGTAAAGGCTAGCTCAGACAGTAAATGGGTGACCAAAAGGCAGGGTAAAGGCAGGAAGGTAGTGCAGGAGTCACCTGCGGTCATCTCCCTCCAAAACAGGTTTACCGTTTTGGGTACTGTTGGGGGAGATGACTTATCAGGGGAAGGCACCAGCAGCCAGGTTCAGGGCACCATGACTGGCTCTGCTGCACAGAAGGGCGGGAAAAAGAGGGATAGGGCTATAGTGATAGGGGATTCAATTGTAAGGGGGATAGATAGGAGTTTCTGTGGCCGAGACCGAGACTCCAAGATGGTATGTTGCCTCCCTGGTGCAAGGGTCAAGGATGTCTCGGAGCGGGTGCAGAGCATTCTGAAGGGGGAGGGGGATCAGCCAGTTGTCGTGGTACATGTAGGTACCAACGATGTAGGTAAAAAGAGGGAGGAGGTCCTACAAGCTGAATTTAGGGAGTTAGGAGCTAAATTGAAAAGTAGGACCTCAAAGGTAGTAATCTCTGGATTGTTACCAGTGCCACGAGCTAATAAGTTTAGAGAGAGTAAGATAGATAAGCTAAATACGTGGCTTGAGCAGTGGTGCAAGGGAGAGGGATTTAAATTCTTGAGGCATTGGAACCAGTTCTTGGGGAGGAGTGACCTGTACCAAGGGGACGGTCTACACCTGAACTGTGAGGGAGCCGATGTCCTCGGGGTAATATTTTCTAGGGCGGTTCGGGAGGATTTAAACTAATTTGGCAGGGGGATGGGAACCTAGGTAGTGGAAAAGAGGGAAGTCATATGAAGTCAGAAATAGATGGTAGAAAGGTGAGAAGCAATAAGCAAAGGAGAGAAACACAAAGGGCCAAACTAATTCATAATGAGAGTGTGAAAAAAGCAAGCCTGAAGGCTTTGTATCTTAATGCTAGAAGCATTAGGAACAAGGTGGATGAATTAGTTGTGGAAATAGAGGTAAACAAGTATGATTTGATTGGGATTACAGAAACGTGGCTGCAGGGTGGGCAAGGCTGGGAACTTAACATCCAGGGATATACAATATTTAGGAAGGATCGGCAAAAAGGTAGGGGAGGTGGGGTAGCATTGCTGGTAAAGGAGGGGATTAATGCAATGGAAAGGAAGGATATTAACTCGGATGAAACGGAATCTGTATGGGTAGAAATGAGAAATAGCAAGGGGAGGAAAACGTTAGTGGGTGTGATATATAGGCCTCCAAATAGTAATATGGAGGTGAGGGAAGGCATAAAAAGGGAAATTAGAGAAGCGTGCGATAAGAGCACAGCTGTCATCATGGGTGACTTTAATTTACATATAGATTGGACTACCCAAATTAGTAAAAATTCTGAGGAGGAGGAATTCCTGGAATGTTTTCGGGACGGTTATCTGGACCAATATGTCGAGGAGCCGACTCGAGATCAGGCCATTTTAGACTGGGTATTGTGCAATGAGAAGGGACTTATCAGCAATCTTCTTGTACGAGGCCCCTTGGGTCAGAGCGATCATAATATGATCGAGCTCTCAGTCGAGATGGAGAGTGAGGAAATTGAATCAGAGACTAAGGTCCAGAACTTAAATAAAGGGAATTACGAGGGTATGAGACGGGAATTGGGTAAGATTGATTGGGTGGTGTTTCTGGGGGGATTGACAGTGGATAGACAATGGCAAGCATTCAAAGATAGAATGGAAGAATTTCAGAACATGTTTATACCGGTTTGGCATAAAAATAAACCTAAAAAGGTGACTCAACCGTGGATAACGAGGGAAATTAGGGACAGCATAAAATCAAAAAAGAGGGCATATCAACTGGCAAAAAAAAGCACCAGACCGGAAGATTGGGGGCAGTACAGGATACAGCAAAAGAGGACAAAGGGATTAATCAGGAAGGGGAAAATAGAATACGAAAGTAAACTTGCAGCAAACATAAAGACAGACTGCAAAAGCTTTTATCGGTATATCAGGAGGAAAAGACTGGTAAAATCCCAAGTCGGTCCCTTGCAGTCCGATTCGGGAGAATATATAATGGAGAATAAGGAAATGGCAGACCAATTAAACTCATACTTTGGTTCTGTATTCACAAAGGAGGACACAAATAACCTCCCAGGAATATCGGCAAACATAGGGACTAATGAGAGGGAGGAGCTGACAGAAATTAGTATCTCTAGGGATATGGTGTTGGGTAAGTTGAGGGGACTGAAGGCCGACAAATCCCCGGGGCCTGATAAACTACATCCTAGGGTACTTAAGGAGGTGGCCCTGGAGATAGCAGATGCTCTAAGGATCATCTTCCGGAACTCCATTGACTCGGGAACAGTACCCGTGGATTGGAGGGTAGCTAATGTTACCCCAATATTTAAAAAGGGGGGTAGAGAGAAAGCAGGGAATTATAGACCAGTAAGCCTTACATCGGTTGTGGGCAAAATGCTAGAGTCCATTATTAAGGATAAAATAGCGGAGCACTTGACAAATGGGGAAAGGATCGGACAGAGTCAACATGGATTTACAAAGGGTAAATCGTGTTTGACTAATCTGCTGGAATTTTTTGAGGAAGTAACTGGTAAAATAGATGGGGGAGAGCCAGTGGATGTGGTGTACCTTGACTTCCAGAAAGCCTTCGATAAGGTTCCACACAAAAGATTATCATGCAAAATTAAGGCTCATGGAATTGGGGGCAAAGTATTAACGTGGATAGAGAACTGGCTGGCGGATAGAAAACAGAGAGTTGGAATAAACGGCTCGTTTTCGGAGTGGCAGGCAGTGACCAGCGGGGTGCCGCAAGGATCTGTCCTGGGACCCCAGCTGTTCACAATATATATAAATTATCTGGATCAGGGAATTGGATGCAATATTTCCAAATTCGCTGACGACACTAAACTAGGAGGAGGGGTGGGCTCTGATGAGGATGTCAGGAGGCTACAGTGCGATTTGGACAGGTTGGGGGAATGGGCGGATACGTGGCAGATGCACTATAATGTGGATAAATGCGAGGTTATCCACTTTGGGGGTAAAAACAGGAGGGTAGATTATTATCTAAATGGCAATAGATTGGGAGATGGGGAAGTGCAGAGGGACCTGGGTGTTCTTGTGCACCAGTCACTGAAGGAGAGCATGCAGGTGCAACAGGCGATTAAGAAGGCAAATGGTATGTTGGCCTTCATATCAAGGGGGTTCGAGTATAGGAATAGGGATACCTTACTACAGCTGTACAAGGTGCTGGTGAGACCGCATCTGGAGTATTGTGTACAGTTTTGGTCGCCCCATCTGCGGAAGGATGTTCTTGCCATGGAAAGAGTGCAACGGCGATTCACCAGGCTGATACCTGGAATGGCGGGAATGACCTACGAAGAGAGATTAAATAGTTTGGGCTTGTACTCACTGGAGTTTAGAAGATTGAGAGGGGATCTCATCGAAACATATAAAATTATGGCAGGCCTGGACAGGCTGAATTCAGAGAGAATGTTTCCAATGGCCGGGGAGCACAGAACCAGGGGCCACAGTCTAAAAATAGCGGGCAAATCATTTAAAACAGAGATGAGGAAGAATTTCTTCACTCAAAGAGTGGTGAGCCTGTGGAATTCCCTGCCACAGAGGGCTGTGAAGGCTAATTCAATAAATATTTTCAAGAGAGAATTGGATATATTTCTGAAGGCTAAGGGGATTAAGGGTTACGGAGAAAAGGCGGGGACGGGGTACTGAACTGGTAAGATCAGCTATGATCTCAGACGAAGATCAGCCATGATCTCATTGAATGGCGGAGCAGGCTCGAAGGGCCGAATGGCCTACTCCTGTTCCTATCTCTATGTTTCTATGATATAGACGGGATGGTTAGATGGGCAGAACAGTGGCAAATGGAATTTAACCCTGAAAAGTGTGAGGTGATGCATTTTGGGAGGACTAACAAGGCAAGGGAATACACAATGAATGGTAGGAGCCTAGGAAGGACAGAGGATCAGAGGGTCCTTGGTGTGCACGTACATAGATCCCTGAAGGTAGCAGGACAGGTAAATAAGGTAGTTAAAAAGGCATATGGGATACTTGCCTTCATTAGCTGAGGCATAGAATATAAGAGCAGGGAGGTTATGATGGAGCTGTACAAAACGCTAGTTAGGCCACAGCTGGAATACTGTGTGCAGTTCTGGACGCCACACTATAGGAGGGATGTGATTGCATTGGAGAGGGTGCAGAGGAGATTCACCAGGATGTTACCTCGGCTGGAGCGCTATGAAGAGAGACTGGACGGGCTGGAGCGCTATGAAGAGAGACTGGACAGGCTGGGATTGTTTTCCTTAGAGCAGAGAAGGCTGAGGGGGGACCTGATTGAGGTGTACAAAATTATGAGGGGCATAGATAGAAAGGAACTTTTCCCCTTAGAGGGGTCACTAACCAGGGGGCATAGATTCAAGGTAAGGGGCAGGAGGTTTAGAGGGGATTTGAGGAAAAACTTTTTCACCCAGAGGGTGGTTGGAATCTGGAACTCACTGCCTGAAAGGGTGGTAGAGGCAGGAACCCTCACAACATTCAAGAAGCATTTAGATGAGCACTTGAAATGCAATAGCATACAAGGCTATGGACCAAGTGCTGCAAAATGGGATTCGAATAGACAGGGCTTGATGGCCGCTGCGGACACGATGGGTCGAAGGGCCTCTTTCTGTGCTGTATAACTCTATGGCTGCATATAGTGACACCACAAGTCCTGGCCAGCGTGGAGATGCTTGGGTACTTCGCTCGTCAATCACTGCTATAGGTGACTGGGATTGATTTTATGCATGTAATTTGTATTAGAGTCATAGAGTCGTAACGGCACAGAAGGAGGCCATTCGGCCCATCGAGTCCGTGCTGGTTCGCTCGAGCAATCCAGTCAGTCCCATTCCCCCACTCTATCCCCGTAGCCCTGCAAGTTTATTTCCCTCAAGTGCCTATCCAGTCTCCCCTTGAAAACATTGAGTGTCTCCGCTTCCACCACATCCGTCGGCAGCGAATTCCAGGTCATCACCACTCGCTGTGTAAAAAAGTTTTTCCTCACGTCCCCCCTGTATCTCTTGCCCAAAACCTTTTATCTGTGTCCCCTCGTCCTTGTGCCATCAACTAGTGGGAACAGCCTTTCCCCGCCTAGCATATCCAAACCCGTCATAATCTTGTACACCTCTATCAAATCACCCCTCAGCCTCCTTTGCTCTAATGAAAACAAATCCACCACCTTCAACCTGTCCGTGTAGCTAAGATCCCCCATCCCCGGAACCATTCTGGTAAATCCCCTCTGCACCAGCTCAAGGGCCTTCACATCCTTCCTAAAGTGTGGTGACCAGAACTGGATGCAATACTCCAGTTGTGGCCTAACCAGCGCTTTATAAAGATTCAGCATAACTTCTCTACTTTTGTACTCAATACCTCTATTTATGAAGCCCAAGATCCCATATGCTTTGTTAACCACTCTCTCAATATGTCCTGCCACCTTCAGGGACCTATGCACATTAACTCCCAGGTCCCTCTGTCCCTGCACACTCTTTAAAACTGTGCCATTAAGTGTATATAGCCTCTCCCTGTTCCTTCTGCCAAAATGCATCACCTCACACTTCTCTGTATTAAATTCCATCTGCCACTTGTCTGCCCATTCTGCTAGCCTTTCTATGTCCTGTTGCAGTCGATTGGTATCCTCCTCACTGTTTGCCACACCCCCAAGTTTGGTGTCATCGGCAAATTTAGAAATTCTACTCTGTATTCCAATATCCAGGTCATATGTATATCAAAAAAAGCAGTGGCCCCAGCACTGACCCTTGGGGAACACCACTGTCTACCATCCTCCAGTCTGAAAAACAGCCATTTACCACAATTCACTGTTTTCTGTCCTTAAGCCAATTCCTTAGCCAAGCTGCCACTGACCCACCTATTCCATGAGCCTCAATTTTGTTAACCAGCCTTCTATGTGGTACTTTGTCAAACGCCTTCCGAAAATCCATGTAGACAACATCCACTGCATTCCCTTCATCGATCTTCCCTGTTACTTCATCAAAAAATTCAATTAGATTAGTCAAACACGATGATGTAACTATCCTCTACTCACTGCACTCGACTGGAGAAATTGCCCTGCTTTTATCAGGAGATGTTGCTCCAGTCTTGGCCATGAGCTCGTCGGACTCTTTTTAAATAGACTCTGTGGACTGTTTGCTGGAGTGCACTGTTTAATAGACTCTGTTTGCTGAGTAAATAGACTTTGTTGTAAAATAGACTGCTGAGAGTCCTGCCGTAAGTCTCGGCCTGCCTCCAACTCATTGGCTTACACAGTGATTTCAATAGACACTCTGAAGAAACATGCCCTCCATTGCATACACACTGAACTCAACTGAAACTCCTTCTTTGAAAAGGGTCACCCCTGTGTAACTCCAGTTCAAAACCTATGACTTATGTACCTTTTTTCTAATCGAATAATTAGTGTTTTTGTCCGACTGCTTACATTGTACACAAAACTAAATGAGGCCACCCTATGGTACAAGACAAAAAGTGCGTCCTTGGTTGCTCAATTCTGTGCTCTTTCCGCTCAAAAGCATCTGTTTAGTATTTAAATATCCATGTTAATACATGATGCCAGGGATGGGAAACAAGAGTTACAGGTAGAGATTGGAGATACTTTGACATAATCTATCCACAGGGACAAAGTCTAGTCCGTTCAACATTTGACATATTTTAATCAAATCACTTTTTAACTTTTTTTTTCTAGAGTAAAAAAGGGGCAGCGCTCTCTGGTGATCCAGTTGATGCGCTGCCCGTGGTGATTCAGTTGATGCGCTGCCCGTGGTGATCCAGTTGATGCGCTGCCCGTGGTGATTCAGTTGATGCGCTGCCCGTGGTGATCCAGTTGATGCGCTGCCCGTGGTGATTCAGTTGATGCGCTGCCCGTGGTGATTCAGTTGATGCGCTGCCCGTGGTGATCCAGTTGATGCGCTCTCTGGTGATCCAGTTGATGCGCTGCCCGTGGTGATCCAGTTGATGCGCTGCCCGTGGTGATCCAGTTGATGCGCTGCCCGTGGTGATCCAGTTGATGCGCTGCCCGTGGTGATCCAGTTGATGCACTGCCCGTGGTGATCCAGTTGATGCGCTGCCCGTGGTGATTCAGTTGATGCGCTGCCCGTGGTGATTCAGTTGATGCGCTGCCCGTGGTGATTCAGTTGATGCGCTGCCCATGGTGATTCAGTTGATGCGCTGCCCGTGGTGATCCAGTTGATGCGCTGCCCGTGGTGATTCAGTTGATGCGCTGCCCGTGGTGATTCAGTTGATGCGCTGCCCGTGGTGATCCAGTTGATGCGCTGCCCGTTGTGATTCAGTTGATGCGCTGCCCATGGTGATTCAGTTGATGCGCTGCCCATGGTGATTCAGTTGATGCGCTGCCCGTGGTGATTCAGTTGATGCGCTGCCCGTGGTGATTCAGTTGATGCGCTGCCCGTGGTGATTCAGTTGATGCGCTGCCCGTGGTGATCCAGTTGATGCGCTGCCCGTTGTGATCCAGTTGATGCGCTGCCCGTGGTGATCCAGTTGATGCGCTGCCCGTGGTGATTCAGTTGATGCGCTGCCCGTGGTGATCCAGTTGATGCGCTCTCTGGTGATTCAGTTGATGCGCTCTCTGGTGATCCAGTTGATGCGCTGCCCGTGGTGATCCAGTTGATGCGCTGCCCGTGGTGATCCAGTTGATGCGCTGCCCGTGGTGATCCAGTTGATGCGCTGCCCGTGGTGATTCAGTTGATGCGCTGCCCGTGGTGATCCAGTTGATGCACTGCCCGTGGTGATCCAGTTGATGCGCTGCCCGTGGTGATTCAGTTGATGCGCTGCCCGTGGTGATTCAGTTGATGCGCTGCCCGTGGTGATTCATGTGATGCGCTGCCCATGGTGATTCAGTTGATGCGCTGCCCGTGGTGATCCAGTTGATGCGCTGCCAATGGTGATTCAGTTGATGCGCTGCCCATGGTGATTCAGTTGATGCGCTGCCCGTGGTGATTCAGTTGATGCGCTGCCCGTGGTGATTCAGTTGATGCGCTGCCCGTGGTGATTCAGTTGATGCGCTGCCCGTGGTGATCCAGTTGATGCGCTGCCCGTTGTGATTCAGTTGATGCGCTGCCCGTGGTGATTCAGTTGATGCACTGCCCGTGCTGGGTGCATTTGGATTTTGTGATGAGATATTTTGTGCGCAACACTTCCATCTGGCACTTTAATTAAATATTTCTGCGTTGGGGTGACTTTTTTCGTTTATTTTCTCCCTTTCTTTGGCTCGAGGTGAGTCGGAGCCTTTTGAAGCTGGGTCAGGTGCTGCAGCTCTGGATGAGTGAAAGAACACTGAGCTTGTGGGACTGTCTCTCACTAGCTCTTACCACACTGCTAAAGTTGGCTGTGGGGCGACACCCTTCTTTAATCGGTTCTTCTCACAGTCACTTTGACTGAATAGGCCAGATTTACATTCGTCTTGCTGGCAAGTGTGTGATCCCCATGTGTTGGTGAGCACTCCTCTAAGGCCAATGCAAAAGCAGCTTTTGAGGTCACTTGCATTATATCAAGCTGTGTAAATGCATTAGTTTTTCAGCCAACTAACTGGGAGGTACTGGGCTACAACTCACATTTTTTTGTGAACTTTTCATGAAGTACTTATTTGAGGAAGAATTGTTTGTGAAATTTGTTTAAAAAAAAATTGAAACAAAAAACATGACAAAAGTTTAAAACAGAGGTGGTGGGAAATATTGGCCCAGATTTTTGCGGTCGGCGGCGTAATTAAAGTTAAAGCCGCCGGCATCCGAACCAAATATGCACTTACCTGTTGCGAGGCCCCAAGAAAAAAGTTCCTCTCGGACGCTGCGGAATAGAGGGCAGCGTAATGACCACGGATCCCAGGGGCACACCGTGTGCAGAAGGGATCACGTGGGCTGGTGCTCCAATCAGATTGTACACCTTCCAGTGACTCAAATGGAGTGGCTTTGGAGAAAGGCCAGGGAGCGAGTCACTTGGCTCCCCTCCTGGCTGTAGATGGTTCATGGCCAGCTGGTTCCAGTTTGGAAAAATGGAGAAAGTAAAATTGCTGTGGAGCCCTCACAATAAAACAATTCATATAATGCAATAATATTAATTCCTGAACTGATTTTTTTGTAAATCCTGTTTAAGTGTCAAAGTCTGCAGACAGCAAATAACCTTTAAAAGAAAGGATTTTCATCAAAATAAAGATTTTTTTTATTAACGGGTTATCCCCTTGCGCTGTGCAAACAGGCTACTACACCTGTTTGGTTTACACCAGCCGTAACATTTTCAAGCTTAATTGCTGGGCAGTTGGTGGAGAAATTAGCCCAGCTCTGCGACAGCAATTAGGATTTCCATGTCGGTGCGGATCATCTGCCAAGTTGGAACTTCACAGTTCACAAGTTTCAGAAATCCCGAACTTGCTATCCATTTCAAAAGCTGTATGACGGCGTACTCTGAGACACTCTGGCAAGCTTCGGAAGCTCTTGCTTCCCCGTCGTACCACCAAGCTTCTGTAACTGAACCACAATAATGCTTTACCATTCTAACGATACACAATCCTTGCTTCCCGTTTTTGAACAGAGCTTTGTTATTTTTGGTGCAAGTCTTGCTACAAATGGTACAATGTTCTGGGACCCTGCTGCTTTACTGAAGAAGGGTTTTGACCTGAAACATTGACTCTGTTTCTCGCTACAGATGTTGCCTGGCCTGCTGAGTTTTTCCGGTGTTTTCTGTTGTTATTTTGCTTTAATGCTGTGTTGTGCTGCCAAGACGAGGATGTTAATTAAATCAATTTTCATCCTCACCAGTGTTGGAACCCGTACCTCAGGCACTCGCACAGCACCTTCGATGGATCATGCAGAAAGACCTGCTGGGACAAGATGTGTTCCTTATCGGACCTCCCGGGCCTTTACGGCGCTCCATTGCTATGCAGTATTTGGTGAGTCATTTTCTAGTCCAGATGCAAGTACTGTGGCTGGGTTGTAATAAATCATTCCAATTTGTTGGCTGTTTATGTGAAGGACGATTCTCTGGTGGGAAAGAAAACAATTTGCAGTTGAACAATGTGTGGAGATAGACTAGCAATGAGATGACATATTCAGTAATTAAGTCAATAGTACGCCTTCTGAGCAAATGTAGAGTAGAGGACCAGTACCACTGCAGGTGTTAGCACTACACCTGCATTTTGCAGATAAGGTTGTTTTAACTGAAGTTTGGGTCACATGAGATTTTATGGTGGGTTTTCAATGTTTTATTGTTTTGTCAGGATATCTATCTGCATATTTATAAGTCCTTTATTGAGTGTACCCCTTTAGCGTCAGGGTTTCCAAATTCATCACAACTCAAAAGCTTAATGTGTCTCTCAGGCAAAAACCCGAGTTAATTATGCTAATTGGCTCAAGTATCTGTTTGACTAAATACGAACAAGCATTCCCTCGGACAAGTAGGAAAAGCTACCTGTTCCTGTTTCTTCAGGCAGCTGAGTATATCCACCTAAATAAAATAAAACTAGTAACATGACAAACACTTTTAATACTGAAATAATAATTAACTAAAGATACTTTCAACTTTAACATAAAGTTGCCCATTTCATTGGAAGTCCATTCAGTAGGCCCCTAAAAGGCCTGTTTAAACCTCTTTTAGGAGCCTGTGACTGCATGACTGAGGCAGCACACTATTGGTGCCTATCCTGTTGCGCTTTCTCTTGACGGATTGGCATTCTGTTGCTTTGTTCCAGGAGGGTGCTGTTGAGTCCCCGAGCATGTACCCTATTGCTTTTTAGGCCCCACGTGCATGACTGAGACCTGACGGCCACGTAAATTGTTTCAGGCCAATCTGCCCCAAGTCTGAACTGTATCTGGACCATTTACAAGCCCCACCTCCAGTTTGCTGACTGCAACCAGGCCCCAGGTACCTCTCCTTCTGAATGTTGCCACCAAAGTGCTGCCTATCTCCCCCCCCCCCCTCACACCCCCACCACCGAATGCTGCCTGGACCTGGAGGACTGCTAACGTAGTACCGTTGTTTAAAAAGGGAGAAAGGGATAGACTGAGTGATTACAGGCGAGTCAGCCTAACCTCGGTGGTGGGAAAATTATTGGAAAAAATTCTGAGGGATAGGATAAATCTTCATTTAGAAAGACACGAATTAACCAGGGACAGTCAGCAGGGATTTGTTCAGGGAAGGTTGTGTCTGACTAACTTGATTAAATTTTTTGAGGAGGTAACAAGGAGGGTCAATGAGGGTAGTGCGTTTGATGTAGTCTATATGGATTTTAGCAAGGCTTTTGATAAGGTCCCGCATGGCAGACTGGTCAGAAAAGCAAAAGCCCATGGGATCCAAGGCAAAGTGGAAAGTTGGATCCAAAATTGGCTGAGGCAGGAAACAAAGGGTAATAGTCAAAGGGTGTTTTTGTGACTGGAAGGCTGTTTCCAGTGGGGTTCCGCAGGGCTCAGTACTAGGTCCTTTGCTTTTTGTGGTATATATCAATGATTTGGACTTGAATGTAGGAAGTATGATTAAGAAATTTGCAGATGATACAAAAATTGGCCGTGTGGTTGATAATGAAGAAGAAAGCTGCAGACTGCAGGAAGATATCGATGGACTGGTCAGGTGGGCAGAACAGTGGCAAATGGAATTCAGTTTGGAGAAGTGCGAAGTGATGCATTTGGGGAGGGCTAACAAGGCAAGGGAATACACAATAAATGGTAGGACACTGAAGTGCAGGGGATCAGAGGGACCTTGGAGTGCATGTCCACAGATCCCTGAAGGTAAAAGGCCAGGTAGATAAGGTGGTTAAGAAGGCATACGGGATACTTGCCTTTATAAGCTGAGGCATGGAATATAAGAACAGGGGGGTTATGCTTGAACTGTTTAAAACACTAGTTAGGCCACAGCTAGAGTACTGGGTGCTGTTCTGGTCACCACATTACAGGAAGGATGTGATTGCACTAGAGAGGGTGCAGAGGAGATTTACAAGGATGTTGCCTGGGCTGGGGAATTTTAGCTATGAGGAAAGATTGGACAGGCTGGGGATGTTTTCTTTGGAACAGAGGAGGCTGAGGGGAAACCTAATTGAGGTGTATACAATTATGAGGGGCCTAGATAGAGTGGATAGAAAGGACCTATTTTCCTTAGCAGAAGGGTCAATAACCAGGGGACATAGATTTAAAGTAATTGGTCAGAAGATTAGAGAGAGTTGAGGAGAACATTTTTCAGAGGGTGGTGGGGGTCTGGAACCCACTGCCTGAAAGGGTGTCAGAGGCAGAAACCCTCATCACATTTAAAAAGTACTTGGATATGCACTTGAAGTGCCGTAACCTACAAGGATACAGACCAAGAGCTGAAAAGTGGGATTAAGGTGGATTGTCGGCTGGCACGGACAAGATGGGCCGAATGGCCTCCTTCTGTGCTGTAAATTTCTCTGATTCTATGATCCCAGCCCCTCCCCGAGTGCCGACACGCCCAGAACACCTGCTCTCCAGCCTCCGTCCCGACTTCCACCAACTCCCTGTGCAAACCCCAGGCCCCCACCACACTCACTCGCTGTGGCTTCAGCTCCCGCTCTGACTCCTCGGTTTCCCTCTCACCCACGAATGCTGCACCACCACCCAGACACCTTATCTTCAACAGGTCGCTGCATCCACTCCTGACCAGTTGTTGCTTCTCCTCGCTGCATACCCTGGGCTTTCCCAGAGGTAAGGCATGAAAATTCAGTACATTAGTAAAGGGAAATGTGTAAGAGCCACAGGACACAGGGAAGTACAGGCTGATGGAAAGAAGATCGGAACAGGAGTTGGCCAGTCAGTCAGAAGGAGGCAAAGAGCTTGTGAGAGATAGGTCTCTTGTCTAATTTTATCAAAAGAGGTTTAGGTGAAAGTATATGAGCTTAATGGAGAGAGAAAAGAACAGATGGAGTGAAAGGTAAAGCACAGCAGAGAGCCAGAAAGATTATGAAGAGAGAAGTTTAAAAAACATTTTCATGTTGACTTTGGTGGAAGTTTACTGGAACAAATTTATATTTTATAATATTTGCCTTTCTTTGTACACAGTATTTAAAGAATTCGGTTGTGGTAGCAGTTTAAATTGAGAAGGATGCAGCTGAGATTAATTACTGTCCACTTTTATTCTGTTATACTGCAGCTTTTGGCAGTATTGGAGTAACAAATTTTGTTTTTGCTTAACACTGGAATGAGGAATACTTCCCCATCCGTGACCCTCTTTTTTTGGAGTAGATTTTTTTTCTCTCCTCATACCTAATTTGAAAAAATAAACAGTTTCCCATCAAAACAGACTGAAGCAACTCTGATCTACGTGAAAGATGCTTGCCGCAGTGAGACCAAAATACCACTCGATGTGAGGGGAAGGAAGTTGATGGAAGCTCTCTGTAACCTTGGAGGCTTAACTAAATAAAGAAATAGGAGAACAGTTGGATCAAATCACTCATTTGCGGCTCATTTAATTCTGTCTGTGTCCCCTTCCATACCCGTTTCTGTCACTTTTATTCTCCCACTCCATCTCTCTTCTCCTTCCCCATCTATTGCACTATCTTGTGTTTGCATTCTTGTTTTGCTCTCTGTCTCTCGCACTTTCTTAACCCCTGGACCTCCTTCAGCCACCCAACATTATCCCTTATTGCTCCCTCCACTCTCCCCATATTTTTCCATTCTGACAACCTCTCAGTATCTTTCTTACAACAACAACAACTTGTATTTATATTGTGCCTTTAACGTAGTAAAACATCCCAAGGCGCTTCACAGAGTATTGTAAGACAAAAAAATTGACACCGAGCCGCATAAGGAGAAATTATGGCAGGTGGTCAAAGAGGTATGTTTTAAGGTGTGTCTCAAAGGAGGAAAGAGAGGCGGAGAGGTTTAGGCAGGGAATTCCAGAGCTTAGGGCCCAGGCAACAGAAGGCACGGCCACCAATGGTTGAGTGATTATAATCAGGGATGCTCAAGAGGGCAGAATTAGAGGAGCGCAGATATCTCGGAAGGTGGGGGGGGCACTGAAGGAGATTACAGAGATAGGGAGGGGCGAGGCCATGGACGGATTTGAAAACAAGGATGAGAATTTTGAAATCGAGGCATTGCTGGACTGGGAGCCAGTGTAGGTCAGCAAGCACAGGAGTGATGGGTGATTGGGACTTGGTGCGAGTTAGGACACAGACAGCCGAGTTTTGGATGACCTCAAGTTTACGTAGGGAGGCTAGCCAGGAGTGCTTTGGAATAGTCAAGTCTAGAGGTAACAAAGGCATGGATGAGGGTTTCAGCAGCAGATGAGCTGAGGTGGGGCGGAGATGGGCGATGTTACAGAGGTGGAAGTAGGCGGTCTTTGTTATGCTGCGGATATGTGGTCGGAAGCTCAATTCAGGGTCAAATATGACACCAGGGTTGCAAACAGTGTGGTTCAGCCTCAGACAGATGTTAGGGAGCGGGATGGAGTCAGTGGCGAGGGAACGGAGTTTGTGGCGGGGACCGAAAACAATGGCTTCGGTCTTCCCAATATTTAATTGGAGAAAATTTCTTCTCATCCAGAACTGGATGTCAGACAATTTAGAGACCGTGGAAGGGCCGAGAGAAGTGGTAGCGAGGCAGAGCTGGGTGTTGTCAGCATACATGTGGAAACTGACGCTGTGTTTTCGGATGATGTCACCAAGGGGCAGCATGTAGATGAGAAATAGGAGGGGGCCAAGGATAGATCCTTGGGGGACACCAGAGGTAATGACACGGGAGCAGGAAGAGAAGCCGTTGCAGGTGATTCTCTGGCTATGATTAGAGAGATAAGAATGGAACCAGGCGAGTGCAGTCCCACCCAGCTGGACGACGGTGGAGAGCCGTTGGAGAAGGATGGAGTGGTCAACCGTGTCAAAGGCTGCAGACAAGTCAAGAAGGACGAGGAGGGATAGTTTATCTTTGTCACAGTCACAAAGGATGTAATTTGTGACTTTTATGAGAGCCGTTTTGGTACAGTGGCAAGGACGGAAACCTGATTGGAGGAATTCAAACGTGGAGTTGCGGGAAAGATGGGCAATGATTTGGGAGGTAACACGTTCAAGGACTTTGGAGAGGAAAGGGAGGTTGGAGATGGGGCGGTAGTTTGCAAGGACGGAGGGGGTCAAGGGTTGGTTTTTTGAGGAGAGGGGTGATGACGGGAGATTTGAGGGAGGAGGGGGACAGTACCTGAGGAGAGAGAACCGTTAACAAGGTCAGCTAACATGGGAGCCAGAAAAGGAAGTTGGGTGGTCAGCAGTTTGGTGGGAATAGGGTAAAGGAGCAGGAAGTGGGTCTCATGGACAAGATGAGTGTGGAGAGGTCATGAGGGGAGATCGGAGAGAAATTGGAGAAAGATATGAGTTCAGGGCTGGGGCAGGGGGGAACCTTCGAGTAAGTTTGGCCTGGTGGGCTAGGGGAAGGGAGGGAAGTTGCAGAAGCAGCTGAACAGATGGTCTCAATCTTAGAGACAAAGAAGTCCATGAGCTCCTCGCACTAGGTGGAGGAGACAGGGGAGAGGGGTTTAAGAAGACGGCTAGCAGTGGAGAATAGAAGCCGGGGTTTATCTTTGCATTCCAGAATGATCCTGGAACAGTGAGCAGTTTTGGCAGACGAGAGCAGGACCCGATAATGCTTTATGTAGTCCAGGCAGATCTGGCGGTGAATGGCTAAACCAGTTGTCCGCCATAAGGGTTCAAGTCTGCGTCCCTTGGACTTGAGAGCGAAGATGAGGGCCGTACCGGGGGAACGGCCAGGGTGAGAGAGAGTAATGGTTTTAATAGGGACTAGGGCATCAAAGGTGGTGGTGAGGGTGTGGTTGAGCAGATCGGTAGCTGCAGAAATGTTGTAGTGAATGGAGGGCCAAAGGTTGGACAGTTGGGATTTCATAAGTGCAGTTGTAAGAGAGTTAGGAGAGTTTATTTTCCAGGGGCAGACACGGAAGGAAATCGGGTTGTAGCGGGGGGGGGGGGGTGCGGGGAGCGGGGTGGAAGGGGGATGTGATGGAAAGCGATACGAGGAAGTGGTCAGAGATGGCCTTATCTGCGACTGACAGAGGAGAGAGAGCATGATGAATTGAGATGGAGGTTGAAATCACCGAGGATGAGAAGTCGTTCAGTGCAGAGGCTGAGGGAGGAGAACAGTGAAGATATCTCGGTAATAAAATTTCTGTGGTACTTGGGTGGGCGGTAGAGAACTAGAATTTTAAATGAGGCGAGAGGGGTGGAATAAGGTGAGATGCTTAAAGGAGGAGAAAGGGGGACAGACCAAGGTGTGATTTGGTGATTAGAGCCATACTGCCACCACGGCAGTCTGAGTGGGGCAAGTGGTGGAAGGTATAGCCAGGCGGGGAGGCTTCATTTAAGGGTAAGGTGTCATCGCCCCTCAGCCAAGTTTCCATCAGGGCCATGATGTCGATGCAATCACCCACGATAAGCTCATGGATGGCAAGGGCCTTGTTCGTAAGTGAATGGACATTCTGGAGGGAGATACAGAGAGGGTCGGTGATGGCTGACCCACTGCCAGCATCCACAGGGTCAGCGCTGGGGGGGATGAGTTGGACGGGGAGGAGATTGGCAAGTTTAGCCCTGGGTGGGAAGGTCGACGAGAGTGTAGGATGGGACTGTTGGGGTTGCTGCTCGTAAGGAGGCAGTGACGAGTGTCTTGATGGGCCCTTCGTAGGATGCCAAGAGAGGCACAGAGGGAAGCTGTGGGCTTATCTAAGAGTGAATCACGCCTGCGATGGCGGCAGGAGAGTAGGAAGGTTGAAGAGTAATGAAGGATTGGGCTAGGGATTTGGGAGGGCAGAGATGAAAGGAGGCATGACGACAGGAGAGAGCAGTCAGGGAGGGACAGAGAGAAAAGGAAAAGGGGGAGGAAAAAGTGGGAAAGTATTGAATGGCTCGGGTTCAGAGCAGCAGCTAAGTGCGCATGCAAATGGACACGAGAAAAGCTCAGGTTACATAGGCTTGGTTAAAAGTAGTAATTAATGGGATACATATTTCCTGGCAGCAGGGAATAGTTAGGGACAATAATAAATGTAGTCCTTAATTGGCACCATGGACAGTGGACTCACCAATGCCATGGTACTACCAGCAATCATAGAATCCTAGAATGGTTACAGCACGGAAGAAGGCTGTTCAGCCCGTCGAGCCTGTGCCGGCTCTCTGCAAGAGCACCTCAGCTAGTCCCACTCCCCCGCCCTTTCCCCGTAGCCCAGCAAATGTTTTTCCGTCAGATACTCATCCAATTCCCTTTTGAAAGCCGTGATTGAATCTGCCTCCACCACCCTTTCAGGCAGTACATTCCAGATCTTAACCACTCACTGCATAAAAAAGTTTTTTCTTACGTCGCCTTTGGTTCTTTTGCCAATCACCTTAAATCTGTGTCCTCTGGTTCTTGACCCTTCTGCCAATGGGAACAGTTTCCCTCTAATTACTCTGTCCAGACCCCTCATGATTTTGAATACCTCTATCAAATCTCCTCTCAACCTTCTCTGCTCCAAGGAGAACAACCCCAGCTTCTCCAATCTATCAACATAACTGAAGTCCCTCATCCCTGGAATCATTCTCGTAAATCTTTTCTGCGCCCTCTCTAAGGCCTTCACATCCTTCCTAAAGTGTGGTGCCCAGAATTGGACACAGTACTCCAGTTGGGGCCGAACCAGTGTTTTATACAGGTTCATCATAATTTCCACACTTTTGTACTCTATACCTCTATCTATGAAGCCCAGGATCCCGTAAGCCTTTTTAACTGCTTTCTCAACCTGCCCTGCCACCTTCAATGATTTGTGCACACATACCCCCAGGTCTCTCTGTTTGTGCACCCCCTTTAGGATTGTACCCTTTAGTTTATATTGCCTCTCCTCATTCTTCCTACCAAAATGTATCACTTTGCACTTTTCCGCGTTAAATTTCATCTGCCACGTGTCCACCCATTCCACCAGCCTGTCTATGTCCCCTTGAAGTCTATTACCATCCTCCTCACTGTTCACTATATAGGAAACTTTCTGGTATCCGGCACCGACGGGACCGAGTTGGTGCCGTCCCTTCAAAATTGCCGTATAAACCAGCGCTAATGTTAAAACATACGGAGCTTCTCAGCTCCGTATGAAACAACAAACCCTGTTGCTTAGCAACAGCTTCAAAACAGTCGGCCGCAGCTTAAAAGCGTCTCTGTAGCTAAGCAACAGCTTCAGCTAGATGCTTGGGAGCCACGACTGGAAAAAAAAAAGCAACGAGAAGTAAAAAAAACTTATAGGAAACGGCTCCTGAATTTTGCCGGTAGATAGAGCTTTCCGGCCATTTAACCTCCGGTTAAACGAAAGTTTCCTGTATTTCCAAGTTTTGTGTCATCTGCAAATTTTGAAATTGTGCCCTGTACACCCATGTCCAAGTCATTAATATATATCAAGAAAAGCAGTAGTCCTAGAACCGACCCCTGGAGAGCATCACTGTATACCTTCCTCCAGTCCGAAAAACAACCGTTCACCACTACTCTCTGTTTCCTATCACTTGGCCAGTTCCGTATCCATGCTGCCACTGTCCCTTTTATTCCATGGGCTTCAACTTTGCTGGCAAGCCTATTATGTGGCACTTTGTCGAACGCCTTTTGGAAATCCATGTACACTACGTCAACTGCATTACCCTCATCAACCCTCTCTGTTACCTCATCAAAGAACTCAATCAAGTTAGTGATGATGATAAATGAAAAATGTAGCAAACGAAAGGACCGTGCGAGAGCCTTCATTGTCAGTGAGCAGACTGTTACTCCCTGCAGCCTGACCACGTACAGTGTTCGGTACACTGACAGGTGTGACCAACTTCCAATTGTGCTTTCGCTCCAGGTGACAGGCCGGGTGGAGGGAAACACATGAAATATTAGAAAAAGCAATTGTTGTCCAGTAAACCCAACGCTTATTGGTTAGACTCAACCCTCGCCTTTCCACCTTCTCCCCATAGTCATTTATCCCCTCTATGGCTAGAAATACATTCAGTTGGTTCCTTGCCCAGTTATTTGCTTGATGTGCAATTTCCAGCACTAAAATGTTATGCGCACTTGTGACCAAAAGGTGAAGCAGTTGCAGGAAGGCAGGCAGCCTGCACTGAGCTGTCAGCACCATGGACAGAGTCAAAATCACCATATGGGCATATCTGTTTGCCAAAGCCCCTCACACGAGGATCTGGATTAAGCTGTTGGTAGTGAGTAGACTCGCACTTGGCTCTCCTGGAACATTCAGGTGACTAATGCATCAAAAACTGCCCTGTGTTGATCCTTTCGCCAGTTGCTGCAGTATAACTTGATGCGGAAACCTAGAGTTAGTATGACTGCTACTGGAAGGAATTTCTGGAGGCCAGGTATGAGAACATCTGTTCATGTAACAAGAGCTCAGTACCTACCATGATTGCAATGAGTCAGCGCTTAATACAAAAACTTACATTTATATAACGTAGTAAAATGTCCCAAGGTGCTTCATAAGAGCTTTATCAGACAAACTTTGACAATGAACTACATAGAGATACTCGAACAGGTGACCAAAAGCTTGGTCAAAGATTTTAAGGAGCAACTTAAAGGAGTAGAAAGAGCTGGAGAGGTTTAAGAATGGAATTCAAGAGCTTAGGGCCTAGGCAGCTGAAGGCACGGCTAGTGGTGGATCGGAGGTAATCAGGGATGCACAAGAGGCCAGAATTGGAGGAGCACAGAGATTTTGGAGGATTGTAGGGCTGGAGAAGATTACAGAGATAGAGAGAGGTAAGGCCATGGAGGGATTTGAACACAAGGATGAGAATTTTAAAATCGAGGTGTTGCCGGACCGGGAGCCAGTGTAGGTCAGCGAGCACAGGGTGATGGGTGAATGGGACAAGGTGCGAGTTAGGACATGGGCAGTTTTGGATGGGCTGAAGTTTACGGAGGGTGGTAGGTGGGTACCTACCATGATTGCACTGCACAAGGACAAGCAACTGCTACGGAAGCTCTGTTGTTCCAACTCCTGGAACCACTGTCGAATAGGTCATGGTGTACATCCTTGTCATGGTTAAGAGGGTGGTTGCCATGTCTTCACACATTTTATGATGATTTGTGAAGATTACCATGCTTTTGAGGAGTTCCTGGTACCAGCTATCTGCATAGTGATGCCTCCAGTCTGTGCTTGTCAACTGTTTAATGACCAACTAGCAACTATCTTTCTTGAATCGAAGTAACTCGGGTGACTTTGGGATCAAGTTGGCTCAAAAATTACATGCTTGCCGATTGAAGATTGTAATTGTCTGAATCCTCTGTGGCAGACTTGGTAATCCAATACTTCAGTTGGGCAGGTTTCATGCAGTCCAATACCCAGCTGACTCATTGAAACATAGAAACATAGAAGATAGGAGCAGGAGTAGGCCATTCGGCCTTTCGAGCCTGCTCCGCCATTCAATGAGATCATGGCTGATCATCCAAATTCAGTACCCTGTCCCTGCCTTCTCCCCAGATCCCTTGATCCCTTTAGCCTTAAGAAATATATCCAACTCTTTCTTGAATATATTTAATGAACTAGCCTCCACCGCCCTCTGTGGCAGAGAATTCCACAGGTTCACCACTCTGGGTGAAGAAATTCCTCCTCATTTCAGTCCTAAATGACCTACCCCTTATCCTTAGACTATGACCCCTGGTTCTGGACTCCCCGACCATCGGGAACATCCTTACAGCATCTAGTCTGTCCAGGCCTGCCAGAATTTTATAGGTTTCGATGAGATCCCCTCTCAATCTTCTAAACTCCAGTGAGTATAAGCCCAATCGACACAATCTCTCCTCATACGTCATTCCTGCCATCCCAGGTATCAGCCTGGTGAATCTTTGCTGCACTCCTTCCATGGCAAGAACGTCCTTCCTCAGATAAGGCGACCAAAACTGCACACAATACTCAAGATGTGGTCTCACCAAGGCCCTGTACAACTGTAGCAAGACATCCTTGTTCCTGTACTCAAACCCTCTTGCTACGAAGGCCAACATTCCATTTGCCTTCTTAACCGCCTGCTGCACCTGCATGCTTACCTTCAGCGACAAAATACTCTTTGCTGCAATGGACTTTCCTGGTAACTTACTCCATATGTCTACCCTGTCTTCTAACGGACTGGAATACTTTGTTTACAAATTGAAGCATGGCCTCGCCCCACCCTATCTGTGCCCTGTGGTCTTCCAACTCTGAGCTGCTCTGTATCCTCCCTTCCTGGTGTTCTTCACTTGGTGCCTGAGCTGTTGGCTGTCTTGGCTCCACACTCGAGACCTCCCTCCCTAAACTGCTCAGCCTTGCTACTTCCCTCAGTGCCTTTAAAAATCTCCTCAAAACCTCTCTTTTTAATTATGTCTTTGGCCAACTCTTTGAATTCTTTTACCACTTGGCCCACCTCTTCTAAATCCTGCATTGCCTGACCCATTTTCCTCCCCAATCCTCCACCCACAGACCTATTTTTCTGCTAAATCCTCCACAGTGGACTGGTTTTTCTCTTAAATCCTCTATCATTTGGTTCGCCTCCCTCATAAATACCCTTCCGCTGGGTCCCCCTTCCTCCACCCAGGTCTGTGCCTCCTACTGGAAGTGCCTTGTGATGTGTTATGAGGATGAAGGCACTACACAAATGCAAGTTGTTTTCGTTCCACTTGAATGACCTGTTTATCGATTTTTAAATTATATCGACCAGTCTTGGAACTGTGTGATGTAACAGTTTGTATGGAGCAACTGTGTGGATCCACATCATAAATGTCAAAACTTATTTGGTCATCTGGAAGTTTGTTCTTAATGAGAACCTGAGAGCAACAAGTTTAAAACTTGTAACTTGGCAAAACAAGTTTTTTTTTTTTGAGCCCAAAAAAGTTTGCCTGTAAAATTAATGCTTTTTTGTTGTATAAAAGGGGCAATATTGAACATAAATTGTTTTTTTTTCCTCTGCATTCTCATATTGATTGCCATTCTGGAGTCTCCTTAAATCCTGAGCACATTTGCCTGATTTTTATTTAAAAAGTAGTTTAGTTTGCTCCAGAATGCAAATGCTTCTACTTTGCAAATTTCAAAAGGGAATTGTATAAGTACCTGAAGGAAAAAGATTTGCAGTGCTATGGGGAAAGGGCGGGGGAGTGGGACTAGCTGAAGTGATCTTGCAGAGAGCTGGCACGGGCTCGTCGGGCCGAATGGCCTCCTTCTGAGCTGTAACCATTCTATGATTCTAACATGCTCACCTTTCTCAGCCTTTCCTTGTAACTTGGATTCCTGAGATGAGTAGACGGCTAAAATTGCGGGATCAGTTTTCTGCTTCTGAAAAAATATCATTAAATCATACCTAAGAAATAGGAGCAGGAGTCAGCCATTCGGCCCTTCGAGCCTGCTCCGCCATTCAATGAGATCATGGCTGATCTTCTGCTTCAACTCCATTCACCGGCCCTATCGCCATATCCCTTGATGCCCTTACTAGTCAGAAATCTATCGACTTCTGTTTTTAATATACCCAATGACTGAACCTCCACAGCCCTCTAGGGTAGAGAATTCCAAAGATTCACCACCCTCTGTGTGAAGACATTTCTTCTCACCACAGTCCTGAATGGCCTACCCTTTATCTTGAGGCTGTGCCCCCTGGTTCTAGACTTCCCAGCCAAGGGAAACATTCTCCCAGCATCCACCCTATCAAGCCCTGTAATAATTTTGTATGCTTCAATGAGATCCCCTCTCATCCTTCAGAATTCAAGAGAATACAGGCCTAGTTTACTCAGTCTCTTCTCACACGACAGTCCCGCCATCCCAGGAATCAATCTCGTGAACCTTCGTTGCACTCCCTCTATGGCAAGTATATCCTTCCTTAGGTAAGGAGACCAAAATTGTACACAGTACTCCAGGTGTGGTCTCACCAAGGCCCTATATAATTGGAGTAAGACCTCTTTACTCCTGTACTCAAATCCTCTTGTAATGAAGGCCAGCATACCATTTGCCTTCCTAATGGCTTGCTGCACCTGCACATTCACTTTCAGTGACTGCATACTTTAGTTAGGAGGCTCCTGTTCTCATAAGAATTCCTGCCTACAGTAAACAGCTGTCGAGATCCCTTCAGTTATTAGCCGGTTTTTTGTAGGAGTGGCCCTGTGGGGTCAAATCCATACCGATTTTGGGCAGCCAATGCTGATTGGGCCCCCAAAACACTGACCGTCACACTGATAGTTGGCATGTATGTGAAAATTATCTAGTCCAAGAAGCTCTTGTGAAATAAATGACATGTTCAGTCTTGAGCTCAATAACTTTTACAGTTTCTTCAGATGTCTGAAGAGCACCCCTTGGCCAAACAGTTTTATTTTGCAGGATGGGGGAAAAGGAGAGTTAGGGAAAAAGTCTGAAGAAATTGCACTAAGTGCAGCTAAAATAGGTTTTGCTGTTGGGGAAAAAAAAATCAAAATCGATTTTTATGGCAACATCAGAATCTATCAGGAGTGAGATGGCAGCTTAATGCTGAAGTTGACACTGGAAACATTTTCAATCTGCTGTTGGATAAGAAAACTGTGAAACTGAATAGTATTTTTAAATCTGTTGATGGACAAAGAAATCTTGCCTATCCCTAGGGGAAAAAGGTTCAAGGCAAAGTGAAGACTCAATGGCTAAATAGGGATTGTGTAGGCATTAACTTTAATATTAGTATGAAAGGTTCAATTATCAAGATAGTGGGAACAAGCAACAGCTGAGGGTAATTAAAGCCAGTATTGGGATACTGAAAAGGCATTTGATAAAAGGATAGCAGAAGTTGCAGAAGTGATGCCAAGGCTTTTTTCACTTCCCTTCCTTCCCCATGCCCACCAGGCCAAACTTCCTCTAAGGCTCCCCTCTGCCCTAGCCCTGAATTCGCATCTTTCTCCAGTTTCTCTCCGATCTCCCCACATGCCCTCTCCGAGCTCATCTTGTCCATGAGACCCACTTGCTGTTCCCTCGATCCTATTCCCACTAAACTGCTGACCACCCAAACTTCTATGTTTGAATCCCTCCAATCAGGTTTCTGCCCCGCCACAGTACCGAAACAGCTCTCATCAGTCACAAATGACATCCTATGTGACTGTGACAAAGGTAAACTATCCCTCCTCATCCTTCTCGACTACTCTGCAGCCTTTGACACAGTTGACCACTGGTGTCCCCCAAGGATCTATCCTTGGCCCCTCCCATTTCTCATCTACACGTTGCCCCTTGGCGACATCATCCGAAAACACAGTGTCAGTTTCCACATGTACAACCCCCAGCTCTACCTCACCACTTCTCTCAACCCCTCCACTGTCTCTAAATTGTCAGACTGCTTGTCCGACATCCAGCACTAGATGAGCAGAAATTTAATCCAACTAAATATTGTCTTTGCCGCCACAGACTCCGTTCCCGAGCCATCAACTCCATCCCTCTCCCTAGCATCTGAGGCTGAACCATACTGTTCGCAGCTTTGGTGTCATATTTGACCCGGAAATCCAGCACAGAAGGAGGCCATTTGGCCCATCGTGCCTGTGCCAGCTCTCTGAAAGAGCTACCAATTAGTCCCACTCCCCTGAACCTGCTTCAACTACCCTTTCAAGCAATATTTTCCAGATCATCACAACTCATTGTGTAATCCAATTTCTCGGTGTCTCTCCCCTGACTTTTTTAACATTTATTTTAACTGTTATCTGATTACTGACCCTCCTGCCAGTGGAAACAGCTTCTCCTTATTTACTCTATCAAAACCCCTCATAATTTTGAACACCTCTATTAAATCTCCCATTAATTTTCTCTGCTCTAAGGAGAACAATCCCAACTTCTTTACGCTCTCCACATAACTGAAGTCCCTCATCCCTGGTACCATTCTAGTAAATCTCTTCTGCACCCTCTCCAAGACCTTGACATCCTTTCTAAAGTGCTGTGCCGAGCATTGGACACAATGCTCTAGCTAAGGTCTCATGAGGACATAAGATGTAGGAGCAGGAGTCGGTCATTTGGTCCCTCGAGCCTGCTCCGCCATTCAATAAGTTCATGGCTGATCTGACCTTGGCCTCAACTCCACTTCCCTGCCCACTCCCCATAACCTTTGACTCCCTTACCATTCAAAAATCTGTCTATCTCCACCTTAAATATATTCAATGACCCAGCCTCCACAGCTCTCTGGGGAAGAGAATTCCAAAGATTCATGACCCACTGAGACAAGAAATTCCTCCTCATTTCCGTTTTAAATGGGTGCCCCTTTATTCTGAAATTATGCCCCCTAGTTCTAGATTCCCCCACGAGGGGAAACATCCTCTCTGCATCTACCCGGTCAAGCCCCTTCAGAACTCTAACGGTGGCATAGTGGTTAGCACTGTTGCCTCACAGCGCCAGGGACCCGGGTTCAAATCTGGCCTCGGGCGACTGTCTGTGTGGAGTTTGCACATTCTCCCTGTGTCTGCGTGGGTTTCCTCCGGGTGCTCCGGTTTCCTCCCACAGTCCAAAGATGTGCGGGTTAGGTTGATTTGGCTATGATAAATTGACCCTTAGTGTTAGGGGATTAAATACGTGGGGTTACGGGGATAGGGTGGGATATGTGTCGGTGCAGGCTCGATGGGCCGAAATGGCCTCTATCTGCACTGTGGGGATTCTGTGATTCTGAGTATAGGCTCAACCTTGCTTCATAAGACAACCCCTTCATCTCTGGAACCAACCTTGTGAACCTTCTCTGAACTGCCTCCAATGCAAGTATATCCTTCCTTAAATAAGGAGACTAAAAAATTATGACTGCAAATTATGGGCCTATATGTTTTTCTCTTTTTTTATTCGTTTATGGAATGTGGGTGTCGCTGGCAAGGCCAGCATTTATTGCCCATCCCTAGTTACCCTTGCCTATAAAGGAAGTAACGGAGAGGGTTGATGTATATATGGACTTTCAAAAGCGTTTGATAAAGTTCTACATAATAGACTTGGAGCAGAGAGATTAAGGGGAAATGGAGGTGTTGAAAATTAAGAGGGGTTTTGCTGGAGTAGATAGGGAGAAACTGTTTCAAGTGGCAGGATGGTTGGTAACCAGAGGACACAGATTTAAGATAATTCACAAAAGAATCAGAGGAGTAATGAGAATTTTTTTTACGCAGTGAGTTGTGATCTGGAATGCACTGCCTGAAAGGGTGGTGGAAGCAGATTCAATTGGATCACTCTTTCAAAGTGCTAGCACAGGCATGATGGGCCGAATGGCCTCCTGTGCTGTATGATTCTCTGGTACAATGATATAGCAGTAGCGACTATATAAACAAATTAAGTCATTTGTTTTGAAGCATGTTCTTTGATACTTTCTATCTCTCTCTTTCCAAAGGCAGAGTAACTCAGAGCTATAGGTGTTGAGTAATCTTTGTTTGGGTACCTTGTCCTTTCCGTGGGTAATAGTATATTTAGAAAGTGTGAAAATCATCAGCTCATCCAAAGGAGTTACTCACAAACTTGAGGAGGATGTACATTTGGCAGCACCTTACACTGAAGCACGAATTGGTAGTGGCGTGGAATGGAATGGGAGGGCACAGATTTGGCTCTGTTCAGACCCTAATCTAATCTGTGCTGAGCAGGGAGGCTGTGGTGACTTTCTGCAGCTGGGAAGGTGCATCCGCAGTGTAAAACCATGGGTATAATGAATGTAAGTCTTGTGGGAAATAGAAATGTTGACACTTGTTTGACTAGATGTTTTAACGCTCAACAGGCATGCAAATGTATTTTTCTTTAATGCACTGCACTTTAAACATAGTCAGGCAGCAAATACATGGTGAAGTCACAGAATTGATATAAAACCACCCCAGCTACTATGTTAACATTAGTTAGAACAACAGCAACTTGTATTTACATAGCGCCCTTAATGCATAAAAACATCCAAAGGTGTTTCACAGAAGCATGAAGAAAAAATGGACATGGAGCCTAAGAGGAAAGGGATTAAGAGGGCTAACAAAAATCTTGATCAAAGAGGTGGGTTTTAAGGAAGGTCTTAAAGGAGGAGAGGGAGGTGGAGAGGCAGAGGGTTTTATAGAACGAATTCCAGAAGGTGTGGCTTAGTTGACTGAAAAGATGTCCGCAGTTAGTAGGGCAAAGGGTGGAAGGGTGCGCAGGAACCGAGATTAAGGGGGGTCGGGGGTTGTAGAGCTAGACGAGGTTACAGAGGTAAGGAGGGGTGAGGCCATGTAGAGATTTAAACACAAGGATAAGAATTTTAAATTTGAGGCTGGGGATTGGGTCAACAAGGACAGGAGTGATGGGGTTAATCCCTTATTCTATTGGTGCAGGAAAAGATAAGGGCAGCTGAGCTGGGGGTGGAGGAGGGGAGGCTGGCCAGGAGAGCATTGAAATAGTCGAGTCTGGAGGTGACAAATGGCTGAATGAGGGTTTCAGTTTCAGATAGACTAAGGTTATGGAAGTGAAAGTCGAGGGTTTTTGTGATGGAGCAACTGTGAGATTGGAAGCTGAGCTCAGGGTTGAGCAGGACTCGGGTTCAGGACAATCTGATTTAGCCTAGGACAGTGGTCAAGGAATGGCTGGAATTGGTGGTGAGGCTATGAAGTTTTGGTCTTCCCAATGTTTAGCTGGAGGATGTTACGGCTCATCCAAGACTGTATGTTGAGTAAGCAGTCTGACAACACCGAGGCGGTGGTGGCGAGTTGGCACTGTGTGTCATTGGCATGCACATGGAAGCTGACCCCATGCTTGTAGATGATGTTGCCAAGAGGCAGCATGTAGATGAGGAGGAAGAGGGGACCAAGGATGAATCATTCGGGGACTCCTGAGGTGAAGGTGCAGGGCAGGAAGAGAAGCTACAGCTCGAGGTGCTGTGGCTACGATTGGACAGGTAAGAGTGGAACCAAGTAAGTCCCATGGAGAAGAACAACAGAGGAGAGTTGTTAGAGGAGGATGGTGTGACCAGGCATACCAAAGGCTGCAGAGTGGACATAGTCACAGAGAATGTCGTTGGTGACTTTGGTTAATGTGCTCAAATTCCCAACATACACACCCGTCACACAGCTCTCTCCCCCTTTATTGTAACTATTGTATTACAATCAACCTGCATTCCATTTTAAGTAGAGTATGAATTTCAAAAGGCTCCTTGAATTGTGAATCCTTTGCCTTGAACGTCATAATTATCACTCCAGATGAAGCATGCTCCCATAATAGTTTGCTCCAGCTGAGGGAGCAGGCTGTAGTTGCTTTCAGTGCGTCAAATCCTGTCCTACAACTCCGTCTCTTGGAAAGAATTCAAGTGTTAACATCTGCCTCTCAGCATGCTCCACGTCCTCACACGGTTTGCCTCTAGTGTTTTCTGACCCCTTTAATCAACTTGTCCTGTGGGCATCAGTTTCTATGTTTTTACACAACATTTTTCTCTGAAAGCTGGGCTTCAATTCGAACTGCAATGTGGCCTCTCTTGTATGCAGTGTCAACTGATAACTCGGATGTCTTTACGAACATCCGAAATAGATGGGCAGGAACAGACCAGGCCGTCCATCAAGCTTGCCCCAGAGACCAAAAAAACGAGAAAAAAATCCAGAGTTATTAAGGGAAAAATACTCTGGAAAATTCCTCTCTGACGCCCTCAGGCGATAATGTATCATGATGATAGATTTTAATGTGAGTTTGAGTGAAGACTCATTCAGACATGTGTTGGTGTTCATTCTTGTCCCACTCCAGTTTCCATAAAGCAGTATTGAACCAGACTGACGCACAAGTCAAAACGTGCGTTAATGACAAGTAGAAGCAGAAGAGCATGCATCATAAGGGAAGATCGTTGCTTGCACCTGAACCAGAGTAGCCTGTTTTGCCTCCGGGACTTGGGCTTTTGGCTTTAACTGCTGTACTGTACTGAAGGAGGGGCGCCACTGCTGCAAATACCAACAGTCCCCATCCACCATTATAACAACAAGTTCCATTGATACAGTGCCTTTAATCCAGATTAACTGGACCCTACAGAAGAAGAGAGAGATGGTCATCAACTCTGTGAGGGAGTTAGGAAAGGTGACTGAAGGCTCGATCGAATAGGAGGGCTTTGAGGAGTCTTTTAAATGGGCAGAGAGAAGTAGTGCCAGAAGTGAAGGGGTTCCACAGAGTAGCGCTGAGACCATTGAAGGCTCTGCAATCAAAGATGGAGGAGAGGGAATGGGACTGTAGAGAGGAGGCCAGAGTCAGAGAACTGGAGGGCAGGGAGCAAACACCAGCTGACTAATGTTGCGGAGGCAGCATGGGCTGAGCCTGTGGAGGGATTTGTCAGTGAAGACGAGGAATTTTAAATTCCACCTGGTTGAAGAAACAGAGCCTGTGTAGGGCAGTGAGGAAGGGCGCAACAGGTCAACAGGACTTAGTACCAGACAGGGGGTGGGAGGCAGAGTTTTGGACAAGTCCAAGCTCCACAGTGTGAGAGTTTGAGGGTAACTTGCGAGTTGACTCAACATCCTAAGGATTAGCCTTACTTACTGTGTGATTGAATATCTTTGCCTCTTGTTAAGTGCAATTGTAAGACACCTGCGTATGGTGGTACCCATGACGATTCTCGAGCAGAGACAAATGAAAACTGTATTCAGTGATGGGATGATCTTTTTGCCACCTTCTCTCTGCTTCATCAGCAGATGTCTAGGGACAGTTAAGCAGGTAAAAAGTCTCTCTGCTGTATTGCTCCTTCTCTGAAGTACCAAAACTAAATAGCACATTTGATCAATATTTAAACTGTGAGAATCATCCGAACAGAGCACATGGGACGAAGAAACTGCTTGGCTCATCGAACCTGTTCCTCCGAGCATACTCTGTGCAATTCCTTTCTCGTGGATCTATTTCCTGATTGCTGCAAATAATCACGGACAAAATGTCAGGATTTTTTCCCCCCCAGAATCCAACCTCGGAACCGCCATGAAAACGGTTGTTTTGATTGGGAGATGGATACTTAAAATATCTTGACACAATATTCTTTTAAAAGGAATGGGGGTAGGTTAACCTGTAGAATTGCTCTAAAATTTAAAGTAAAGCATTTGGTTACCTCTGCAAACCTGGATTGTCTGAGTGCACATGAGCTATGTATTTCTATATATTTTGTACCCTGAAGTATTCTTTAATGACGCTGAATATTTGAAAATGGCAAATTTCTGCACAATTTTTATAGTTTTGGCAAATGGAACCAGGAAATCTGTTATAAAATACTCATCAGGATTTATTACTGACGATCACTGAACAAAGATGAGTGCTAATTAGCTTCTACTGTTTTATCTCGGAGTTGAAAACGTGTGTGTCTCACCTTGTGAGCCAATCTACAATTTCATGCACTTTATTCTTCTGGCATATACTGAACTTGATCCCAAGTTAGCATTTCTTCCCGACTAATCTTTTCTCTCTTTGCCCTTATATACTTTTTCAATTCCCCCTGCACTCTCTGTATTCTGCCTGATTTTCTACTGTATTCTGTACCTGACATTTGCCATGAACCCTTTTCTATTATTTTTTAACTCTATTTCCTTTGTCATCCAGGGATCTCTAGCTTTGGATGCTTTATCTTTCCTATTTTTGGGAATATGCTTGGTTTGCACCCGAACTATCTCTGCCTTGAAGGTCTGCCATTGCTGATTAACTGTTTTCTTGTCCAATCTTTGTTTCTAGTCCTCCTGTGCTAGATCCCTTCACAAATCAGTTGAAATTGGCCCTCTTCTAGTTGGGTATTTTTACTGTTGATTTTTCCTTGTCCCTTTCCTTAACTACTTTAAACCTAATTATATTACAATCACTATTACTCAGATGTTCTCCACTGAAACACACTCCACTTGCTCTACTTCATTCCCTAGAACTAGATCCCGCACGGCTTCCTTCCTCGTTGGGCTAGAAACATACTGATTAAGAAAGTTCTTTTGTACACATTTTAGGAAATCTTCACCCTCCTTGCCCTTTACATTTTTTCCTCCCCAGTCTATATTAGGACAATTGAAATCCACTACCACAAAAGCAAAATACTGCAGATGTTGGAAATCTGAAATAAAAAGAAAATGCTGGAAATACTCAGGTCAGGCAGTACCTGTGGAGAGAGAAACAGAGATAATGTTTCAGGTCGATGACCTGTCATCAGATCCTTTCTTCTGACGAAGGGTCATCGACCTGAAACGTTAACTCTGTTTCTCTTTCAGAACAAACGGGAAACTGTTCAACCTCCGTCGCCTCCAGTCCAGATCCAAGGTCGTCCCATCCTCTCATCGAATTACAGTATGGAGACGATGCTTGCGTCTGTGCTCACTCGGAGATCAAACTCCAAACCATCGTCAGCACCTTCACCGAAGCATACGAGAGCATGGACCTTACACTAAACAAAGGTCCTCTACCAACCTGCCCCCGTCACACAGTACTGCCCCCGATTATCAAAATCCACAACAAGGCCTTGGACAACGTGGACCACTTTCCATACCTCGGGAGCCTACTGTCAACAAGGGCAGACGTCGACGACGAAGTCCAACACTGCCTTCAGTGTGCCAGTGCAATCTTCGGTCGCCTGAGGAAGAGAGTGTTTGAAGACCAGGACCACAAACCTGGCACTAAGCTCATAGTCTACAGAGCAGCAGTGATACCCGCCCTGCTGTACGCCTCAGAGACATGGACCATGTACAGCAGGCACCTCAAAGCACTGGAGAGGTACCATCAACGCTGCCTTCGCAAGATCCTGCAAATCCATTGGCAGGATAAGCGCACCAACGTCAGTGTTCTTGCTCAGGCCAACATCCCCAGCATTGAAGCTCTGACTACGCTCAATCAGCTCCAATGGACGGGTCACATTGTCCGCATGCACGATACGAGACTCCCAAAACAACCCCTCTACTCGGAGCTCCGGCACGGCAAGAGAGCCCCAGGTGGGCAGAGGAAACGCTTCAAGGAAACCCTCAAAGCCTCCTTGAAAAAGTGTAACATCCCCACCGACGCCTGGGAATCCCTGGCCCAAGACCGCACAAAGTGGAGGAGAAGCATCCGGGAAGGGGCCGAACACCTCGAGTCTCTTCGCCTGGAGCAAGTGGAAGCCAAGCGCAGGCAGCGCAAGGAGCGCACGTCAACCCAACACCCCACCCACCCGCCCCTTCAACCACCGTCTACCCCACCTGTGACAGAGACTGTAGGTCCCGCATTGGACTCATCAGTCACCTGCGAACTCATCTTTAATGTGGAAGCAAGTCATCCTCAGTTCCGAGGGACAGCCAAAGAAGAAGAAAAATATGTAATGAGAAAGGATTTAGCAATCTTGTTGTGCGAGGCCCCTTGGGGAGGAGCGATCATAATGTGATAGAATTCTTCATTAAGATGGAGAGTGAAGTAGTTGACTCAGAGACTAGGGTCCTGAATTTAAATAAAGGAAACTATGATGGTATGAGGCACGAGTTGGCTATGATGGATTGGGGAATGTTACTTAAAGGGTTGACCATGGATCGGCAATGGCAAACATTTAAAGATTGCATGGATAAACTACAGAATTTGTTCATCCCAGTTTGGCATAAAAATAAAACAAAAAAGGTGACTCAACTGTGGCTAACAAGGGAAATTAGGGATAGCATAAGATCCAAGGAGAGGACATATAATTTGGCCAGAAAAAGCAGCAAACCTGAGGATTGGGAGCAGTTTAGAATTCAGCAAAGGAGGACAAAGGGATTAATTAAGAAGGGGAAAATAGATTATGAGAGTAAGCTTGCATGGGAACATAAAAACTGACTGTAAAAGCTTCTAATAGATATGTGAAGAGAAAAAGATTGGTGAAGTCAAGCGTAGGTCCCTTGCAGTCAGAATCAGGGGAATTTATAATGGGGAACAAAGAAATGGCTGACCAATTAAATACATACTTTGGTTCTGTCTTCACAAAGGAGGACACAAATAACCTCCCAGAGATGTCAGGGAACATAGGGTCTAATGAGAGGGAGGAATTGAATGAAATCAGTATTTGTAGGGAAATGGTGTTAGGGAAATTGACAGGATTGAAGGCCGATAAATCCCCAGGGCCTGATAATCTACATCCTAGGGTACTTAAGGAAGTGGCCCTAGAAATAGTAGATGCATTGCTGGTCATCTTCCAAAATTCTATAGACTTTGGAACAGTTCCCATGGATTGGAGGGTAGCTAATGTAACCCCACTGTTTAAAAAAGGTGGTAGAGAGAAAACGGGGAATTATAGACCGGTAAGCCTGACATCAGTAGTGGGGAAAATGCTAGAGTCCATTGTAAAAGATGTAATAGCAGAGCACTTGGAAAACAGTGACAGGATCGGAGAAAGTCAACATGGATTTACAAAAGGTAAATCATGCGTGACTAATCTACTGGAATTTTTTGAGGATGTAACTGGTAGAATAGATAAAGGAGAACCAGTGGATGTGGTGTATTTGGACTTTCAGAAGGCTTTCAATAAGGTTGCGCATAAGAGATCAACGTGCAAAGTTAAAGCACATGGGATTGGGGGTAAGGTACTGACTTGGATAGAGAACTGGTTGGCAGACAGGAAGCAACGAGTTGGAATAAATGGGTCTGATGCGCTATCAATTACTCATAAAAGACTGAGAGCTAAGAGAGTAACTAAAGGCTTTTATTAACAAAAGAATGAAGGTCTGCCTCGAGTGGTCGACCGGTCCAGAAATACAAAGGGCTGGGGAGCAGTCACCTTTATACTAGGACCTGTGGGAGGAGTCAGCCGAGGCATGTCCAGGCATGTACACAGTGGAATACAAACAGGACAAACAGGAATACAAACAGTGGTTTACCACATTCACCCCTTGTTTAAAATTGAGTCCGGCGGGGTGAAGTGTATTAAAAGTTAGTGTATTGGAGTCTCTCCGGAGGTCTTGTCTGCCGCTGTGATCGGCGTGGCGACGGCAGGGGTAGTGGAGCTTCCGGCGTCGAGTCCTGCGTGGGCTGTGGCACAGGCGTGTCGTCCTCGTAGATGTCGAGCGGGTCGCGGGGCCCAGGCCTGCCGTCTGCTGGGGCTGGACATCGGATCGTTGGGGGGGTGGTAGTGAGTAGTGGGTTACTGCGGCCCCCGAGGGTGCAAGGTCTCTTATGGAGACTGCGTCCTCCCGCCCGTCCGGGTATGCAATGTAAGCATACTGGGGGTTGGCGTGGAGGAGGTCGACCCTCTCGACCAGGGGGTCCGTTTTATGGGTCCTCACGTGCCTTCTCAGTAGGACCGGCCCTGGGGACGTCAGCCATGGCGGTAGCGATGTCCCTGATGTGGACTTCCTTGGGAAGACAAACATTTTCTCATGAGGGGTGGCGTTAGTGGCAGTGCAGAGCAGTGACCGAATAGAGTGGAGCGCATCGGGGAGCACATCCTGCCAGCGGGAGGCTGGAAGGCCCCTAGACTTTAAGGCTAGCAGGGCGGCCTTCCAAACTGTCGCATTTTCTCTTTCCACCTGTCCGTTCCCCCGGGGGTTGTAACTGGTGGTCCTGCTTGTGGCAATACCCCTAGTTAGCAGGTACTGACGGAGTTCGTCGCTCATAAACGATGAGCCCCGGTCGCTATGGATATAGCTGGGGAAACCGAACAGGGTGAAGAGGTCGTTCAGACATTTAATGACCGTGGCACTGGTCATGTCCGGGCAGGGGATGGCGAACGGGAAACGGGAGTACTCATCAATAATATTGAGGAAGTACACATTGCGGTCGGAGGAGGGGAGAGGCCCTTTAAAATCAACGCTCAGGCGCTCGAAGTGGCGAGTGGCTTTTATCAGGTGGGCCCTGTCTGGTCTATAAAAGTGCGGTTTGCACTCAGCGCAGACTTGGCAGTTCCTGGTCATGGTCCTGACCTCCTCAATAGAGTAAGGCAGGTTGCGGGCCTTGATGAAGTGGAAGAACCTGGTGACCCCCGGGTGGCAGAGGTCATTGTGGAGGGCCCGCAGTCTATCGATCTGCGCGCTGGCGCAGGTGCCACGCGATAGCGCATCCGGGGGTTCATTGAGCTTCCCGGGCCGGTACAAGATCTCGTAATTGTAGGTGGAAAGTTCGATTCTCCACCTCAAGATCTTGTCATTTTTGATTTTGCCCCTCTGCTTGTTGTTAAACATGAAAGCAACTGAACGTTGGTCAGTGAGCAGGGTAAATCGTTTTCCGGCCAGGTAGTGCCTCCAATGACGCACAGCCTCCACAATCGCCTGGGCCTCCTTCTCAACAGCGGAGTGTCTGGTCTCCGGGCCTTGGAGGGTTCGTGAAAAGAAGGCCACGGGTCTCCCCGCCTGATTGAGGGTAGCGGCCAGGGCAAAGTCGGACGCGTCGCTTTCCACCTGGAAGGGGATGGATTCGTCCACTGCGTGCATGGTGGCTTTGGCAATGTCTTCCTTGATACGGTGGAAGGCTAAGCGGGCCTCTGCCGTCAAGGGAAAAGAGGTGGACTTGATCAGCGGATGGGCCTTGTCCGCATAGTAGGGGACCCACTGGGCATAATAGGAGAAAAACCCTAGGCACCTCTTCAGGGCCTTGAGGCAGTGGGAGTTCCATAAGGGGACGCGTCGGGGTCGGGGCCAATGACTCCGTGTTCCACAACACAGCCAAGGATGGCGAGGCGGTTTGTGCGGAATATGCACTTCCCCTTGTTATATGTCAGGTTCAGGAGTTGGGCGGTGCGGAGGAATTTTTCGAGGTTTGCGTCATGGTCCTGCAAGTCACAGCCGCAGATGGTCACATTGTCCAGATATGGGAAAGTGGCCTGCAACGCATTTTGATTTACCATCCGGTCCATCTCCCTTTGGAAGACGGAGACCCCGTTGGTGACGCCAAAGGGAACCCTAAGGAAGTGATAGAGGTGGCCGTTTGCCTCAAAGGCAGTATACTGGCGGTCCTCAGGGCGGATAGGGAGCTGGTGGTACGCTGATTTCAGGTCAATGGTCGAGAAGACGCGGTACTGCGCGATCTGGTTGACCATATCAGCTATGCGGGGGAGTGGGTAGGCGTCCAGCAGGGTGTAGCGATTTATTGTCTGGCTGTAGTCAATGACCAGGCGCTGCTTCTCGCCGGTCTTAACGACCACAACCTGGGCTCGCCAGGGGCTGGTGCTGCCCTCAATAATCCCTTCCTTCAGGAGCCGCTCCACTTCGGTTTTAATGAAAACCCTGTCCCCGGCACTGTATCGCCTGCTCTTTGTGGCGATGGGCTTACAGTCGGGGGTGAGGTTAGCAAACAGTGGGGGGTGACTCTGAGTGTGGAGAGGTTGCACCTGGTGCGCGGCGGGCAATTTGGGAGCTGCTGGCTGCGGACTGTGAGTGGGGGTAGGGGTCCACCGTACGCCATCGTAACACTTTTAAGGTGGCACTGAAAATCTAACCCCAGCAGGACGGCAGCGCAGAGGTCGGGCAGGACCAGAAGTTTAAAATGATCGTACACGGTCCCGTCTACTACGAGTGTCACTACGCAGTAGCCGCCGATGTCCGCCGACTGGGACTCGGAGGCCATAGAAATCCGCTGGTGCGCAGGCAGGACTGGGAGAGAGCAACGCCGCACCGTGTCGGGGTGGATGAAGCTCTCCGTGCTCCCAGAGTCAAAAAGGCAGATTGTATCGTGGCCATTTACCTTAATGTCCATTGTGGAACTGGCCAGCTGGTGCGGTCTCGCTTGGTCCAGTGTAACGGATGCCAGCGTAGGGGTCGGTGTGTCGCTGCGGGTATCAGATGAGGCGGTGTTGGGGGCCTGCTGCGTTCCGGCTGTCGTCCAAGATGGCGGCGTCCATGATCCCCATGTGGCTGGAGGCGTCCAAAATGGCTGCTGTACCGGTGGGTCGCACATGGCCGGGGAGGCCCAAGAAGGCGGCCCGCATGGCCCACACGCGGCGCTGCTGGGGTTCGGGGTGGCTTTGGCCCTGCAGATGTTAGCGTAGTGTCCCTTCTTCCCGCAGCCCGAGCAGATCGCGTTTTTCGCCGGGCAGCGCGCTCTGGGGTGTTTTCCCTGGCCACAGAAGTAGCATTTCTGGCCTTGGGGCACTGCTGTCTGGCCTTGGGACACTGCTGCGGTAGTTGGGCCGTTGCTGGGGTGTGGCTGGGGTGGCACGGCGCTATGAGGCGGTCCTACCGTGTCCCAGGCTGTCATTCCCCGCGGCGTCCACGGTGCAGAGCAGTAGGCATCCATGCCCCGGTAGGCTGCATCCAATGATAGTGCGAGTTCAGAGGCCTTGTTGAGGTCGAGGTCACTCTGCTCCAACAGTCGCTGTCGGGTGTAATTGGATCTGTGGCCCGCTACAAAAGCGTCCCGGATAAGTTCCTCTGTGTACACGGCGGCCTTTACATCCTTACAACCACAGGCCCGGCCAAGCACAGACAGTGCCTGAAGGTATTCCACGGTCGATTCCCCAGGTTGTTGTTTACGACTCCCCAGAAGGTGCCTGGCGTACACTTCGTTCACTGGGCGCGTGTACTGGTCCTTGAGGAGCTTGATAGCGTCCGCGTACGAGGTCGCGTCTTGGATGACCGAGTACACTCGGTGGTTCACTTTGGAGGTCAGGACATCCAGTTTGTCCTCGTCCGATTTGATTGCTGCGGAGGCGGTCAGGAATTTTTCAAAACACTTAAGCCAGTGAGTAAACTTGGTGGATGAGTCCGCCTCCCGATGATCTAAGTCCAGGCATGCTGGTGTGAGGATCTTCTCCATTATAAAAATTTTGTTAATAAAATTGATGCGCTATCAATTACTCATAAAAGACTGAGAGTTAAGAGAGTAACTAAAGGCTTTTATTAACAAAAGAATGAAGGTCTGCCTCGAGTGGTCGACCGGTCCAGAAATACAAAGGGCTGGGGAGCAGTCACCTTTATACTAGGACTTGTGGGAGGAGTCAGCCGAGGCATGTCCAGGCATGTACACAGTGGAATACAAACAGTGGTTTACCACAGGGTCTTTTTCCAAGTGGCAGGCAGTGACTAGTGGGGTACCGCAGGGATCGGTGTTAGGACCCCAGCTATTCACAATATATATTAATGATCTAGACGAAGGAACTAGATATAATATCTCCAAGTTTGCAGATGACACAAAGCTGGGTGGGCGTGTGTGCTGTGAGGAGGATGCAGAGAAACTCCAGTATGATTTGGACAGGTTGGGTGATGGGGCAGATGCATGGCAGATGCAGTATAATGTGGATAAATGCGAGGTTATCCACTTCGGTGGCAAAAACAGGAAGGCAGATTATTATCTGAACGGCAATAGATTGGGAAAAGGGGAAGTGCAACGAGACCTGGGTGTCCTTGTGCACCAGTCGCTGAAGGTAAGCATGCAGGTGCAGCAGGTGGTTAACAAGACAAATGGTATGTTGGCCTTCATAGCGAGAGGATTCGAGTACAGGAGCAAGGATGTCTTGCAGTTGTACAGGGCCTTGGTGAGACCACACCTTGAGTATTGTGTGCAATTTTGGTCGCCTTATCTGAGGAAGGATGTTCTTGCCATGGAGGGAGTGCAGCGAAGATTCACCAGACTGATACCTGGGATGGCAGGAATGACGTATGAGGAGAGATTGGGTCGATTAGGTTTATATTCGCTGGAGTTTAGAAGAATGAGAGGGGATCTCATTGAAACTTATAAAATTCTAACAGGACTAGACAGACTAGATGCAGGAAGGATGTTCCCGATGGCGGGGAGTCCAGAACCAGGGGTCACAGTCTAAGGATAAGGGGTAGGCCATTTAGGACTTAGATTAGGAATTTCTTCACCCAGAGAGTGGTGAACCTGTGGAATTCTCTACCACAGAAGGCAGTGGAGGCCAATTCATTAAATATATTCAAGAAGGAGTTGGATATATTTCTTAAGGCTAAAGGGATCAAGGGATATGGGGAGAAAGCAGGGACAGGGTACTGAATATGGATGATCAGCCATGATCTCATCGAATGGCGGAGCAGGCTCAAGGGGCCGAATGGCCTACTCCTGCTCCTATCTTCTATGTTTCTATGTTCCTGTGATCCTGGCCTTCTGTGCATCCTTCTACTCTCTACCCCATCAGTGGCGGCAGAGCTTAGTAAGTGCAGGCTGTAATCTGCTGAAGTGTTTGAGGAAACGCTAACAAGTTGACTTCACTATCTCTAGACGAGTTTGGACTCGAGCATTCCAATGCTCTCCGGGCTGGCCTCCCACCTTCCAGCCTCCATAAACTTGAGCTCATCCAAAACTCTGCTGCCCGTATCCTAACTCGCACCCAGTCCCGTTCACCCATCACCCCTGTGCTCGCTGACTTACATTGGCTCCCAGTCTGGCAACACCTCAATTTTAAAATTCTCATCCTTGTGTTCAAATCGCTGCATGACCTTGCCCCTCCCCATCTCTGTAACCTCCTCCAACACTCCAAGATCTCTGCGCTCCTCCAATTCTAGCCTCTTGGCCAGCCCAGATTATAATCGCTCCACCATCGGTGGCCGTGCCTTCTGTTGCCTAGGCCCTAAGCTCTGCAATTCCCTTCCTAAACCTCTCTACCTCTCTCCTCCTTTAAGACGCTCCTTAAAACCTTCCTCTTTGACCAGATTTTTGGTCACCTGTCCTATGCGGCTCAGTGTCAAATTTTGTTTGATAATTCTCTTGTGAAGAGCCTTGGGACATTTTACTACGTTAAAGACGTTATATAAATGCAAGTTGTTTGCCAATCAACTAGTCACTTGCTAGAGTTTGACATAGACAGAGGCTAGGAGTAGATAGTGTAATAGTGATCTCATCTTGGGGTTGGGTTGCTCCCTGTGAGAGTGCACAGGTCGCAGGTTTGATGAAATAAGCACCTTTAATGGACTTCTATTTTTGATTATATAAAACAATAGTAATATTACAAGAGTGGACTTGATAAGATCATAATTTCTTTCTATCCCAAGCTTGAGGCTGACAGTTTTTAACTGCAGACTAGAACATTTAAAACATTGCCCTTTAAAGACCAAAACTTGCATTCATTCCGCCCCCTTAAGGTAACAGTGTTCCAAGGTATTTCACAAAAGAGACAGAGATGCTATGGGGCAGCAGAAGAGTTTGGAGAGATGATTGAAAAGCTAAGTTTCAGGCTTTTAAAGGCAAGGAGAGAAGTAACTAGGGAATCATTTCAGAATCATACTCACCATAAAAAGCCACAGAAGATTAGATGGGACGTTTGTCCTCTTGCACTGCTGTTTGCAAAGTGAGTTTTCTGAATTGATGACTGTTGTCCCATATGGTAAAACAGGTTTTTGCCTGGTCAGGAACATAATGGAGTGATAGATCTATATCTAGACTATTTGGTTTCAATGCAGCCGTTGACAGAGAAATAAATATCAATAAGATGACAAATTGCCAATGTAACAAGGACCTTTAACCGGTTTAGTCACAATTGGTGGGGGGATAGTCAATACTGAGGACTGCAACAAATTACAAGAAGGCATTAATAAACTTACAGAATGAGTATATAATTGGCAAATGAATTTCAACATAGATAAGTATTACATTTTGTTAAGAAAATAAGGAGGTCACATATTACTTGGAAAATAAGAATCTAAATGGGGCTGAGGAGCAAAGGGATCTCGGAGTACAAATACACAAATCACTAAAAGTAGCGACGCAGGTTAAGAAGGCCATAAAAAAGCAAACCAAGCACTAGGGTTTATTTCTAGAGGGATGGAATTGAAAAATAGAGAAGTTACACTAAACCTGTATCGAACCTTGGTTGGACCACACATAGAATCATAGAATGGTTACAGCACAGAAGGAGGCCATTCAGCCCATCGAGCTCATGCCGGCTCTCTGCAAGAGCACTTCAGCGAGTCCCACAACTCCCCAGCCCTTTCCCAGTAGCCCTGCAAATTGTTTTCCTTCAGATACTTATCCAATTCCATTTTGAAAGCCACGATTGAATCTGCCTCCACCACCCTTTCAGGCAGTGAATTCCAGATCCTAACCACTCGCTGCGTAAAAAAGTTTATCCTCATGTCACCTTTGGTTCTTCTGTCAATCATTTGGAGTACTGCGTACAATTCTGGTCACCATATTATAAAAAGGATATAGAGGCACTGGAAAGGGTGCAAAAAAGATTTACAAGGATGATACCAGAACTGCGAGGATATACCAATCAGGAAAGGCTGAACAGGCTGAGTCTCGCTTCTCTTGCAAAGAGAAGGTTGAGGAGTGACCTAAAAGAAGTCTTTACAATTATGAAAGGTTTTGATAGTGAAGACACAGAGTGTGTTTCCACTTGTGGGGAAGAGCAAAACTGGAGGCCATCAAATTACGATAGTCACCAAGAAATCTAATAGGGAATTCAGAAGAAACGTCTTTACTCAGAGTGGGGAGAATGTGGAACTCGCTACCACAGGGAGTGGTTAAAGCGAATAGTATAGATGCATTTAAGGGGAGGCTAGATAAGCACATGAGGGAGAAGGGAATAGAGGGTTATGCTGATAGAGTTAGATGAGGAAGGACGGGAGGAGGCTCGAGTGGAGCATAAATGCTGGCATGGACTGGTTGGGCCGAATGGCCAGTTTCTGTGCCGTATATCTGATGTAATTGTGGAGCTGGTATATTAATAAGCCTGTGGTGACTAATTGTACCCCCCACAGGAACTGACTAAGCGAGAGGTGGAGTACATGGCACTGTCTCGGGATACCACTGAAACAGACCTTAAGCAACGCAGAGAGATCCGGGCAGGAACAGCCTTTTACATTGATCAGGTAAGTTGTACTGCACCTGGCAGATTCACCACTTCATTCATTAATGTGACTTAAGTTCGATAAGGTGCCACATGAAAGGTTACTGCATAAGATAAGAGCTCACGGAATTGGCATGAATAGAGAATTGGCTAAATAACAGAAAGCAGAGAGTCGGGATAAATGGGTCAAACGGTAACTAGTGGGGTGCTACAGGGATCGGTGCTGGGGCCTCAACTATTTACAATCTACATTAATGACTTGGACGAAGGGAACGAGTGTCATGTAGCCAAGTTTGTGGATGATACAAAGATGGGTGGGAAAGCAAGTTGTGCAGGGGACTCGAATCTGCAAAGGGATATAGACAGGCTAAGTGAGTGGGCAAACATTTGGCAGATGGAGTATAATGTGGGACAGTGCGATGTTATCCACTTTGGCAGGAAAAATAAAAAAGCAAATTATTATTTAAATGGAGAGAGATTACAAAATGCTACAGTTCAGAGGGACCTGGGGGTCCTTGTGCATGAAACACAAAAAGTTAGCATGCAGGTTCAGCAAGTAATCAAAAAGGCAAATGGAACGTTGGCCTTTATTTCAAGAGGGTTGTAGTATAAAAGCAGGGAAGTCCTGCTACAGCTGTACAGGGTATTGGTGAGAACACACCTGGAGTACTGCGTACAGTTTTGGTCTCCTTATTTAAGGAAGGATATACTTGCATTGGAGGCAGTTCAGAGACGATTCACTAGGTTAATTCCAGAGATGAGGGGGTTGACTTATAAGAAAGGTTGAGCAGGCTGGGCCTATACTCATTAGAATTTAGAAGAATGAGAGATGATCTTATTGAAACATATAAAATACTGAGAGGGCTCGACAAGGTAGATGCAGAGAGGATATTTCCCCTCGTGGGGAAATCTAGAACTCGGGGGCACAGTTTTAGAATAAAGGGTCGCCCTTTTAGAACTGATGAGGAATTTCTTCTCTGAGGGTCGTAAATCTGTGGAATTCTCTGCCCCAGAGAGCAGTGGAGGCTGGGTCACTAAATACATTTAAGGTGGAGATGGACAAATGTTTGCAAGATAAGGGAGTGAAGGGTTATGGGGAGCGGGCGGGGATGTGGCTTTGAGCCCAAGATTAGCCTTGATCTTATTGAATGGCGGAGCAGGCTCGAGGGGCCAAGTGGCCTATTCCTGCTCATATTCAGGTTCTTATGCAAGTTCTCATTTTGAAAACACATCTGTATGTAAATGAAACAAAGTGTTTTTGGGACAAACACACAAAGCAAAAGCAGCCCTGAGCCAGAAAAAGTCACAACAAATTGGGACATGTATTACTGAGACTCGCCAAGTGAGAAATGGATGGAAGCCCGAGTATGCCAGAACTCTGTCCATTTTATGCCTTGACACATTTTCCAATGGGTAGGACCAATGACATAGGCATTTCATTTCAATATTAGCTTGGGGGGCATGACCATCCTTAAGGCCATCTCGCATTGTTTTGGCATTCAGCAAACCAAATGTCAATTTGGTCTGTGTGAAGCAGGTATCCTGAGTTGCTAAGTGGCAGTAACTGTACTGGAGGGATTGGAAAGGATACAAAAATATAAAGGAAAGCAATTTCTAAACTGTTTTCTCCTTTCTTTCCTGTTGACACTTGGATTAGAACATAAGAAATAGGAGCAGGAATAGGCCAATCGGCCCCTCGAGCCTGCTCCGCCATTCAATAAGATCATGGCTGACCTGATCCTAACCGCCAATCCACTATCACAGAACCATCTCCTGAATCGAACAGAATTAGACACACGAAATAGGAGCAGGATCAGGCTACACGGCCCCTGGGCCCGCTCCGCTACCCACAGGGCCATGACCGATCCGAACCTAGACTCATGTCCAAATTCCTCCCCGCTCCCCGTAACCCTTAATTCCCTTTACTTCTAGGAAACTGTCTATTTCTGTTTTAAATTTATGTAATGATGTAGCTTCTACAGCTTTTTGGGGCAGCATATTCCATGGACCTACCACCCTCTGAGTGAAGTAGTTCCTCCTCATCTCAGTTTTGAAAGAGCAGCCCCTTATTCTAAGACTATGCCCCCTAGTTCTAGTTTCACCCATCATCGGGAACATCTTCCCCGCATCCACCCGATCCAACCCCATCACAATCTTATATGTTTCAATAAGATCGCCTCTCATTCTTCTGAACTCCAATGAGTAGAGTCCCAATCTACTCAACCTCTCCTCATATGTCCATCCCCTCATCCCCGGGATTAACCGAGTGAACCTTCTTTGTACTGACTCGAGAGCAAGTATGTCCTTTCTTAAGTATGGACACCAAAACTGTACGCAGTATTCCAGGTGCGGTCTCACCAATACCTTGTACAACTGAAGCAATACCTCCCTTTTTATATTCTATCCCCCTAGCAATGAAAGCCAACATTCCATTGGCCTTCTTACTCATTTGCTGCACCTGCATACTAACCTTTTGAGTTTTGTGCACCAGGACCCCCAGATCCCTTTGTACTTCAGTACTTTCCAGTTTCTTGCCATTAAGATAATAACTTGCTCTACGATTTTTCCTGCCAAAGTGCATAACCTCACACTTTCCAGTATTGTATTCCATCTGCCAAATCTCTGCCCACTTACTTAGCCTGTCTATGTTCCCTTGCAGGTTTTTTCTGTCCTCCTCACTCACTACTTTCCCTCCCATCTTAGTATCATCTGCAAACTTTGATATGTTCCACTCGGTCCCCTCCTCCAAATCGTTAAAATAGATTGTAAAGAGTTGGGGACCCAGCACTGACCCCTGCGGAACACTACTAGTTACTGATTGCCAGTCTGAGAATGAACCATTTATCCCAACTCTCTGCCTTCTGTTAGATAGCCAATCCTCTATCCATGCCAGAATATTACCCCCAATCCCGTGATTTTTTATCTTAAGCAATAATCTTTTGTGTGGCACCTTGTCAAATGCCTTTTGGAAGTCTAAATACACTACGTCCACTGGTTCCCCTTTATCCACCCTATATGTTACTTCCTCAAAGAACTCCAGCAAATTTGTCAAACATGACTTCCCCTTCATAAAACCATGCTGACTTTGTCCTATTAAATTATGATTATCCAAATGTCCTGTTACTGTCTCCTTAATAATGGACTCCAAAATTTTACCTACCACAGATGTTAGGCTAACCGGTCTATAGTTTCCAGCCTTCTGTCTACTGCCCTTTTTAAATACGAGCCTTTGCGTCAATTGTTGCAAATAGTTTTTTGCCTTCAGCACCTATAGATTTCCTAATGGGAATCCCCCTGTTGGACATTCTATGAGGAGGAGAACCTATAGAAGGATGCCAGGCAGGTCAGATGGTGCAAGGGGTGCTCTAGTGCAGACACAGGTGATGGACCATTAGTGCAGGTGGAGGCTCTCTTCCCAAAAAAAGCTTGGACAGCAGACTCGATGGTACCGTTAAATGACGTGTATACCTGACTGACTGCAATAGTGCATGCTTCCTCTGAAGCACCTTAATCACAGCATGTGACGCTTTAATTGACACCACATGAAAGAAGACAGGTCAGAGTGATAAGCAGCCAATGTATTCGGATTGGCTGCACTTGCAAAGATGCTAATCATTGTTGCTGGACCTGGGTCAGCCGAGAGCCAAATGCAGAGCTGTGCCCTGTGCTGCAAGGGCATCTGCCGATACTGTGCGACATAGGGCCAGCACATTCACTGCCACAAATGCTTTGGCTCCATCTCCTGCAGGCATACTGCAATGCTGACCCATCTGGATGATGCTGTGGGAATGGTACAGAGTTTCACCCCTCTCGCAGCCACTTCGTGCAGCCCTGCCATCACACAAAAGGGTAGGTGCTGGGCTGCTCCATCGCTTGCCTCCCGACTCGTGCCTGAAGCTTGGGCTTCCTTTGCCTGCCTCTTCTTAGCCTCCTTCCCCTTCAGCCTTGGCTGTAACTGGGTGGAGATGCCTTGTGAGCCTTTCTAGAGGTTTTCAGAAATGTATTTGCCCTATTGTGACACTCCCCGTTAATTCAAATCTAATTTTCTTGCAGTTACTGTTCCCACCACTAGTATGCTACCTTGGCCTGTCCGAAATCTGCACAGGAAGGGGTCGATATTGACTGCCTGCGGAAAACAGCGGCAGTCAATTAATTTCCTGCAAGCCCGAGGCAGAAGGAGACCATGGCAATTTTAACCACTGGGATGGAAGGGGGCTCCAGGGGTGCTTTGTGGTAGGGAGGTGGAGTTGGGGGGTTAATTTGGGACATGGGCCTAAACTGGTTAAAATACTTGCCTTCCATGGCCTCTTCTGCTTCCGATCCTCTTCTGACAGGCCTACACCTGGTGGGAAAGCTGCAGTCACTTCCCCAATCAGGCCGGAGTTAAAATTGCAGTTGGGGCTAGATGACATCATCAGACCCCGATTCTGCATATTTAAAGAAGGACCCCGCCAGCTTTAAGCAGGCAGCTTAGCCGCCTGTCCAGAAGTGCTGGTAAAAATCGTAAATGACAGGATCAGAGCAGGACATTGGTGGGTAAGTGATCCGGTGCATTGTCACTGCTCCCCCACCTGATATCAACTGGGTGAGGAGGGTTAAAAATCCCTCTCCACCTCCCCCCGACCCAGAATTTTGCTAATAACCTGACCATGGAAAATTGAGTGCAAACAGCACATTTCCATTTGAGTCTGTTGCAACCCACCAATAGGCATTCAGGTGTAAACTACACCAAAAGCCGAACATTTAGCATTTATCTCGAGCGACGTGGCCAACAGTGCTGTCTTGCCAGGATTGTTGGAAGATGCAACTGGTCAAATATTGTCACCTGAAACATTCCTTCTCCAAGCTGTTGGGGATTTCGTTCATGGGAATCTTTACAACATCTGACGAAAATGAGGGGAAACTTCACTGATATGTGGAATTTTTTTTTAATCCTCCTTTAAATTCCTTCATCATACTTGCATCATACTCATAGAGTTATACAACACAGAAAGAGGCCCTTTGGCCCATCGTGTCTGCGCCGGCCATCAAGCCCTCTCTATTCTAATCCCATTTTCCAGCACTTGGTCCGTAGCCTTGTATGCTATGGCGTTTCAAGTGCTCATCTAAATGCTTCTTGAATGTTGTGAGGGTTCCTGCCTCTACCACCCTTTCAGGCAGTGAGTTCCAGATTCCAACCACCCTCTGGGTGAAAAAGTTTTTCCTCAAATCCCTTCTAAACCTCCTGCCCCTTATCTTGAATCTATGCCCCCTGGTTATTGACCCCTCTACTAAGGGGAAAAGTTCCTTTCTATCTACCCTATCTATGCCCCTCATAATTTTGTACACCTCAATCAGGTCCCCCCTCAGCCTTCTCTGCTCCAAGGAAAACAACCCCAGCCTGTCCAGTCTCTCCTCTTAGCTGAAATGCTCCAGCCCAGGTAACATCCTGGTGAATCTCCTCTGCATCCTCTCCAATGGAATCACAGCCTTCCTTTAGTGTGGCGACCAGAACTGCACACAGTATTCCAGCTGTGGCCTAACTACAGGAAAAGTTCTGATATCCGGCACCGACGGGACCGGCGTGTTGCCGATCTATCAAAAGTGCCGGACATACAAAGTCAACGTTGAAGCATACGGAGATGAAAATCTCCGTATTTGACAACAAACACTGTTGCTCAGCAACAGCTCATAAACACTCAGCCCGTACCTTGAAGTGTCTCTGAAGCTGTTGCGAAGCTCCAAAGACGCTTTCCAGAGCCTGCCTGTTAACAGAATGCTAGGAGAAGAAAAAAAAAACTAACTAAAACGGCTGCTGATTTCTGCCGTTCGAGCAAAGTTTCCGGCCATACAACCTCCGGATAAACCAAAGTTTCCTGTATATACTTATAAAACACCTTGGGACTTTCCTTTATTTTGCACGCCAGTGTTTTTTCATGCCCCCTCTTCGTTCTCCTAATTTCTTTTTTAAGTACCCCCCCCCCGCACTTTCTATACTCCTCTAGGGCTTTCACTGTCTTTAGTCCTTTGTATCTGCCAAAAGCCTCCCTTTTTTTCCTAATCCATTCTTGTATATCCCTTGACATCCAGGGTTCCCTGGGCTTGTTGGTCCCACCATTGACCTTTACGTGAACATGTTGGCATTGTACTCTCTCTATTTCCTTTCTAAAAGACTCCCATTGCTCCGATGTGGATTTTCCTACAAGTAGCTGATCCCAGTCCACTTTGGCCAGATCCTGCCTTATCATATTAAAATCGGCCTTCCCCCAATTTAGAACCTTTATTTCCGGTCCATCGTTGTCCTTTTCCATGACTACCTTAAATCTCACCGAATTATGGTCACTGTCATCAAAATGCTCTCCTACTGACACTTCTACCACTTGCCTGGCTACATTCCCCAGAATTAGGTCCAGTACCGCCCCCTCTCTTGTAGGACTTTCTACATGCTGGCTCAAAAAGCTCTCCTGGATGCACTTTAAGAATTCCACACCCTCTAAGCCTTTCACACTCTGACTTTCCCAGTTAATATTGGGGAAGTTGAAATCCCCTACTATTATTACCCTATTATTTCTACACTTCTCTTTTGCCTACATATCTGTTCCTCTATTCCCCCCTGACTGTTTGGAGGCCTATAGTACACTTCCAGCAAAGTGCTTGCCCCCTTTTTGTTTTTAAGTTCTACCCATATGGCCTCATTAGAGGAACCTGCTAAGATATCATCCCTCCTTGCAGCAGTAATTGGCTCCTTGATTAATATTGCAACACCCCCTCCTCTTTTACACCCCCCTCTGTCTCGGCTGAAGATTCTTTTCCCCGGAATATTGAGCTGCCAGTCCTGCCCCTCCTCAACCATGTTTCTGTGATAGCAACAATATCATACTCCCATGTGTTCATCAACACCTTCAATTCATCTGCCTTACTCGCAAGACTCCTTGCATTAAAATAAATGCCATCCAGCCTTGCCATACTCCCTTGTGCCGTTACATACTTTTTCTGCCTTCCAGGCTGACTTGTTTCTTCCTCTATATTTGTCTGTGCATCACCCCCTACTATAGCTCCACTCCGTATCCCATCCCCCTGCCAAGTTAGTTTAAACCCCCTCTCCCCCCCCCCCCCCCCCAGCAGTACTAGCAAGCCTCCCCGCAAGGATGTTGGTCCCGTTCCGGTTCAGGTGCAACCCGTACAACCCGTACAACTTGTACAGGTCCCACCTTCCCCAGAAGCAGACCCAGTGATCCAGGAAACTAAAGCCCTCCCTCCTGCACCAACTATTTAGCCACGCATTCATCTGCTCTATCTTCCTATTCCTGTACTCACTAGCACATGGCACGGGAGTAATCCAGAGACTACAACTTTTGAGGTCCTGCTTTTTAATCTGCCACCTAGCTCCCTAAATTCTTGTTGCAGGACCTCATCCCTCTTTCTACCCATGTTGTTGGTACCAATGTGAACCACGACCTCTGACTGTTCGCCCTCCCCCTTCAGAATGCCCTGCAGCCGTTCAGTGACATCCTTGACCCTGGCACCAGGGAGGCAACATACCATCCTGGAGTCACGTCTGCGGCCACAGAAACGTCTATCTGTTCCCCTTACGATAGAATCCCCTATCACTATTGCTCTCCCACTCTATTTCCTGCCCTCCTGTGCAGCTGAGCCACTCGTAGTGCCACGGACTTGGCTCTTGCTGCATTCCCCTGAGAAACTATCTCCCCCATCAGTATCCAAAACGGAAAATCTGTTGGAGAGGGAGATGGACCCAGGGGATTCCTGCACTATCTTCCTAGTTCTTTTACTCTGTCTGGCGGTCACCCATTTCCTGTCTGCCTGTGCACTCTTTACCTGCGGTGTGACCACCTCGTTAAACATGCTATCCACGAAGATCTCAGCTTCGCGGATGCTCCACAGTGACTCCAGCCGCAGCTCCAGCTCCGAAACGCGGACTTCGAGTAGCTGCAGCTGGAGACACCTTCCTCAAGTCCTTGGATAGTTTACACACTTACATTAGAACAAAGCATACTTGTTAGCATCTACCATCATGACATACCGGAGCCTCTCATGAATGTTAACTCTCCTCCTGCTAGAGAACAGGTTATTTCAGTGCAGAATCTGTCACACTCAACAACTTACCTCCTGTCTTTCACACACATAACTCTTTCCCATTGTCACTGATTTCTCCACTCCTTGGCATGTGCTCATCCCTTTTACCATAGATAAGTGTTAACGGATTCTAGGCACTATTGTCTAACAGTGGCACACAGTACTTTTCCATCACGTGTCCAGCATGAGAGCAGTGCATGTACTCCTTACAGCAAATCACCTACCGATTTAACCCAATCATATCCTACACCTTTGAACACTTAACCCTCTCGCTTCTCCTTTAAAATCCTTGTTCTCTACTGCCTACCGAAGCCCCACCATACAACGGCAGCAACAACAGCTTCCACTTATATAGCATCTTTAACAAACCAAACATCCAAGGTGCTTCACAAATAGCCATGTGCAAAATGGATGCCAAGTCAGGTAAGGGTAGATTAGAAGAAGTAACTAATGTTTGGTCAAAGAGTCGAGTTTTTAAAGTGAGAGAGAGAGATAGAGGGATTTAGGAAGAGAATTCCAGAGTAGATGCCAGGCAGCTAAAGCTCCTGCCGCCATTGGTGGGGTGAGGAATGCAAGAGGATGGAGTTAGAGAAGCGTAAAGTTTGGAGGAGTGTGCGGGTGGGGAGGGCGTGGATATAGGGCTGGAGCAAAGCGTAGTGATAAAGTGTAATGTGACCAGGGAGGAATGTCAAGATGAGGACAAAAATTTTAAACTTGAAGTGTTGGAAGTGGGAAGATGTAGCTGAATGAGGACTTGGTGATGTGAGAGTGGGACAAACAGATACAAGCAGCAGAGTTTTTGATAAGCTTGAGTTTGTGGAGAATGGGGAGTGTTGGAGTAATCTTGTCTGGAGGTGGCGAAGGCATGTATAAGACTTTCAGGGGCAGAGGAGTGCAATGTTGCAGAGATGGAGCATAGCAGGAAGGTCCCAGGTTTATGCTCATTTTGACTTGAGTAGCGATAAAGACACTACAGTTGGCTTCAGTAGTTGTGGGTTAGGGAAGAGGAAGATGTGCCAGAGTTCCCACTCCTGATTATTGTCGAGCTATTGCAGCTGCAAGTACGAGTGCGTGAACATCAGATGAGGACAGGACCGGGCTCACCTGTCACGACCACCTGCAGTCACAGAGCCCCGCTGACACTCGATGTCAAGGCTCACACGTGTAGAGTGACCTCTTGGGCCAGGCATTGGCGGGCTTCCAGCTCCTGTGGAACCAAACCCTACAAGGAGTTAATCCCTTCAGGAGAGACGGTGAGATAGAAATCTAGTTCTCCAATGCATTAAAGGCACACTTTCGACCCCATACTGAAATTCATGAATTCCAATTGTACCCTGCACGCTGAATTCGTTCCCTTCGACAACATCACCATTCCCTTGATATACACACAAAGTGCAGGCTGGGTGCATTCATTACGCAAAGGAGGATTGCAGAAGATGTAAACGGATTAGTAAATGTAAAGTATTTACACCTATACGGATATTCTGATTTACATACAACAACCTCATTTGATTTTGAATGAGTAATGTGGCACAAATACTTTTTGTGTTTATGTAAATGCTTTTTAATTATCATGCGAGCTTGTTATAAGTTGAGGATAGTGAGACCAACAGAACAGAACGTGAGTGTGTCATTATGTAAGCTGCAATTTGCTCAGTTCCCTCGAGCTGTCATACGAGAGTGTAAACCTGATCCTCAGTGTGACTCCGAGATAATAATTACTATTGTTCTTGATATAAAGGGCAACCTTTTCTGTAAAAAATGCTTTAATTATATTTCTGTGTTCAAATGGGCAAGCAGTTACAGGCTCCATACTGTATAAATATGAGATCATTTGAGAGGAAGTAATTAGTAGTTTTTTTGTATTTTTCTAAATAATGATAGTTACGTGGTTGACACATCTTTTGCACACTGTCATCTGCAGCCTTTAAAAGCAGTGTTTTTGTGTTATGGGACCAAAAATAATCAGTTGCAACTAAGTCATATTTTTTCAGTAGAAAATTCTGATTATGAATCTATACTCTGGTGCTGAACTTCCATTTTATAAAATTCAGAAAATCATTATTTCAAACTTTTGGCAGCTGCTTACTTTGAAAGTGGCAAACAGATTTTACCTTCAGTGAAGTTATGCAATACCTGCTGTCAGTAATGTGACATTTTAAATACACATGCCTTAAGTATATACCAACATTTGGAAATGACGGGCAGGAAAAGACCAGCTGGTCCCTCAAGCCTGCCGCACACTCATGATGGTTGGAGCATCATGACCAGACACTTCACCCTGTACCCCCGCTTGGAGCCATGTAATCTCCTGGGAGAGGCAGAAAAATCCAGGGCCAATAAGGGGAAAAAAACTCTGGAAAATTCCTCTCCAACCCCCTCAGGTGATCTAAACCAGGAGATCACACGGACTGAGTGTTCTCTATAAAGACACTGACCTTCTGTATGATGCGACCTCTGCCCCAGTCATGAACCGGTCCAGCTCCCTCTTGTACAGAGAGTCAGCCTCCACCACACCAGGCAACACATTCCAGAGGCTGACTGCTCTCTGGGAAAAGAAACACCGGCCAACATCCTGTCTATTCCAACTCTTATATAGTTTAAACTCGTTTTCCCTGGTCTTCCCAATCTATTAAACTGGAATAATCTATCACGAGACATGCAATCCAGCCCTTTTATTGTCTATGGGGTCGCCTAAAGTCTACACTGCTCGAGCATGAATAGACCCAGCTCTTTAAGCCTATATGAGTAACTAAGGTAATGACTTAAGTGTCATTGTCATGTTTTGGGATTTTACATTTTTTTTCTTCCATGGAATTCCATGGGATTAAACGTGTTATAAAACGGTGAATTTAGGATCATAGGCCTGGATATTAATGCAGATGTGGGTTCTGAGCAGGGGGGGGGATGGAGTCGGGGGGAATTCTGTGCTTGGAATCCCGAAGAATATTTAGCCGGTCGGAATGTCTGATTTCAGCATGGCTGCCAATTTATAATTTTACTTCAGGGTTTTGCGTTTCCAAGCTGTGACAGCAGGCATGATGCGCACCGGCATGACGCGATCTAAACTCCACTATTTAAAGGGTCAATGCAAAAATGGAATTTGGAGTAACTAGGAGGTTTTGGAAGGAGGCGGTGAGAGATGTACCTTTGGGTTACGCTGTTGGATAATTAGATATTGGGAGCAGTGCGGGCCCACTCATGTATGCAGGATATTTAACCTTATGCGGGAGTAATTGGCATTGCTGTACCCGAGAGAATGGCTAAGGCAGAGTGACATGTTTAACAGTTAGTTTGGCTCAGTGGCCGCACTCTTTCCTGAGTCAGAAGGTCTTGCGTTCAAATCTCACTCTGGGACTTGAAGTCGTAATGTAAGCCAGCACTTCAGTGTAGTATTACACTGAGCGAGTTTTGCATTGTTGTTGGTGCCAACATTTGGATGAGATGTTAAAGTGAGGTCCTTTGAATGTAAGACCTGCTACGGCACGATTTGAAGAAGAGCAGAGAGTTCCCCTGGTGTCCTGCCACACATTCCTTTCTCTATCAGGCCCAACAAAACCAGATTACTTGGTTATTTGTCTCATTGCTGCTTGTGGCATCTGAGTGTGCAAAATGGCTGCTGTGTTTGTCCACATAACAACAGTGACGGCACTTCAGAAGTAATCAATGGTATATGACGCAGTTTGAAATGTTTCAGAGAGACATGATAAACTGCTGTATAAATGCAGGCTCTTTCTTTCTGCACTAAATTGGGCTGCCTGAAGAGCATTCACTTCCAAGTAGATGATGCTCAGTTAACAGTGTTCTGTCTTACGTATATTCTTTACTGGATGTTTGAAATTGGAGTGATTGGTGTTGGAAGATAAAGTAAGGATTAAATCTTGTGTGCGATGCTATGATGTTAACCATCTCTGATTTAGTACAGCAACAAACATAATAAAATTCTCAATATAGCTTTTCAATTAACTTAGTCATTTGCAATTTTATTAAGTTAGGACAGTTACATGCGGATTAATATTGCATGGTTATATTTTCTTTTGTTACATACTTGGCTTGGGAAGTAAAGGTATCACTTACTGCCGTTTGACGTTTATTTGTGTATTGATTTTTACGTCTAGCAGAAATAATTAGTGAGTTGTGGCGGAGCCACTAAGGGACTCCGATCAAATGTATATAATTCCCTTTAACAATATGTTAACTACAGCCTGAGTCTGTATCTTTGTATATACTGTTTGCATGTACAGAGCGCGGTCCCTTTAAGAGCGCGGGCAAACGTGATGACGTCACGCCGTTCATCACGTGATCCCCCATCGGCGGGAAAAACGTGATGACGTCATGATGCCAGCCACGGGACCGCCCAAGCAGTCCTCGTGGAGCCTCCGAACTGACTAGACCTGTATTCGTAGTTCTCGTGCATTGGTTTGTTAAACTCAGTTTGTTTTATATTAAACATCGTTTGTTGATCGCCTGAGTCGACCTCAGTCTCTTGATAGGAACTAGACATTCCTACATTGGTGACCCCGACTTTTGCGAACAGTTTTCGCAGAAGGAACGAAGCATGGAAACAAACGCCATTGCATTGAAGCTACCGCAATTCTGGGAGCAACAAGCGACCTCGTGGTTCGTCCAGGTCGAAGCCCAGTTTGCACTACGGAACATCGTTGCGGATCAGACCCGTTACTTTTACGTGGTCTCCGCACTCGACAGCTCCACCGCCTCGCGGATCGTCAGCCTGTTTGAGAACCCCCTGGACGACCGCAAGTATGAAACAATCAAGGCGCGGTTGTTAAGGTCTTCGGGCTCACGAAGTCGGAGCATGCCCGCCGACTGCTCGCTATGCCCGGCCTCGGGGACTCCAAGCCGTCTGAGCTCATGAGCCAAATGCTCACGCTCCTTGGCTCTGAACTGGAATGCTTCCTCTTTAGGGAGCTCTTCCTCAGTCAGTTACCGGAGCAAGTACAAGCTGCCCTGGCCCGGTCCGAAGTCACAGACTGCGCAGCACTTGCTGCCGAAGCGGACAAGATCTTCGCGGTGACGCAGCAGTACTGCGGTGCCACGAGACGCCCATCCCCCACAGACGCCGCCCCAGCTCCTCAACCTGCGGGGTTGTGCTTCTACCACGCCCGTTTTGGCGTGAAAGCAAGATGCTGCCGCCCTCCCTGCAGCTTCTCGCCCCAAAAAAACCATCAACTCTGGCAAAAGAGGACCGGCTCTAACGGGCGCCCCGTGGCTGCGATGGCAATCGGAAATGCTGGAAAGCTTCTGTTTATCACTGACTCCCTCTCTGGTCGACGTTTCCTCTGCGACACCGGGGCGCAGTGTAGCATCCTGCCCACGTCAAATCTTGATATACAGGCTGGGAGGCACGGCCTCTCGAGGCGGCTAATGGCGGGGCTATTTGGACCTTCGGCAGACGGCGGGTCCAGGTGTGTTTCGGCGGCCAGCGGTTTTGCTGGGAATTCATCACGGCCAAGGTCTCGCAAGCCATCCTCGGTGCGGATTTCTTGTGCGCTAACAGCCTCCTGGTTGATGTAAGGCACCGACGTTTAATCAATGCGGCCACGTTCCACTCCATCCCTTGCCACCGAAGTAACGCCATGTCGCACACCGTCTCCTGTGCGTTCCCGCCTCCGGATGAATTCGCTCGCCTGCTAGGAGATTTCCCAGACCTGACCAGACCCACCTTCTCCTCCACGGCCATGAAACATGGTGTCGAACATCACATCACCACTACTGGCTCCCCGGTCTACGCACGGGCCCGGCGCCTCGAACCTGGCAAGCTCGCGGCTGCGAAAGCGGAGTTCGCCACGATGGAACGGCTAGGGATTATTCGCCGGTCGAATAGTCCCTGGTCTTCGCCTCTACACATTGTCCCGAAACCTGGCGGCGGATGGCGGCCATGCGGCGACTACTGACGCCTAAACAACGCCACTACTCCTGATCAGTACCCGATCCCTCATATCCAAGATTTCTCTGCCCATTTGGCAGGAAATACCATTTTTTCCAAAGTCGACCTTGTCCGTGGCTACCACCAGGTCCCCGTGCACCCGCAAGACGTCCCGAAAACTGCAGTCATCACCCCATTCGGCCTTTTCGAATTTCTGCGGATGCCGTTTGGTCTGAAGAACGCTGCACAGGCTTTCCAGCGCCTGATGGACTCCGTACTTCGGGACCTCAAGTTTATATTCATCTACCTCGACAACATCCTCATCGCCAGTTCCAACAAAGAGGAGCACATCTGCCATTTACGCACCCTCTTTAGATGCCTCAGCCAACACGGCCTGATTATCAACCCGGCCAAGTGCCAGTTCGGCCTGCAACAGATTGATTTCTTGGGCCATCGCATCACATCGGATGGCGCAATTCCTTTGCAAACGAAGGTGGAGGCAGTAACAGCTTTTCCACGCCCGCAGACCATCAGGGCCCTGCAGGAGTTCCTCGGGATGGTAAATTTTTACCACCGCTTCGTGCCTAAGGCAGCTCTGCTCATGCAGCCCCTGTACGAGGCCCTCAAGGGCAAGTCTGGCAAGGATCCGGTAAGCTGGATGGTCGACATGGACCGGGCGTTCGTTGACACAAAAAGCGCCCTCGCCAACGCGACCATGCTGGCGCACCCGCTGCCAGGTGCCACCATCGCCCTCACCACCGACGCGCCAGACTACGTCATCGGCGCAGTGCAGGAACAGTGGGTAAATGGAACGTGGCAACCGCTGGCGTTCTTCAGCCGTCAACTACAGCGAAACGAACGGAAGTACAGTACCTTCGACCGGGAGTTGCTGGCTCTTTTTCTGGCCATCCGCCATTTCCGGTTCTTACTGGAGGGACGTCCTTTCACTGCTTTTGTAGACCATAAGCCACTAGCGTTCGCTATGGCCAAGACTGCCGAACCGTGGTCAGCCTGACAACAACGTCAGTTGACGTTTATCTCTGAATTCACTACTGATATTCAGCACGTGGCCGGTAAAGACAACCTGGTGGCGGATTGCCTCTCCCGCGCGACCGTTCAGGCAGTCCAGCTCGGCATCGACTAATCCCTCATGGCTGCGGATCAAGTCTCGGATCCAGAGGTGCAAGCTTACCGAACTAGCCTCCAAGCGGCCGACGTCAAATTCCACGCCGCAGGTACCACGCTACTTTGTGACGTCTCCATAGGAGATCCTCGCCCTATCGTGCCGGTCGCCTGGCGCCGAAAAGTGTTTGACGCCATACACGGGCTGTCACATCCGGGCATGAAGGCCTCGCAAAGGCTGATGTCGTCCAAATTCATTTGGCGGGGCATCCATATGGATGTCCGCGACTGGGCCAACACCTGCGTGGTCTGCCAAAAGGCCAAGGTGCAGCGTCACGTCAAAGCTCCATTGGCCACCTTCGCTGTTCCGGAGCGACGGTTCGATCACGTGAATGTGGACCTGGTGGGGCCACTTCCACCTTCTCATGGGTTTACACACATCCTTACGATGGTAGACCGCACCACTAGATGGCCAGAGGCAGGTCCCTTGTCATCCACCACTTCGGCAGACGTAGCCAGGGCATTCATCTCCTCTTGGGTCGCCCATTTCGGGGTACCGGCGGACATCTCTTCTGATCGTGGATCGCAATTTTCCTCTGAGCTCTGGAACGCAGTGGCTCGGGCTCGGCATCAAGCTCCATCGCACCACAGCCTACCATCCACAGGCGAACGGCCTGTGCGAACGGTTTCACAGGTCGCTTAAAGCCGCACTGAGGGCCAGCCTCCAAGGCGCTGGGTGGGTGGACAGGCTACCATGGGTCCTGTTGAGTCTTCGCACGGCACCCAAGGAAGATCTTCACTCGTCCTCGGCAGAGCTCGTCTATGGCCAACCGCTACGCGTACCAGGTGATTTCCTTCCGACTCCAACAGAGCCGTGGTCCGCATCCAATCAACTCATCAGCCACCAGGAGGCAGCCAGGCGTTTTGCACCAGTACCAACGTCGCATCACGGCTTTCAGAGCTCCCACATCCCAGCAGAGCTGAAGAACGCCGAATATGTGTTCATCCGCCACGACGCTCATCGGGATCCGCTCAAAACTCCTTGCACTGGTCCTTTCCGCGTGCTAGAACCGGGAGACAAAACTTTGTCGGTGGATATTGGAGGTAAACCGGACCATATTTCGGTTGACCGGTTGAAGCTGGCACACTTGGACCTTGACCGCCCGGTCGAGACCGCACAGCCGCCAAAACGTGGCTGACCGCCCACAGTCGCCGTGCCAGATCAAGCGCAACCGCCCACCAGCCCACCCGCCGTCCAGCAGCTTCCACTCCAACTGTACAGAAGTCGCTCTGACAGGCTTGTCAGGCCTCCTCGCTGTTTCACTTTTTCTGTTAAAGACAATTCTGGGGGGGCACATGTGGCGGAGCCACTAAGGGACTCCGATCAAATGTATATAATTCCCTTTAACAATATGTTAACTACAGCCTGAGTTTGTATCTTTGTATATACTGTTTGCATGTACAGAGTGCGGTCCCTTTAAGAGCGCGGGCAAATGCGATGACGTCACGCCGCTCATCACGTGATCCCCCATCGGTGGGAAAAACGTGAGGACGTCATGACGCCAGCTACGGGACTGCCCAAGCAGTCCTCATGGAGCCTCCGAACTGACTAGACCTGTATTCGTAGTTCTCGTGCATTGGTTTGTTAAACTCTGTTTTATATTAAACATCGTTTGTTGATCGCCTGAGTCAACCTCAGTCTCTTGATAGGAACTAGACGTTCCTACAGAGTAAACAAAATACCAGGCAGTTTTAGCACAAGTATATGCTTTGCTGTTGTGTAAGTAGTATTTTTATATGATGTTGAATCATATATTAAAAGCTTGGCTGTGCAATCTAAATATTATTATGGTATTTAATGCCACATTAGAGGCTGAGCAATAAAGCCACGCTCGAAGAAATGAGATGTTCAGCTGTTTAAAAATATTTATATGTACTTGAAAATGTTAACAAATGCTACCTTTTAAGAAAGAAAGATCTTGCATTTATATAGCACCCTTCACGACCTCAGGGCGTTTCACAGCCAATGAAGTACATTTTGTAATGTAGGGAAACACGACAGCCAATTTACACACAGCAAGGTCCCACAAACAGCAATGAGATAAAAGACCAGAGGATCTGTTTCTGGTGGTATTGGTTGAGGGTTAACTGTTGGTCAGGACACCGAAGGAACTCCCTACTATTCTTTGAATAGTGCCGTGGGATCTTTTACTTCCACCTGAGAGGACAGACGGGGCCTCAGTTTAATGTCTCAGCTGAAAGACAGCACCTCCGACAGTGCAGCACTCCCTCAGTACTGCACTGGGAGTGTCAGCCTGAATTCTGTGCTCAAGTCTCTGGAGTGGGCTTGAACTCCCAACTATTTGACTCTCAGGCAACGGTGCTCCCAGTGAACCAAGGCTGACAGAGCAGCGGCGGCAGGTAGCGAAAGCGGCGGACCTGTGGGAGACTCGGCGGCGGCGGCGGCGAGGTAATAAAAGCGGCAGCGGGGCCAGGAGAGGCCTCAGAGCAGCGGCAGCAGGTAGCGAGAGCGGCGGACCTGTGGGAGACTCGGCGGCGGCGGCGAGGTAATAAAAGCGGCAGCGGGGCCAGGAGAGGCCTCAGAGCAGCGGCAGCAGGTAGCGAGAGCGGCGGCGGCGAGGTAATAAAAGCGGCAGCGGGGCCAGGAGAGGCCTCAGAGCAGCGGCGGCAGGTAGCGAGAGCGGCGGCGGCGAGGTAATAAAAGCGGCAGCGGGGCCAGGAGAGGCCTCAGAGCAGCGGCGGACCTGTGGGAGACTCGGCGGCGGCGGTGTGGTAAACCACTTTTATCGTTCACTATCGTTACACTATAGTTATCACTGTTATATCGTTACTCTATGGTTATCACTTCACACTGTTGTATCACTATATGAGGTCGCCTCTTGTCACACTGTTATACCTGGGCTGACCACTGCTGACTCTGCCCATGGCTCCACCTACCTGCCCAGGTATAAAGGTGGTCGACTGGCTGGTATTCCTCCTTGTTGGATCCGATCACCCACGAGGGTGGGCTCTGTTATTTAGCCAATAAAAACCTATAGTTACTTTCTTAACTCGTCGCTTTTCATTGGATGAATTGATAGGTATATCAATTTTATTGGCTAAATAACAGAGCCCACCCTCGTGGGTGATCGGATCCAACAAGGTAATAAAAGCGGCAGCGGGGCCAGGAGAGGCCTCAGAGCAGCGGCGGCAGGTAGCGAGAGCGGCGGACCTGTGGGAGACTCGGCGGCGGCGGCGAGGTAATAAAAGCGGCAGCGGGGCCAGGAGAGGCCTCAGAGCAGCGGCGGCAGGTAGCGAGAGCGGCGGACCTGTGGGAGACTCGGCGGCGAGGTAATAAAAGCGGCAGCGGGGCCAGGAGAGGCCTCAGAGCAGCGGCGGCAGATAGCGAGAGCGGCGGACCTGTGGGAGACTCGGCGGCGGCGGCGAGGTAATAGAAGCGGCAGCGGGGCCAGGAGAGGCATACCAAACTCCAGTCTGCAAGCTCAGAGGGTAGCAGAGAGGTAAAAAGTATTCGGGGTGCGATGTCACCAGGGAGCAGGTAAGTGATTGGTTGGTGAGTATTTCTCTCTTTTCAATACAAGCTTGAATTCTGTGGTGTTAAATTTCTAGGGTCTCTGTGTTGTAGTGGGGACAGTTGGTAAATAAAGCGTCCTAGAGTATACCTGTAACTGGGGTATTGAATAAATTTTTTAATTAATTAAAGGAGTAAGTCATGGCAGGAGAGCTCAGCCCCGTGTTCTGCTCCTCTTGCTCCATGTGGGAAGTCAGGGACGCTGCCAGTGTCCCTGGCGACCATGTGTGCGGGAAATGCATCCAGCTGCAGCTACTTGTAGACCGCATTGCGGCGCTCGAGCTGCGGGTGGATGAGTTTTGGAGCATGCGCGATGCTGAGAGGGTCGTGGATAGCACGTTTAGCGAGTTCACGCCGCAGGGTAGGGCTGCACAGGCAGAAAGAACTTGGGTGACCATCAGGCGGAGCAACAGAGGCAGGCAGGAAGTGCAGGGGCCCCCTGCGGACATCCCCCTTTCAAACAGGTATACCAAGTTGGATACTGTTGAGGGGGATGACTCACCAGGGGAAGGCAGCAGCAGCCAGCTTCCTGGCACCAGGGACGCTTCTGCTGCTCAGAAAGGGAGGAAAAAGAGTGGGAGAGCAATAGTGGTAGGGGATTCTATCGTAAGGGGAACAGATAGGCGTTTCTGTGGCCGCAAACGTGACTCCAGGATGGTTTGTTGCCTCCCTGGGGCCAGGGTCATGGATGTCACTGAGCGGCTACAGGGCATTCTTAAGGGGGAGGGTGAGCAGGCAGAGGTCGTGGTCCACATTGGGACCAACGACATAGGTAGGAAGGGGGATGAGGTCCTGCATCAAGAATTTAGGGAGCTTGGTAGCAGATTAAAAAACAGGACCTCAAAGGTTGTAATCTCTGGATTACTCCCAGTGCCACGTGCTAGTGAGTATAGGAATAGGAGGATAGAACAGATGAATGCATGGCTAAAGAGTTGGTGCAGGAGGGAGGGTTTTAGTTTCCTGGATCACTGGGCCTGCTTCTGGGAAAGGTGGGACTTGTACAAGTCGGACGGGTTGCACCTGAACTAGAGCGGGACAAATATCCTTGCGGGGAGGTTTGCTAGCACTGTTGGGGGGGGTTTAAACTAACTTGGCAGGGGGATGGGATACAGAGGGGAGCTGAAATAGGGGGTGATGTGCTGCCAATTATAGAGAAAAAAACAAGTCAGCTTGGTAGACAGGGCAAATATACAAGGGCAAGGCTGGATGGCATCTATTTTAATGCAAGGAGTCTTGCAAATAAGGTGGATGAACTGAAGGTGTTGATAAACACATGGGAGTATGATATTGTTGCTATCACGGAGACATGGTTGAGGGAGGGGCAAGACTGGCAGCTCAATATTCCGGGGTACAGAATCTTCAGGCGAGACAGAGGGGGAGGTATAAGAGGAGGGGGTGTCGCAATATTAATTAAGGAGTCAATTACTGCAGTAAGGAGGGATGATATATTAGCAGGGTCCTCTAATGAGGCCATATGGGTGGAGCTTAAAAACAAAAAGGGGGCAAGCACTTTGCTGGGAGTGTACTATAGGCCTCCAAACAGTCAGGGGGAGATAGAGGAACAGATATGTAGGCAAATCTCAGAGAAAAGTACAAATAATAGGGTAATAATAATGGGGGATTTCAACTTCCCCAATATTAACTGGGATAGTCAGAGTGTGAAAGGCACAGAGGGTGTAGAATTCTTAAAGTGCATCCAGGAGAGCTTTTTGAGCCAGCATGTAGAAGGTCCTACAAGAGAGGGGGCGGTACTGGACCTAATTCTAGGGAATGTGGCCGGCCAAGTGGAAGAAGTGCTAGTAGGTGAGCACTTTGGTGACAGTGACCATAATATGGTGAGATTTAAGGTGGTCATGGAAAAGGACAGGGATGGGCCGGAAATAAAGGTTCTAAATTGGGGGAAGGCCGATTTTAATAGGATAAGGCAGGATCTGGCCAAAATGGACTGGGATCAGCTACTTGTAGGAAAATCCGCATCGGAGCAATGGGAGGCTTTCAGAAGGGAGATTGAGATCATACAATGGCAACATGTTCCCGTAAAGGTCAAGGGTGGTTCCAAAAACCACAGGGAACCTTGGATGTCAAGGGATATACGAGAATGGATTAGAAAAAAAAGGAGGGCTTTTGGCAGATACAAAAGGCTAAAGACGGAGGAAGCCCTAGAGGAGTACAAAAAGTGCAGGGGGATACTTAAAAAAGAAATTAAGAGATCAAGGAGGGGCCATGAAATAACAGTGGCGAGCAAAATAAAGGAAAATCCTAAGATGTTTTATAAGTATATTAAGGGTAAGAGGATAACTAGGGAAAAAATAGGGCTCATTAGGGACAAAAGTGGCAATCTGTGTGTGGAGCCGGAAGATGTAGGAGGGGTTCTAAATGAATTTTTTGCATCTGTTTTCACTATGGAGAGGGACGATGTAGACATAGAAATAGGGAGGGGGGACTGTGATATGCTCGAACATATTAACATCGAGAGGGAGGAGGTATTGGCGGTTTTAGCAGGCCTAAAAATGGATAAATCCCCAGGCCCGGATGAAATGTATCCCAGGCTGCTGTGTGAGGCAAAGGAAGAGATTGCGGGGGCTCTAACACATATATTCAGAACCTCTCTGGCCACAGGGGATGTGCCAGAGGACTGGAGAACCGCTAATGTAGTACCATTATTCAAGAAGGGGAGTAGGGAAAAACCGGGGAACTACAGGCCAGTGAGCCTAACATCAGTGGTAGGAAAATTATTGGAAAAAATTCTGAGGGACAAAATTAGTCTCCACTTGGAGAGGCAAGGATTAATCAGGGATAGTCAACATGGCTTTGTCAAGGGAAGATCATGTCTGACTAATTTGATTGAATTTTTTGAGGGAGTGACTAGGTGTGTGGATGAGGGTAACGCAGTGGATGTGGTATACATGGATTTCAGTAAGGCCTTCGATAAAGTCCCGCACAGGAGACTGGTCAAGAAGGTAAGAGCCCATGGAATCCAGGGTGCCTTGGCACATTGGATACAAAACTGGCTTAGTGGCAGAAGGCAGAGGGTGATGGTCGAAGGTTGTTTTTGTGACTGGAAGCCTGTGGCCAGTGGGGTACCACAGGGATCGGTGCTGGGTCCCTTGCTGTTTGTGGTCTACATTAATGACTTGGATATGAATGTAAAAGGTATGATCAGTAAGTTCGCGGATGATACAAAAATTGGTAGGGTGGTAAATAGCGAGGAGGGTAGCCTCAGTCTGCAGGACGATATAGATGGGTTGGTCAGATGGGCGGAACAGTGGGAAATGGAATTTAACCCGGAAAAGTGCGAGGTGATGCACTTTGGGGGGACTAACAAGGCAAGGGAATACACAATGAATGGTAAGACCCTAGGCAAGGCGGAGGGTCAGAGGGATCTGGGTGTGCAAGTACACAGATCCCTGAAGGCGGCGGAACAGGTGGATAAGGTGGTAAAAAAGGCATATGGGATACTTGCCTTCATTAGCCGAGGCATAGAATATAAGAGCAAGGAGGTTATGATGGAGCTGTATAAAACACTGGTTAAGCCACAGCTGGAATACTGTGTGCAGTTCTGGTCGCCACACTACAGGAAGGATGTGATAGCTTTGGAGAGGGTGCAGAGGAGATTCACCAGGATGTTACCAGGGCTGGAGCGCTTCAGCTATGAAGAGAGACTGGGCAGATTGGGTTTGTTTTCCTTGGAGCAGAGGAGGCTGAGGGGGGACATGATTGAGGTGTACAAAATTATGAGGGGCATAGATAGGATGGATACTAAGGAGCTTTTTCCCTTAATAGAAGGGTCAATAACTAGGGGGCATAGATTCAAGGTAAAGGGCGGGAGGTTTAGAGGGGATTTGAGAAAGAACTTTTTCACCCAGAGGGTGGTTGGAGTCTGGAACTCACTGCCTGAAAGGGTTGTGGAGGCAGGAACCCTCACAACATTCAAGAAGCATTTGGATGAGCACTTGAAATGCCATAGCATACAAGGCTACGGACCAAATGCTGGAATATGGGATTAGATTAGACAGGGCTTGATGGCCGGCGCGGACACGATGGGCCGAAGGGCCTCTATCCGTGCTGTATAACTCTATGACCTTACCCCAATTGTAGAAAGGGTATTGGAGCCACGGAAAGGGTGCAGCGAAGCTTCACAGGACTGATAGCAGGAATCCGAGGTTCTGACTATGAAGGACTGAAAAATGGGTGCTTTTTACATTGGATCAGAGAAGGTTGAGGAGTAATTTGAGGAAATTGTCTGAATAAAAGGTGGATCACTGGCAACTATGGTGCGAGGAAGCTTATTGCTATCTCTTAATAGTTTTCCGTAGTGTGGCTGAGAACAGGAAGTCAATGGTGTGGAGGATCATGGCAGAAATCTACATCCAACCAACCTGTGGCACTGCACAATGGTGCATCAATGCACTACCTCATTCTCCACAAACTGCAACCTGGGTCAACCACTATTTTCCTGTGTGAATCCTTATATTTTAACAGTTCTCATTGTCTTAAACTGAAATCTGTTTCCATGGCAGACCTGAAACCTGGCACAAAACATGCTTATGTTTTTTTAAAAAAAGGCATTGAAATATTTTTTATCCTATCCAGCGAGGTGGGCGGGATTTCTTACAGCACCTTTCACAATAACCAGAGCAAAAGAGCAATCGTCTCCGAACCTTCCTTGTTCACGTATCAGGTTTTTTCTTGGTGCCGACAGTTTAATAGAAACTTACTGTGTCTTCCTATCACCTGGAGATGTCACCCGTTGGCAGACTCCAGTCTCTGGTCTTTGACTGGCAATATCAGGGATTTACTGAGAACTTAGAGGGTCAATGGGACATGGGACGCCCTACCAGAAACAGTGGTGGGAGCAGAATCTACAATAGCTTTTAAAAGGGAGGTGGACAAGTACTTAGAGAAATTGAAGAGGGTGCAAGGAAAGGGCGAGGGGAATGTTACTGAAGTTGACGGCTCTTTCAGAGCTGGCACAGACACGATGTGCTGAGCGGCCTCTTTTTATGCTGTAAAATTCTATAACTTTTTAACAATTTGTATATGTCAACTAAGGCTGTCACTACTGTGTTCACTGGTGTACTCATATTGTCACACAATCCAGACCTGAGCTGTTGGCCGCCTTCCAGTCCACAGTCCCTTTTCCACCCCCCTCTTTTTGATCCCTGCCACCCATACTCCATATTCCCTCCTCTGCCATGCTATGCAACAACGCTCCCTTGGTCGCCCAGGGCATTTGATACTGCTTCCCACTGGTCTCGCTTCCTGCCATTGTCCTCAGGCTGGGGTCCCTCCTGGGTGAGCTCACAGCCTCCCCTCTGCTGCAGACTTGACATCTGCAGAGATGCGCACCACAGCACTTGCCGCTGATTGTCCCCCACTCACTCTGCGCATCCCACCTACTTCTTTTGTCTGGCAGTTAATTTCTCCAGTTTCTTTCCCACTTCATTGCACCCTCCTGTAACCCCCCACAGTTAAGTCTCATACTATCAGCCCATCTGTTTTGCCCTTCAAAATGTTCACTTGCTTGTGAACAAGGCCCTATCCTGGATAATCAATTGATATCTTGGCCTCATCAAAAGCTATCTAACCAACAGCGACTATATCTGCCCATAACAAGGGAGCCCTACCTCGTTATATATTCTACCATTCTTCCACCCAACCACCAGGATGGGAATCTGGTACTCGACTTCAAATCCCATCCCATCTTGGCTTGTTTCCCCGTTCCTCTGACATCTTGTGCAATTTAGCACAATTTAGCACCTCACCTTCTTCAGCTCCTCCTGTCTCTCCTTCAGAGTTGGACATAAAAAGTGGCTCAAAATCATGACCCAGGAAGTATGGTTTGTGGACAGGAACTGTATGCCGTGCATAAGATATTAAATATAATTATGATGATAGAGCCTGAAATATATGTAATATCTTTTAAGTTCAGTGTTACAAGTTTACTTGCAAGCTTTGGTAAGTTTACAACTGCAATCGAGTGTCAACCTAGATGATGTGTTCAAGTCAGTGGAGCGAGACTTGAACTCATAACCTCTCACACAGAGGCTAGTGAGCTACCACTGAGTCACGGCTGGCACCTGTTAGGTTTACTGTTTTTGCAGAAAATAAACCTGTCAGTTATATACAAGTGACATATTTTGGACCATTTTTCCACAGCTGGGGTTTGGGAAAACATATTAAATGTTGTATTTGAAAGCATAGTGTATTGACACGACTTTCTGTCTTTCTGGTCTTTCTTTCTTTCTCTCTTACTCTCTTCTCTCTTTTTTCTCTCTCGCTCTTTCTCTTTCTCTCTTTCTTTCTTAAACCTTGAAATATATTTGTTTATGGAGACATTAGAGCATAAATTACTGTTGGTGATGTAAATGTTTAATGCACATGGACCAAATTACCCTGCCTTCTCAACTTTAATTAAGGTAGTAACATGTCTATTTTAAATGAGTTAACTGCTCTGTTTAAAAAATGGAGAAAGGAATTTTGATATGTGCACAATAACATGGCAACACTCTCCCTAGTAAATTGCCTATGGTGTTGTCCACAATCTATTGAATTATTTTTTTTTATATACAAGGTGGCAACAGAAAGACTTCAGAAACTTGCTCCACAGAGCCACTTAATGGCCAGCTGCTTTCATTACGTTGTGGCATTTGACATAGCAAAATGAAATGGAAATGTTGACATTTTTCATCCTTGTTTTCAACTCCCTCAATGACCTCGCCCCTCCCTACCTCTGTAACCTCCTCCAGCTCCACAGCCCTCCGAGATATCTGCGCTCCTCCAATTCTGGCCTCTTGCGCATCCCTGATTATAATTGCTCCACTGTTGGCGGCCGTGCCTTCAGCTGCCGAGGCCCTAAGCTCTGGAATTCCCGCCCTAAGCTCTGGAATTCCCTCTCTAAACTTTTCTGCCTCTCTTTCCTCCTTTAAAACGCTCCTTAAAATCTACCTCTTTGACCAAGTTTTTAGTCATCTGCCCCAATATCTCTTTGTGGTTCGGTGTCAGATTTTGTTTGTGATAACGCTATTGTGAAGTTGGGACGTTTTTTCACATTAAAGGCGATATATAAATGCAAGTTGTTGTTATAGTAATTCACAGTGTTGAACCTTGACACAAAAGCATGACCAAAAATCGTAACAACAGCATTTAAGATTTGTGGGCAAGAAGTGTGCATCTTGCACAAATTTATATTCATGTATTTAGATACATTACAGACAGTTCTTTCACATGGGAAAATAAACTAAAAAACAATTTAAATATTTAATTCGCCCAAAAGTAAACAGGTGAGAATGATTGTGTGCAACTGCTGGCTGCATTCTATTGCTGTTGTCTTTGGGCTACAATACCAATTCATCTGCCTATGCGTGCAGGATACTGATTCATGATCAAGTACAGTTCCACGGTGCTAGCAGCCATCTGGCATCTTGCATTTTTCAGGTGTGAGGTGAGACTACCCGTCAGTGGGTTCCTTAACTATGGCAGGGCATCACAGCGAAGACCAATTCATTCCTTACCCAACGTCCACTTTGTTAGTCATTGGATAGCATTCAAGAATGGGAATTGGATTTTCTTTTTAAGTTGGTGGGGCGGAGATCCGCCTGCATTCAGCTAACTCAGCACAAACCAGGGATTGAACCTGGAAACTTCTTGCTCTGTATGGATCAGTAAAATAGACAAATCTTTTTCATGTTCCAAAGAGGACTGACACGTTATTCTTTCAAAAGAATCAATTCAAGATATCTTTTCATGCCAAGCTCCTGCAATTATCCCATTTGATATTTCTGATAATCTAAGATAAGGTCGCTACTCAGTGAAGCAATAGCCCCATCTTATGGATAAAATCTCATATTTATGTTGAATAGCCCACAAGTTTTGACCTTTGGAAGTAAGAAATGATCAACTATTCATACTTTAAAAAAAATCAACCTGATTAAATAGGGAATAGATTATTCCTCACTCTTTCAATCTCCATGCACACGGATTCATGCTCACGAAAAGCTCTTTGAAACACATCTAGGAGCCCTCTCAGTCAGATCATTTTTCCTACCTGTGCTGTATATAAGCGGTTTGTTCGGAAGTAAGTTTTAGTTTACTTTCCCTGATCTGGGCTGTGTTGGCGAATGGGGAATGGTGGTAGAATGTGTGGTCAGCAGGAGAGAAAATTAAAAGTGTGTCACTTGCGGTCCACCTGGTCACTTCTTAGGAGCTGTACAAGATCTAATATAGTAAGTACTCTGCAGAAAGAAAGGACTTGCATTTATACAGTGCCTTTTACGACCTCGGGACACCCCGAATCGCTTTACAACCAATGAAATACTTTTTGAAGTGTAGTCACTGTTATAATGTGACAAAGCAGACCAAGGTAACTTATTTACCCCTTTAGTCTTGGATCAATAATGAATAAAGCAATAGAATCAGTTATTCAACAACAACAAATTGCATTTAGAGCCTTTAACGTAGTAAAACGTCCCAAGCGCTTCACAAGAGCGTTATCAAACAACATTTGACACCGAGCCACATGAGATATTGGGGCAAATGTCCAAAAGCTTGGTCAAAGAGGTAGGTTTTAAGGAGCGTCTTAAAGGAGGAAGGAGAGGTTAAGGGAGGGAATTCCAGTGCTTGGGGCCTAGGCAGCTGAAGGCACGGCCGCCAATGGTGGAGCGATTAAAATTGGCAATTTTGAAGAGGCCAGAATTGGCGGAGCGCAGATATCACTTTTGGGGGGGGGGTGGGGGGGGCGCGGTTGTGGGGCTGGAGGAGGTTACAGAGATAGGGAGGGGTGAGGCCATGGAGGGATTTCAAAACAAGGATGAGAATCTTAAAATCGAGGCGTTGCTTAACTGGGAGCCAATGTAGGTCAGCGACCACAGGGATGATGGGTGAACGGGACTTGGTGCGAGTTAGGACATGGGCAGCTGAGATTTGGATGACCTCAAGTTTACGGAGGGTAGAACGTGGGAGGCTGGTCAGGAGTGAGTTGGAATAGTCAAGTCTAGAGGTAACAAAGCCATGGATGAGAGTTTCAGCAACAGATGAGCTGAGGCAAGGGCGGAGACGGGCGATGTTATGGATGTGGAAATAGGCGGTCTTAGTGATGCCGTGGATCTGTGGTAGGAAGCTCATCTTGGGGTCAAATATAATATCAAGGTTGCAAACAGTCTTGTTTAGCCTCAGACAGTTGCCAGGGAGAGGGATGGAGTCAGTGGCAAGGGAATGGAGTTTGTGGTGGGGACCAAAGACAATGGCTTCGGTCTTCCCATTATTAATTTGGAAGAAATTTCTGCTCATCCAGTAGTGGATGTCAGACAATTTAGAGACAGTGGAGGGGTCGATAGAGGTGGTGATGAGGTAGAGCTGAGTGTCGTCAGCGTAATTGTGGAAACTAACGCTGTGTTTTCAGACGATGTCGCCAAGGGGCAACATGTAGATGAGAAATAGGAGGGGGCCAAGGATAAATCCTTGGGGGACACTGCGGGAGCGGGAAAAGAAACCATTGCAGGTGATTCTCTGGCTACGACTGGATAGATAAGAATGGAACCAGGCGAGTGCAGTCCCACCCAGCTGGACGATGGTGGAGCGGTGTTGGAGCAGAATTTTGTGGTCAGCCGTATCAAAGGCTGCAGACAGGTTGAGAAGGGCAAGGAGGGGCAGTTTACCTTTCTCACAGTCACACAGGATGTCATTTGTGACTTTGGTAAGAGCGTTTTGGTACTGTGGGGGCGCAGAAACCTGATTGGAGGGATTCAAACATGGAGTTCCGGGAAAGATGAGCACGGATTTGGGAGGTGACAACACATTCAAGGACTTTGGAGAGGAAAGGGAGGTTGGAGATGGGGGCGGTAGTTTTTTTTTCCAGAAGTTAACTTGATAATTACTGATACTATAATATCCGAGTGGCACCCCTCTTGCCCATTTTAAACTCCCATTGTTGCCTTGCTGATGCTTTTTGTCTGCTACTATTTCTTGTATTAGGGCTTGAACCTATGGCTTAGCTTGGAACTTGAATGTGTGTTGCTAGGAAGTGATAGGACATAGATTTGCATTGAGGGTGCACATACCATCTAGTTGCTGAGCCTAGCCCATCTGATCTTGTTTGAAGGTATAGAGTGGTAATCGGATCTTTTCCCATGAATGTGTGGGAGGGAGAGGGAAAACAATCGGCTGAAGGGTTTTCACTGATCACAAGCCTGCACCTGCCATCTGTCAGCTTCGAAACTTGGTGAAGTCCTAGGATGATGTACTTTTGATTCTGTTTTAACAAAGAAGGAAAGACTTGCATTTATATAACACCTTTCACGACCTCAGGACATCCCAAAGTGCTTTACAACCAATTAAGTACTTGTTGTAATGTGGGAAACGTGCCAGCCAATTTGTACACATCAAGCTCCCACAAACAGCAATGTGATCATGACCAGATAACCTATTTTAGTGATGTTGATTAAGGAATAAATATTGGCCAGGAGACCGGGGAGAACTCCCCTGCTCTGCTTCGATATCGTGCCGTGGAATCTTTTACGTCCACCTGAGAGGGCAGACAGGGCCTCGGTTTATCATCTCATCTGAAAGACGGCACCTCTGACAGTGCAGGACTGGAGTGTCAGCCTAGATTTTGTGCCCAAGTATCCTATGTACCTCAGGCGAAACCAGGAAATGAGAGAAGGCAACCTGGAAAAAATAGAGTAAATCTTTTATAAACAGGGCAGTTTTATGAGGCAGCAGAGGGTGCTTTTGAGTGCTTTAATCAGACAATGCCTCTAGGTTTGAACACAACGAGGGCATACAGCAGATAGAGAAAGGAGAATCAGTAGACACATCCAGTTGAGAAATTGAAGAGCTATTGTAGGGAAACCATTTGAATCTTGTACTTTCCATGCCTTGTTAAATTCCTTGTTACTCAACCACAGGATATTTGTAAAGAGAGGCTCAGAGCGATACACTTCAAACTGAGAAGATATTTGAGCTTCAATCGGAGTACAACTCCACTCACTGCCTGTGGTGGACTAGAAGCTACAACGGAAATTGAAACAAGAAACAGCAGAAGCATTTCTGTACTAAAAGCCAGAGTTTATTACCAATTTGACTTTTACAATTTGACTAGATTAACATTTCCAGAAACTACACTCTCATCATCATGACTTCAGGGATCAGTGTGTTCAGGGATCAATGTGAGAAAACATATCTGTGGTAAACTAGGACAAATGGACTCAAAATCTAAAATTAAAAAAAAAACTCTAATATGAGATGTAGCAATGTATTTGGTTGAATGCAAAGAAAAATATCCTAAATGTCGGCTTATGGTGAATTCCCTTTGAAAGGATGCAATCTGTAGTCAAATTTGACTGTTCAATTGGTCGATGCTAACACCATATATGACTTTATTTGACACAAGCAAGAATTAATACATTACAGTATTTAAGCAGCAGTTTACAAAGTACAATTGCGAATGATATCCCATTGCCCTTGGGGTAGAAGCTGTGATTCTGTTCCACATTCCTTCTCTCGTTCTCGTTCACCCACCTAGTGCTGTCTCTTCAGTCCTCTACACAATTCCCTCCTCATTCACTCCCTTATGTACACTTCCATTTCCACTCCCACTCCAGAGACTTGAGCACAACAATCTAGGCTGACACTGCAGTGCCGTGCTGAGGGGAGTGCTGCACTGTCGGAGGTGCCGTCTTTTGGATGAAGCATTAAACCGAGGCCCCGTCTGCCCTCTCAGGTGGACGTAAAAGATTCCATGGCACTATTTCGAAGAAGAGCAGGGGAGTTCTCCCCGGTGTCCTGGCCAATGTTTATCCCTCAACCAACATAACAAAAACAGATTATCTGGTCATTATCACATTGCTGTTTGTGGGAGCTTGCTGTGCGCAATTGGCTGCTACGTTTCCTACATTACAACAGTGACTCCACTTCAAAAGTACTTAATTGGCTGTGAAGCGCTTTGGGACGTCCTGAGGTCGTGAAAGTCGCTATATAAATGCAAGTCTTTCTTCCCTTTTCTCCAGTAAGGCAACTATGGGATACATTGAGGGAGGCAGCTACACATGCCAGTAATAATGTTTCATTCTGGACTGGTTTTACTGGGTGATTGTACATTCAGTGACTGGCGAAAAAAGGCAATGAACATCATAAACGCAAATGCAGTATGGTAGATAGCAAATCTAACTGACATGGAACGTTTGTTTGTTAAGGAGTGGGTGTTGGAAGTAATGGAATTACTTGGCTACTTTCTTTAATTGATGGAACATCTATTGGGTAAGGCAGAGAGAGGCTAAGTGTTCTTTTGGATCCCCACAGTAGGATGTAATGGGACGAGGAATAGGAGCAAAGTGTGACCTGCGTCGAGCTATATTTGATAAAAATGGGAATGTATGATTGCCGTGTATGATGAACGAGAAACTACATCTCCTGTACATATGCTGACTGAGCTTCAAAAAGAATTTAAACCGGAAAAAAATTCATTAACGTTGAATCGTTCAGTACATTTTAAAACTTATCTGCTGACGAAATAAAGCACAGGTGCTCTAACCATCCCTTCTCACCCCTCTCTCTGTGAAGTAAAGAAATAAGCCGATGGTGATCGTTTTCCTCTGAAACTTTAAATTAAGAGATTCTAAAATTATTCTCCCAACTTCTTTTAAATAATTTGGAAGCCTGAGTAAAGACATACTTTGAATTTGTCAGTGGGAAAAATGAATAAACATTTATGTAAACAAGAATTATTTTTAAATTCTTAGTATAAACAAAGCGGAGGTGCTCTCTTCATTCCCTTCTGCCTCTATCTCTGTTCTCTGTCAAGTAGGGTATACAGCCTTGAAAACAGTTTTCCTGTAAAATTTTACCTCAGAAAAAGGTTTTAAAATTCTTCCTGCTACTTGGTATGAAATTGAAATGTAGCTGAGGAACGGCACATTTGCATGAGAAAATCATATTGATTTATGCTCAGATTTGACACACTGGACATGCTTAGATTATGGCAGCTGGGAATTCAGACAGTGGTGTAATTGGTAATTACCTTCAGCTAACAGAACGATAGCTTTGGAAAGAACTCCAACTCATGGCTCTTGAGAGAGACCAGTCCTCCATGTAAAACATCATGATATTGTGAAATATGTATTTTTTGAGTTGTAGCCTATGGGCTAAGGGGGCGGGGGAGAAAAGAAGCAGAAAATTCTGGCGCAGATTAATGTATAATGATATAAACATGTACACAGTTTTCTGAAAAGCTGGATTCTGTCACTGTAATGCTCCATCCTAATATTGTGCAATGGATGAGCTCCAGGTTTTGGGAGTGCCGCACTGTCAGATGAGACGATAAACCGAGGCCCCGTCTGCCCCCTCAGGTGGATGTAAAAGATCCCATGGCACTATTTCGAAGAAGAATTGGTCATTGACCTGAAACGTTAACTCTGTTTCTCTCTCCGCAGATGCTGCCTGACCTGCTGAGTATTTCCAACATTTTCTGTTTTTATTTTGAAGCAGAAAATTGTCAAAGTATTTTGAGCGATTTTGATTAGTTTATCTTTTCTTTATTGGCAGCTTCTCCTGACTGGTCATTCAGGTTTGGTCATTTCCAGAAGTCCAAATAGTTTCTCGTTTATAGCCACTTTCCTCACTCTTGATTTGTATGGGTCCCCACCTCCTCACTTCCGAGTTACTGTCTTACTTCGAACTAGTCAACAAAACATGACACTAGAAGCGTTGCAGACTTGGATGTACTTGTAGATTAATATAGAACTAATACAGTGAGAATGCACTTTTTGCAATAAATAAAGGTCAATAGATGACCAACAAATTATGCTACCATGACCTGTTGGTTACTCTGATCCAGGAGCTGAAAGCAGCCAACTAAGTTTAAAATATGCTTGTCAGCACAAGCTGAAAGTTTGTGTAGACAGTACATCCCAGAGTGTGACCAATCTTCTAATTCACAACAACAACAGTTTGTATTTATATAGTGCCTTTAATGTAGTAAAACGTCCCACGGTGCTTCACAGGAGTATTATAAGACATAAACTTTGACACCAAGCCACATAAGGAGAAATTAGGGCAGGTGACCAAAAGCTTGGTCAAAGAGGTAGGTTTTAAGGAGTGTCTTAAAGGAGGAAAGAGAGGCAGAGAGGTTTAGGAAGGGAATTCCAGAGCTTAGGGCCTTGGCAACTGAAGGCACGGCTGGCAATGGTTGAGTGATTATAATCAGGGATGCTCAAGAACTTGCATTTATATAGCGCCTTTAACACGATGTCCCAAAGTGCTTTACAGCCAGTGAAGCATTATTGAAATGTAGCCACTTGTAATGTAGGAAACATGACAACCAATTTGCACACAGCAAGCTCCCACAAACAGTAATGTGACAATGACCAGATAATATTTTGTTGGTTGAGAGATAGATATCAGTCAGGACACCATTGAGAACTCCCCAGATCTTTGAAATAGTGCCATGGGATCTTTTACGTCTACCTGAGAGGGCATACGGGGCCTCGGTTTAACGTCTCATCCGAAAGACTGCACCTCTGACAGTGCAGCACTCCCTCAGCACTGCACTGGAGTGTCAGCCTAGATATTGTGCTCAAGTCTCTGGAGTGGGACTTGAAATCATGACCTTCTGACTCGGGGGCTACCAACTGAGCCAAGGCTGACTGCATATATACCCAAAACAACATGTTGAACAAGTGACTCAGCAAGGAGGAGGTTGCTGATCTGTTATTGACAAAGGTCAGTGGAGTATTTTCAATAAAACTTGGAGTTCATCTATTGCACAATAGTAAAATATGGCACTACAATGGCAGACTCCAACTTTTTAAAAACAGAGTGACTGCTGCCAACGACTGGAAGCTGCGCAGAAACGACTTAATCAGCTGTCAAGGTCCAATGATTGGCATCGGAAACAATCTATAGCGGCTCCAAGACGGTCGGTTCTGGAGGCTGCTAGCTAATCAGAACATCGGAGGCCTGACTTCGCCACACCACTAGGTTATGTTGACTTGCCCGGTCTCGCATGTTGTCATGGCAAACATTTTTTTTATATATATGGCCAGAAAACAGTTCCCCCCCCACCCCCCCATAAATTCTAATGTAATCTTTCACTGTTTCCGAGGTACTAAATCTCTAGCAAGAGGTGAAAGATGTTTACGGAGTGAAACACAAACCACTTTTTTAACCAAATGTCAAAAAAAAAGTGAACCCCTTCGGTGCTGCCCTTCCCCAGAATTGTTTTTATTGTAATCAAACGCGAACAACCAAAAAAACACAGACTGTGCATGTGCAGCTACTTCAACCTTGTTGGCAGCAGTGGCTCCCTTTAAAAAAAGAAGTGTGTACTGTTATAAATCTCATCATCACAAAGAACTACTCATGAAATAATGCTGGACGGCCAGCTGGTGGCGCCGTCCAAGGAGTATAAATACTCGGGCGTGGGCCCAGCTTGCCCAGGGACATTGTGTAAGACAGGAACTAGTGAAGTACAACTAGACCTCCATGTTCTGAAACAAGTTGATTAAAGCCTTGCTTTATGCTCAAACCAAGTGCGTAGTGAGTTTTATTACATCAATTTAATCAACTGTGTATCGGCTCCACGCTCTGAGTGATTTTGGGAACAGCCAGCTACGACTTCAACTGCAGAAGGGAACTCCGGCGTAGTAATCAATCCATCATGGACAAACTACTCAGACCTGCCCGTCTTGACCTGGACCCAAATTCACCTACAACTGCTAAGGTATGGAAACACTGGTATCGTACCTTCAGCAACTTCCTCAGGGTGTGTGGTGAGAATGTTCCTGATAAATTAGAGATACTTGCCAATTATGTATCTCCTCATGTTTGACTATATCGAAGACTGTGTAGACTATGACTCCGCTATTCTAATATTACAGCGACTATATGTTAAGGCCCCAAACAAAATTTTTGCTCGGCATCTATTGGCCACAACTCGACAACAACCCGGGGAATCACTTGACGAATTCCTTCAAAAGCTTCGCATGCTCAGCAAGGATTGTAACCTTAAAGCTGTCACAGCTGAGCAGTATCAGAAGGAGCTAATTCGCGATTCCTTTATTAATGGAATTACGTCTCCCTTCATACACCAGCGTCTGTTAGAGAATAAAACCCTCGAGTTACAGGCTGCCTATGACCAGGCGTGTTCCCTGGACTTAGCAAAGAGGAATGCAGATACCTATATTTTACCTCGTGCACGGGCTGCTGCTATCACTTTGAATGACTCCTTCGATAGGTCTCGGGCGGAAGCCCTCACTGATGATGACTCTAACCTAGCGGATGACAACCCTACCCTAGAAGCCTTCACTGATGACGACCCTGCCCTAGCGGCATCTTGGCAATCTGGAAGGAAGTGTTCCTTCTGTGGAGGTGCGTTCCATTATGGAAAATTTTGTCCGGCTCGTAACGCAGCCTGCAATCATTGCAGCAAGAAAGGTCACTTTTCTAAGGTATGCCAGTCAAGAGCCTCTGTTAGTAAGAAAGGCCCCTTTTCTAAGGTATACCGGTCGAGAGCTCCTGTTAGTTTTGCAGCTACTATCTATGAAACTGCTCCTCCCCCAAGAACCACTACTAAGGTTACAGCTGTCAAGGGTAAAACTGCCCCTCCGCCCATCACAGCTGTTTTTCCCCAAAGTCTGTCCCATGCAGCCATGAAGGTTTCGGCAAATGGACACATTTTGAGCACACTAATCGACTCATGCAGCTCTGACAGCTTCATTAGTGAGCGGGCTGTCAGTAAGTTAAAACTGCGTATTTACCCCTCGGACAGGGAAATTGCAATGGCTCTGACGACACTGACCACCAATTCTTCCGGCTTTTGTCTTGTCGACCTTATTCTCAATGGCCGCACTTATTTCTCCACCCGGCTCAGGGTGCTCAAAAACCTATGCAGTGATGTGCTCCTGGGACAGGATTTCCAGAAACAACACAAAAGACTCACTTTCGAGTTTGGAGGGTCAAAGCCGGAGCTTACTATTTTCAAAGTACCGTTTTGTGCGCTTTCGGCGGCTTCGCTCGACGAGCCCTCCTTGTTTGCCAATCTTTCCCCCCGATGTAAGCCCATAGTCACTAAATCACGACGTTTCAGCCAAGATGATCGATCCTTTATCGAGGCAGAAATCTCTCGCCTTCTAGCTGATGGTATCATTGAGCCATGTTCATCTTCCTGGCGGGCTCAATTCGTCGTTGTTAAAATTCCTCTGAAGTAACACAAGAAACGTCTTTGCATCAATTACTCGCAAACTATTAACCAGTATATGGACCTGGATGCCTACCCACTACCACGCATCGATGACATGGTCAATAACCTTGCCAACTACAAGGTACTTTCAACTTTTGATTTAAAGAGTGCATATCATCAAGTACCGTTAAAGGACTCTGACAAAAAGTATACGGCCTTTGAGGCCAAAGGTCGGCTTCACCAGTTTTGTCGCCTTCCATTTGGGGTCACCAATGGAGTGGCTGTCTTTCAACGGGCAATGGATAGCCTAGTCAAACAGGAGAACTTAACGGACACTTTTCCATATCTGGATAATATCACCATTGTTGGTCATGACCAGAAGGAGCATGATGCCAATCTCCAGAAATTTTTTGATGCTCTCCGTCGTCGCAACTTAACCTTAAATGAGTCCAAATCTGTGAAATCAGTACCATCAGTCAACATCCTTGGCTACTGGGTGGGCAACGGTGTCATCAAACCGGATCCGGAGCGACTTCATCCGCTTCAGGAGCTCCCTCCCCCTACGAATCTCGGCTCTCTTCGTCGGGCACTCGGCATGTTCGCCTATTATGCGAAATGGATACCCCACTTCTCCGACAAGATCCAGCCCCTGCTTCACGCAAAGTCATTTCCATTGGAGGCAACGGCTATTTCAGCTTTCAACCTCCTCAAGCGACAAAAAAGCCACGCTTCGTTCCATCGATGAAAATCTTCCTTTCGTGGTCGAGTGCGATGCATCGGATGTGGCGATCTCTGCTACCTTGAATCAAGGTGGTCGACCCGTTGCATTTCTGTGCAGAACTTTGCAGGGTAGCAAGCTCCATTATTCTCCTGTCGAGAAGGAGGCTACGGCCATCATCGAAGCTGTACGTAAATGGAGTCATTTTCTCGCTCGTCGCCATTTCACACTTATAACCGATCAGTGCTCTGTGGCCTTTATGCTGGATAACCGGAAACGCACTAAGATCAAGAATAACAAAATACAACTCTGGAGGATGGAATTGGCCGCCTTTGGATACACCATACATTATCGACCCGGCAAAGAGAATGAGGCCCCGGATACCCTCACGCGGGCATTCTGCCCTTCTATGTCAACTTCGACTCTTGCGGATCTTCATACTGACTTATGCCATCCTGGCGTTACCCGTATGTTGCACTTTGTGCTATCTAAAAATCTCCCATTTTCTACAGAAGATGTGAAAAGAACATGCTCCTCCTGTAGAATTTGTGCGGAATTAAAACTGCAATTCTTCCGTCCATCGGATGGCTCACTCATACACGCTATGCAGCGACTCAGCATTGACTTTAAAGGGCCATTGCCTTCCTCAACGCGAAACACATACTTATTATGGTGGACGAATATTCACGCTTTCCCTTTGCTTTCCCCTGTCCCAATATGCTTACTTCCACAGTGATCAAATGCCTTGATCAAGTCTTTTCCCTTTGCGGTACAGCCAATTTCATCCACTCTGATCGGGGTCCCTCCTTCATGTCAAGTGAACTCGAAAGTTATCTTTCCCAAGGGGGAATCGCCACAAGTAAAACGACACCTGTACCATCCCATCGGTAACGGACAGGTTGAGAGATACAACGCTATAATTTGGAATGCTGTTTGTCTTGCACTGAGGCCACGCAACCTACCAGACCAGCAGTGGGAAACTATGCTCCCTGACGTGTTGCATTCCATCAGGTCTCTTCTTTCTACGTCCACCAATGTCACACCTCACGAGCGATTCTTCAGCCTCCAGCGTCGCTCCACTCATGGGACGTCCCTATCGTCATGGTTGGCAGCTCCCGGCCCCGTGCTGCTCCGAAGATTCGTCCGATCTTCTAAAAACGATCCCCTCATCGACGAGGTAGAACTTACGGACGTCAATCCCACGTACGCGCACGTGCGGTACCTTGATGGCCGGGAGTCCACCGTTTCGCTCCGGGACCTGGCTCCCTGTCCAGCCGGTTCCACGGACCCAACTGATAGAGGGACCCACGGTGATGATGCCGACACTCTGCACTCCCTCAAAGATGACGCCCTACCTGGGACATTGAGAGATCTGCCGGCTGCCCCACCGGATCCACTCGGAGCCGAGCGCTCCCCATGGGATGGCCACCCGAGGCCAGGACGCCGGTCAATCCCCGGCTATCACACAGGACGAAGCCAGCTCTGCGCCTGTGAGGACCTGCACCCGGAGTCACGATTTCCCAAGCTTCCCTCTGGTCGATCAGGGTAACACGGGCCCTGTCGATCCCCCTGTACGGATCAAGCGGCCCAGGGACCAAGACACGGTCCGGGGAGACGTGCCTTCCAGCCATAAACAAAGATCTAAAAGACTGCGGCTATTCGTGGTCCGCCTAATCCGTTAAGAGGAAGTCGTCGGACTTCCAAATCTTTTAGGCAGGAAGAATGTTATAAATCTCATCATAAAGAACTACTCATGAAATAATGCTGGACGGCCAGCTGGTGGCGCCGTCCAAGGAGTATAAATACTCGGGCGTGGGCCCAGCTTGCCCAGGGACATTGTGTAAGACAGGAACTAGTGAAGTACAACTAGACCTCCATGTTCTGAAACAAGTTGATTAAAGCCTTGCTTTATACTCAAACCAAATGCGTAGTGAGTTTTATTATGTCATGTACATGTTTTCATCATTATATTAATCTGTGGCCCAGACCCAAAATTCACAAAAAAAAACACCCTTCTATTTGTGGGCATTTGAGTTGGTGGCTTCAATTTCTGGTACAGTTGTTGCGATCAGCATTTGTGCACAAATGATCTGCACGTCACTGACTAACACAAGCTTATTCTGTGCTTTCAGTGGCCACACTTGATGTATTAAGATGATCCAGTAAAAGTTTTGGTTACACTAAATTGGACATGGATTAGCACGTGGCACACTGGCCATTTTCAGCAGTTTTGGTCCGAACATGACCTTGAGTATATTACTGAAGTTGGTGCCTGTTGGTTTATTGAACTCTCTCTTGGCACATTCTAGTGTAGTGGTGGCCCATCTCTTTTGGGAATTAAGTTTTAGGTCATTTTGGATGTGTCTGTTTGATGAAATGCTGTAGCATCCACTGCGCTGTTCACATCTTGGCACGTTTGTATCACAATCTGAACACCTGGGGATCTTTAGAGGTCTTTAAAATTATGAAGGCGTTCGATAGGGTCGTCATAGAGAGGATGTTTCCACTTGTGGGGGAGTCAAAAACTAGGGGTCATAAATATAAGATAATAAATCCAATAGAGAATTCAGAAGAAACTTCTTTACCCAGAGAGTGGTTGGAATGTGGAACTCGCTACCACAGGAAGTAGTTGAGGCAAAGTATAGATGCATTTAAGGGGAAGCTAGATAAGTACATGAGGGTGAAAGGAATAGAAGGATATGCTGATAGGGTGAGATGAAGATGGGTGGGAGGAGGCGCGTGTGGAGCATAAACACCGCCATAGACCAGTTGGGCAAAATGGCCTGTTTCTGTGCTGTAATGTCTATGTAATTCTGTGTAACCTGTGAACTGGAGGTGGGATTGGCACTTATGCACCAATGTCAGTTACTTTTTTCCCCTCTTTCTCACTAATGTTTCTCTTCTGAAAGTATTGACTCAATGCCTAGTTCCACAGGTACCAGTCATGCTCCAGTACCTTGTCCAAGTGGCCATTATTCACGTATCAACTGTGACACTGATAGTTAGTAAGCTGTTTTACCCTGAGAGCATCACAACCAAACCCAGTTCTGCTGTACTGTTCGGTTGTTGGAGTAACTTTTGGGTGATACAGTTAGCTTTAATGTCCTGGGCTAAAAAACAAAATCAACCGGTCTTCTCGCTCTTGATCGCTATACTTCGACTTGTGTTGCGATTCATTGGGTAAGGATAGGGTTAGCCATGGCTGCTCTCCTCCATTGTGGACAAGCCTCCTGACGCATTTACTCTTTGTGGCCACTCACAAAGATTGGCCACTTGGACAACTTATTGGACAGGTTCTGTCTGGACCCTATCACAAGGAGGGGTAAAGGGAGAAGATTGGAAGAGGAATCAAATATGTTGCACACAGACTAGAAAAATCCATAACAGGACATCATAGTGTGTTCATAAAAAAGATATTCAGAGAAGAGTTGTGTTATATTTTTCAGTGGACAAACATCATACATAATGTACAGCACAGAAACAGGCCATTCTGCCCAACTGGCCCGTGCTGGTGTCTATGCTCCACACGAGCCTCCTGTCACCCTACTTCATCTCACCCTATCAGCATATTCTCCTGTTCCTTTCTCCCTCATGTACTTAAATGCATCTATGCTATTTCCCTCAACTACTCCATGTGGTAGCAAGTTCCACATTCTCACCACTCTAACGTAAAACATTTTAAGAACATAATATCCTAATTCATAATCCTCTAAATGATGCTGAAGTTGAAGGGTGGCTAATCAATATTCGTACAGACAGCGTCACCAGAAAGCACGGGTATATAGTTCTTCCTGCCAGGTTGTGATACTCTTGTGTGGTGCATGTTTTGGGTATAAGGGCTCTGTTTTATTTCCAACTGATTGTGCTGTATTAGGATTGTTGGTCACTTTCTGCTACCTGGTCCCTGTGTTAAAGAGTTTCATTTCTATTCCTCTGGAAAGTGTGCGGTTCGAGCTGCGACTGAAGGCAGGATATTAGTGCTGGAAGGACTGGAGAAAGCCGAGCGCAACGTTCTACCTGTATTAAACAATCTGCTCGAAAACCGAGAGATGCAGCTGGAAGACGGGCGGTTCCTTATGTCTGCAGAACGCTATGACAAACTACTGAAGGTAAATGAGATTTATTTTATAGAGTGTGGAAATATCGTGTCCTTCGTTTGCCCCCACCCCCAAAGTAAACCTATTAGGCTCTCCAGTGACCAAAAAGCTGCCGGCCCCAAAGTGAAACTTAGTCAAGAATTATTAGGCTGTACAATGACCCAATACACACCATGCCATCCATTCTAATCTACTTTGCCTGAAGCACCATGCTTTGCATCCTTCATCTGCTACTTCAATATGGTGTTTCTCAAAGAAGCGCTCTGGACTAAATTGCAACTCTTTTTTTAACTTAAAATGTGATACATATGTGCAACTTATGTACCTTGCCCCAGTCCTTTCCCTTGGTGAGCCTGCATGGTAATTACCATCTACCTTGCTCCTTCTCAGGGCTACCCCATTGGGATTAAGATGTATTGGCAGTTAGGAACATAGGGACAGGAGGAGGCCATTCAGCCCCTCAAGTTTGTTCCGCCATTCAGTTAGATCATGGCTAATCTGTATCTTAACTCCATCTACCCACTTTGGTTCCATAACCCTTAATACCCTTACCTAACAAAACCTGTCAGTCTCAATTTAGAAATTTTCCATGGACCCCCCCCCCCTCAACAGTTTTTTGGGGAAGAGAGTTCCAGATTTCCGCTACCCTTTGTGTAAAGAGGAGCTTCCCCCGAACGGCCTGGCTCTAATTTTAAGCCGATGTCCCCTTGTTCTGGACTCCCCCGCCAGAGGAAATAGTTCCTCTTTATCTATCCTGTCAAATCCTTTAATCATCTTCAACACCTCAATTAGATCATCGCTTAATCTTCTATACTCAAGGGAATACAAGCCTAGTCTATGCAACCTGTCCTCATAATTTAACCCTTGTAGCCCCGGTGTAATTCTGGTGAATCTGCGCTGCCCCCCCTCCGAGGCCAGTATATCCTTCCTGAGGTGCGGGGCCCAGGACTGAATGCAGTGTCCAGATGGGATCTGACCAGAGCTTTATACAACTGTAGCATCAATTCCACCCCTTTGTATTCCAGCCCCCTCGAGATAAAGACCAACATTCCATTAGCCTTTTGAAATACTTTTTGTACCTGTCCACCAGTGTTTAGTGATTTCTGTACACGGGCCCTCAATCTCTCTGCTCCTCCACTGTTCCTAGCTTTTTGCCATTTAGAAATACTCTGATCTATTTTTCTTAAAAGTTGACTGATCTTTTGCAGTGGCCTTCAGTCTACCTGTTTGGGCAGGGTCTGTCTCCACTCACACCGCACCTCATCCTACAAGCGGGCTGCTTGGTCCAGACTGCTATACGGCAGTACAGTCCTTTTTTTTGAGGGAACGGCTGGCTGGCCAGATGCGGGTGTCGCCACAAGACGCAGCTGCCTCATTTCGTGCTCAGGGTGCCCTGATGTGCAGTGAGAAATGCTGCATTTGGACCCAGGCTTCCGATTTGGAAATCGGCCATTTAGTCAGCAATGTTATATGGAAAGGGGATTTAACTTCTATACTGTGCGACTGTACCTCAACTGAGGTTGGGCGATGGATTGAGAATATTCTGTGCAGTGTGGAATTGAAAATAAAATGATATTTGGAGGGCTATTCATGCTTGAACCAGAAACTCTGTACCATGGGAAGTGGTTTGGTCATTTGGATTCTGTTCCTTAAATCATGTCCCTGTTCATCTGAAATTAGTGTTTCTTTCACATGTGTAACTCTTCAGTTAAATTTTTAACTGGCAGGTTTACATGTCCAGTGTCAGATCAGGGCTGATCATCCTTTGCCCAGTCACGTGTTCATCACATTGATTTGGATGCTCTCAGTACAAAACGGAACCTCTGTTCTGCACGTTATTTTCTGATAATTATTTGCTTTAAGAATGTGATGGGCTATTGCAAACACTGACTAATGAACTGCATCAGGCTCATGCACGTAATTTACTGACCTGCATCAGCCTTACGTGTGTAATTTACTGAGAACAAGAATTGGAACCTCCTTCAATCGACATTATATTTTTGATTTCAATGTTTACTCGGGTAGAATTGTGAGGCTCCGCTGAACCTTTCTGGAGCACAGAATTGGGGCTGCAATTTTCCAGTGCTCTTTCTGACCCACATTAGTATCTGGCAAGGCTCCACAAGCAGAGCTTGACCATTTCTGCTCCTTACTTCTATCTCCCCAGGCCTTTTCTTCACCGTACATGTTTATTTCCTCGCTCTTCTGCTGTTTCTCTGGCTCATCTTTCTTACTTCTGTCGCACCCTCTTTGCTTCTGTCACTCAACTAAGTCATCGCAGCCTGAATTACACTGTAATTGCTCGGTTGGGAGTTTATTCCACAGCGCTACCTCCCATCCTTCATACCAAACCTTGGACACTTGATGGCTGTCAGTGCAATGTGAGTGGGAGAGTCCAACAGGAACACCAGGGGAGACAATTTTCACAGTCATATCCCACTGGTTCCCATTCCATTTTGTAGCACTTGCCTTTTTTCTTTTCAATATCTTTTTACGTTCCTGGCTGAAATGACTTATGCATGACATACAGCCTTTGTGCCCCATTCCAGCATTTTAACGTCTATTTAATACTTTGGCTGCCTTTTTGTTCAAGTACGCAACATATCTGTACTCTTGACCTTTCCCTCCTTTCTTTTTTTTCATCAATCCTATAAGGTGAGCAGTCAACCTCACTATGCCAGTTCTGATGAAAGGTCCAACACAGCACCTTCCATTTAAATAGCACCTTTAATGTTGAATAATATCCCACAGTGGTGTGAGGAGTAAAAGGCCACTGAGCCAAAGAGGGAGGGATTAGAAGGGATGACCAAAAGCTTGGCCAAAAAAGTGGGTTTCAGGGAGGAGAGGGAGGTGGTGAGGCAGAGGGTTAAGATTGGTGTTGTGTGATGCCTCATCATGTCTGTCAGAAATGTCTCCAAGCACTTCACATAGAATGAATCACTTTGAAGTGCAGTCACTGCAGGAAAATGTGTCAACCATTTTGTGCGCATCACAATCAATGAGGTGAACGACCAACTAATTTGTTTTTGGAGGTGTTGGTTGAGGGAGGAATGTTGGCCAGGACACCGGGGAGCTCCCTGCTCTTTTAACCGTGCCATGGGATCTTTAGTGTCTACCTAAGCTGTTGAACAGGCAAATGGGGCCTCAGTTTAACGTATTATTCAAAGGATGGCCCCTCTGACAATGCAGCACTCCCTCAGTACTGCACTGAAGTACTGGTGCAGATTATATGCTTAAGTGCTAGAATGGGCCATGATCCTACAACTTTCTGGCTCAGAGACCAAATGCTACCACCAAGCCAAGCTGCAGGAACCTGCCTTTTATTTAAGTGCTGACTGGCTTGCTGTGAATCTCCAGCAATCTTGTTCATATTTCAAGGTTTATTGTGTGGTGCTACCTTGACCTGTAGTTAAAGTGCTGCATTTCATTTCTACAGGAACATACGAGGGAGGAGCTGGATGCGTGGAAGATTGTGCGAGTTAGTGAGGACTTTAGGGTTATAGCCCTGGGTCTACCAGTCCCAAGGTATCCTGGAAACCCCCTGGACCCTCCACTTCGTTCAAGATTTCAGGCCAGAGACATTTATTGCCTGCCTTTTAAGGTAACCTTAACCTACCCATATGATAGTGGATTCAGTGGCTATCTCAATGTAAACTTACTCTGGTTTCTGTTTTAGGCACAGTTAGGAATGATGCCACTGTGATTTATCTTTTTTTAAATGTAATCCTTTAGTGGTGGAATGGATTCTTTTAATGCAATAAGCGATTCATAATCTTGATACAAAAGCAAAATACTGCGGATGCTGGCAATCTGAAATAATCTTGATAACTAGTTGAAAGTGGCTTTGTACACTTTGTATGTGAAGAAGCATTGAATGGTTCAGCTGCAGCTCTTTAAACTTGCTGGGTTTGGAGGACTAGGAAACACTGCTCCTTGCTTGATGGATTTAGATCTGTTCGGGAGCAGCCTTTTTGCACCCATCAGTCCTCCGGCCTGGGAAAGCTCTGAGGCGAAACCCTTACCAGTTTTCAAGTTGCAGGGCAGGGCTAGGATGGGGGTGAGGGTGGGAGGGGAGAAGGGTGAGAGTGAGGATGGAGAAGTGTGCGGAGAAGAGAAGTGAGGATAGAGGGTGAGAGAAGGATGGGAATGAGGATGGGAGAAAGCGAGATAGGGAAGTGAGGATGGGGCAGAGCAGGATGGGAGTTTAGTTGATGGGAAGAGAGGAGAGTTTTTGTGTTGAGAGGTCCTGTTTTTTGTTAGGATTAGGCACCTGTGCCTGGTGTTGATGCATTGTGTATGGGGGTCTAGCACCGTTTGATGTATGAGGGTGTCTGGCATTTTGTGTACTGGGGTGAGGACGAGCTTGGAAGGGGGCAATCTCAATTTATGTTTCTGGGCCCTCTAATTTAGCGTGTGGGGGAGGGGTAGAAGATGTTTGTATCGGGGGTTGTGTTTTTGGGGTTGTTTGAATTTTCAGTGTATTGGGGCTCAAATTTCTACACAACCGTGTGAGGTTCACTTTTGACATGTACATGCAGCTCCCAGCTCCAAGAATTTGGACACCCCTGCTATAGACAATGTCACAATGTGAGTCACTGGCTTTAGGAAGGTGTAGAGGGAGGTGGAGGAGAAAAATATGTCCAGGGCTGGGCGGAGGTTGGCGAGGTGGAACTTGCAGTTTGAAGGAATCCTGAGTCAGCTAGTAGATTGCTGTTCTATTTTTCACTCCTTTTTTGCTTTATTGACAAGGTTAATTTTTATTACTTTGCCAGGACCAGTTGACAATCTTGTATGCTGCTGGACCAAATGTATCCTCTGAAAGGTATGGGTGTTTAATGATATCTTAGCTATTAAGCTATCTATTTCCCCTCTCAACTGTCTTTCTCCCTATTTGTGTGTCTGCTACTGTTTCTTTCTCCCCGATTTTATTGCCCAAATGTTTAGCTGCCTGCCTGTTTACTCTTCAACCTTCCTAGACAGAGCGCTTGTTAAATTTTGATAGATCGATCCCCACTTTCGAAACACTGATATAGATAGGAGTTAGCAAAGGTCCCAGCGGCACCCAAATAGTCACTTCCTGCCACTCCCAGCACAAATCTATGCACAACCACCTGGTCTCTCTTGGTGCAGCTAGTTGCCAATCCCCTTCATTAACTACCCAACTATTCCATGCTTTTCTACCTAATGGACAAGCCTCTTATGTGGCACTGCTGAAGTTTAGATATACAGAGTGCATGGAGTTGCCTTTATCAACCAGCTTTAACATCTCCTCGAAGCATTCTAGCAGGTTTATCCGGTTTCATCACCTGCCCCGCCCCCCGCCCCCCAGTAAAGCTATTGCTCTGATGACTTGACACTTCAGGTGTTTCATAATACCTCTTTTGATAATAGGCCTCTAACATGGAAAGTCCTCAGAATTACATAGAGTTACATAGAAGTTACAGCACACAAACAGGCCATTCGGTCCAACTGGTCTATGCCAGCGTTTGTACTTCACACAAACCTCCTCCCACCCTACTTCATATAACCCTAATTCACCATTTCCTAACTACTCAATGCCACCTCCCATTGATGTCCTTCTTAGGCCCTGTTACTTTTATTTATTCTCTGTTTACTCCAGGTGTGCTTATGGAAACCTGTTATATTGCGTTTTATTCCTACAATCCCAATCTTATTTTCTATATTTTCTTTCTAATTAGTTTTTTGTAACAGTCTTCACCCTATCCTGGTACTCTTCTATCACTGACCCTGAAGATCTGCAGCCTCTTTTACAACAGCAACAAAAACTTGTGTTTATATAGCACCTTTAACCTAGTAAAACGTCCCAAGGCGCTTCACAGGAGTATTATCAAACAAAATTTACACCGAGCCAGATTAAGAGATTATTAGAATATAAGAACATAAGATGTAGGAGCAGGAGTAGGTCCGCCATTCAATAAGATCATGGCTGATCTGATCTTGGCCTCAACTCCACTTCCCTGCCAGCTCCTCATAACCCTTCAGTCCCTTACCTTTCAAAAATCTGTCTATCTCCACCTTAAATATATTCAAATATAAGAAGTCACACAACACCAGGTTATAGTCCAACAGCTTTATTTGAAATCACAAGCTTTCGGCGCTCCGAAAGCTTGTGATTTCAAATAAAACTGTTGGACTATAACCTGGTGTTTGACTTCTTACATTTGTCCACCCCAGTCCAACACTGGCATCTCCACACCATTAAATATATTCAGTGACCCAGCCTCCACAGCTCTCTGGGGAAGAGAATTCCAAAGATTCATGACTCTCTGAGAGAAGAAATTCCTCCTCATTTCCGATTTAAAAGGGTGCCCCCTTATTCTGAAATTATGCCCCCTAGTTCTAGATTCCCCCACGAGGGGAAACATCCTCTCTGCATCTACCCTGTCAAGCCCCTTCAGAATCTTATATGTTTCAATAAGATCCCCTCTCATTCTTCTAAACTCCAGTGAGTATAGGCCCAACCTGCTCAACCTTTCTTCATAAGACAACCCCTTCATCGCCGGAATCAACCTCGTGAACCTTCTCTGAACTGCCTCCCATGCGAGTATATCCCTCCTTAAGTAAGGAGACCAAAACTGTACGCAGTACTCCAGGTGTGGTCTCACCAACACCCTGTACAGTTGTAACAAGACTTCCCTACTTTTATACTCCATTCCCTTTGCAATAAAGGCCAACATTCCATTTGCCTTCCTAATTACTTGCTGTACCTGCATGCTAACTTTTTGTGATTCATGTACAAGGACCCCTGGATCCCTCTGTAGCTCAGCATTTTGTAATCTCTCATTTAAATAATAATTTGCTTTTTTATTTTTCCTACCAAAGTGGATAACCTCTCATTTTACCACATTAAACTCCATCTGCCAGATTTTTGCCCACTCACTTAGCCTGTCTCTATCCCTTTGGAGATTCTTTGTGTCCTCCACACAATTTGCTTTCCCACCTATCTTTGTATCATCAGCAAATTTGGCTACAGTACACTCGGTCCCTTCATCCAAGTCATTAATATAGATTGTAAATAGTTGAGGCACCAGCTAGTTACAGTTTGCCAACCTGAAAATGATCCATTTATCCCGACTCTCTGTTAGCCACATTAGCAACATTTTATCAGGTGTGACATCAAGGAGCCTGAGTAAAATTGAAGTCAGTGGGAATCAGGGGGAAAGCTGTCCACTGGCTGGAGTCATAGAAACATAGAAACATAGAAGATAGGAGCAGGAGTAGGCCATTCGGCCCTTCGAGCCTGCTCCGCCATTCAATGAGATCATGGCTGATCATCCAAACTCAGTACCCGGTCCCTGCCTTCTCCCCATATCCTTTGATCCCTTTAGCCTTAAGAAATATATCCAACTCTTTCCTGAATATATTTAATGAACTGGCCTCCACCGCCCTCTGTGGCAGAGAATTCCACAGGTTCACCACTCTCTGGGTGAAGAAATTCCTCCTCATTTCAGTCCTAAATGGCTTACCCCTTATCCTTAGACTGTGACCCCTGGTTCTGGACTCCCCGGCCATCAGAAACATCCTTCCTGCATCTAGTCTGTCCAGGCCTGCCAGAATTTTATAGGTTTCGATGAGATCCCCTCTCAATCTTCTAAACTCCAGTGAGTATAAGCCCAATCGACACAATCTCTCCTCATATGTCATTCCTGCCATCCCAGGTATCAGCCTGGTGAATCTTCGCTGCACTCCTTCCATGGCAAGAACGTCCTTCCTCAGGTAAGGCGACCAAAACTGCACACAATACTCAAGGTGCGGTCTCGCCAAGGCCCTGTACAACTGTAGCAAGACATCCTTGTTCCTGTACTCGAACCCTCTTGCTACGAAGGCCAACATACCATTTGCTGCCTTAACCGCCTGCTGCACCTGCATGCTTACCTTCAGCGACTGGTGCACAAGAACACCCAGGTCTCTTTGCACTTCCCCTTCTCCCAATCTATTGCCATTCAAATAATAATCTGCCTTCCTGTTTTTGCCACCAAAGTGGATAACCTCACATTTATCCACATTATAGTGCATTTGCCATGTTTCTGCCCAATCACCCAACCTGTCCAAATCATACTGGAGTTTCACGACATCCTCCTCACAGCTTACCCTCCCACCCAGCTTTGTGTCGTCTGCAAATTTGGAGATATTACATCCAATTCCCTCGTCCAGATCATTAATATATATTGTGAACAGCTGGGGTCCTAGGACCGATCCTTGCGGTACCCCACTAGTCACTGCCTGCCACTCAGAAAACGACCCGTTTATTCCAACTCTTTGCTTTCTGTCCGCCAACCAGTTCTCTATCCAAGTCAATACCTTGCCCCCAATCCCATGTGCCTTAATTTTGCACGCTAATCTCTTATGTGGGACCTTATCGAAAGCCTTCTGAAAGTCCAAATACACCACATTCACTGGTTCTCCCTTATCTATTTTACCAGTTACACCCTCAAAAAGTTCCAGTAGATTAGTCAAGCATGATTTACCTTTTGTAAATCCATGTTGACTTTGTCCGATCCTGTCACTGCTTTCCAAGTGCTCTGCTATTACATCTTTTATAATAGACTCTAGCATTTTCCCCCACTATCGATGTCAGGCTTACCGGTCTATAATTCCCCGCTTTTTCTCTACCACCTTTTTTGAATAGTGGGGTAACATTATACCTAGCACAAAGGAAGATGGTTATGGTGGTTGAAGGTCAATCATCACAGCCCCAGGACATCGCTGCAGGAGTTCCTCAGAGCACTGTCCTAGGCCCAACCATCTTCAGCTGCTTCATCAATGACCTTCCCTCCAACATAAGGTCAGAAATGGGGATGTTCGCTGATGACTGCACAGTGTTCAGTGCCATTCACAACTCCTCAGATAATGAAGCAGTCCATGCCTGCATGCAACAAGACCTGGACAACGTTCAGGCTTGGGCTGATAAGTGGCAGGTAACATTCGCGCCACAGAAGTGCCAGGCAATGACTATCTCCAACAAGCAAGAGTCTAACCACCTCCCCATGACATTCAACGGCATTACCATCGCCGAATCCCCCACCATCAACATCCTGGTGGTCACCATTAACCAGAAACTTAATTGGAGCAGCCACATAAATACTGTGGCAACAAGAGCAGGTCAGAGGCTAGGTAGGTCAGAGGCTAGGTATTCTGCAGCAAGTTTCTCACCTCCTGACTCCCCAAAACCGCTCCACCATCTACAAGGCACAAGTAAGGAGTGTGATGGAATACTCTCCACTTGCCTGGATGAGTGCAGCTCCAACAACATTCAAGAAGCTCGACACCATCCAGGACAAAGCAGCCCACTTGATTGGCACCCTATCCACCACCTTAAACATTCACTTCCTCCACCACCGGCGCACCGTGGCTGCAGTGTGTACCATCGACAAGATGCACTGCAGCAACTCGCCAAGGCTTCTTCGGCAGCAACTCCCAAACTTGCAACCTATTCCACCTAGAAGGACAAGGGCAGCAGGAGCATGGGAACACCACCACCTCCAAGTTCCCTTCCAGGTGACACACCATCCTGACTTAGAAGCATATCGCCGATCCTTCATCGTCGCTGGATCAAAATCCTGGAACTTCCTACCTAACAGCACTGTGGGAGTACCATCACCACACGGACTGCAGCGGCTCAAGAAGGCAGCTCACCACCACCTTCTCAAGGGCAACTAGGGATGGGCAATAAATGCTGGCCTTGCCAGTGATGTCCTGATCCCATAAACAAATAAAAAAAACATTTGCTTTGTCCAATCAATATGAAGATTAAAATCTCCCGTGATTATAGTTGTACCTTTTTTACAAACCTGTATTATTTCTTGATTTATACTCTGTCCTACAGTGTGGCTACTGTTTGGGGGCCTGTAGACCACTCCCACCAGTGACTTCTTACCTTTATTATTTCTTATCTTCACCCAAACTGATTCCACGTCTTGATCTTCTCGGCCAATATCATTTCTCATTACTGCACTGATCTCATCCCATTTAGCAGAGCTACACCACCTCCTTTTCCTTTCTGCCTATCCTTACGAAATGGCAAATACCCCTGAATATTCAGTTCCCAGCCTTGGTCACCTTGCAACCACGTCTCTGTAATGGCTATTAGATCATACCCATTTATTTCTATTTGTGCTGTCAACTCACCTATCTTGTTATGAATGCTGTGTGCATTCAGATATAGAGCTTTTAGCGTTGTCTTTTTACCATTTTTCCCTACTCTGACCCCTCTTTCTGATGCACTCTTATGTGTATACGCTCTGACCCTTCCTGTCACACTCTGGTTATCATTACCCCTATCGCTACCCTGCACTTTTGCCTTCTCATTTTTCTTTGACTTTTTAAATTTCTGCTCAGCGTATCCCTCCCCCCCTCCATTATTTAGTTTAAAGCCCTATCTACAGCCCTAATTAATCGATTCGCCAGGACACTGGTCGCAGCCTGGTTCAAATGAAGCCCGTCCCGACGGAACAGCTCCCTCTTACCCCAGTACTGGTGCCAGTGCTCCAGGAATCGAAACCCATTTCTCCCACACCAATCTTTGAGCCACTCGTTCATCTCTCTGATCTTATTTACCCTATGCCAATTTGCACGTGGCTCAGGTAGTAATCCAGAGATAACCAAAGGTTTGATCAAAGAGGGAGGTTTTAAGGAGCATCTTAAAGAAAGGAGAGGTAGAGAGGCGGAGAGGCTTAGGGAGGGAATTCCAGAGCTTAGGACCCAGGCAGCTGAAGACACGGCCACCAATGGTGGAGTGATTAAAATCGGGGATGCACAAGAGGCCAGAATTGGAGGAGTGCAGAGATCTCGGAGGGTTGTGGGGCTGGAGGAGATTACAGAGATGGGAGCAGCAAGGCGGTGGAGGGATTTGAAAACAAGGATGCGAATTTTAAAATCGAGGTGTTGCTTAACCCGGAGCCAGTGTTGGTCAGCGTTATTACTTACATTGCCTCCTTGTTGTCCATGTAGGTTCCTCCTATTTCCTTTGTGTCTCTTACCCAGTGCTTGACAGGGTAGATGCAGGGAAGATGTTTCCCCTGGCTGGGAAGTCTAGAACCAGGGGTCACAGTCTCAGAATAAGGGGTCAGCCATTAGAACTGAGATGAGGAGAAATTTCTTCACTCAGAGGGTGGTGAAGCTTTGGAATTCTCTACCCCAGAGGGCTGTGGAGGCTCAGTCGTTGAGTATATTCTAGACAGAGATCGATAAATTTTTGAATATTAAGGGAATGAAGGGATATGGGGATAGTGCAGGAAAGTGGAGATGAGGTAGAAGATCAGCCATGACCTTATTGAATGGCGGAGCAGGCTCGAAGGGCCAAATGGCCCACCCCTGCTCCTGTTTCTTATGTTCTTATGTTCAGTGCTAGAAATTGACTTAGTATTGTGCATTTAAAAGAAGGCCACTGCTCCAAGCTTTGTTCCTCAAACAATCTATTCCAGTCCAGCTCCATTAACTGCTTCTTCAGTCCCACATTTCCTGGCATTTAATGTGGAGAAGCGTGACCTCATCTACTTTCATCCAAGAATGACAAATCAGAATATCTTCTGAATAGTGCGAGGCTAGTAGCTCTGGAGGAGCAAAGGGATTTTGGTGTTCATGTACACATATCACCAAAAGTTAGTGCACAGGTACAAGAAAAAATCAAAAAGTCTAATGGAATGTTGGCCTTTATCTCAAGAGGACTGGAATAGAAAAGTGAGGAAGTTATACTTGAGTTGTACAGAGCCTTGCTCAGATCCCATCTGGAGCACTGCCTTCAGTTGTGCAGAGCCTGGGTCAGATCCCATCTGGAGCACTGCCTTCAGTTGTGCAGAGCCTGGGTCAGATCCCATCTGGAGCACTGCCTTCAGTTGTGCAGAGCCTTGCTCAGATCCCATCTGGAGCACTGCCTTCAGTTGTGCAGAGCCTGGGTCAGATCCCATCTGGAGCACTGCCTTCAGTTGTACGGAGCCTGGGTCAGATCCCATCTGGAGCACTGCCTTCAGTTGTGCAGAGCCTGGGTCAGATCCCATCTGGAGCACTGCCTTCAGTTGTGCAGAGCCTGGGTCAGATCCCATCTGGAGCACTGCCTTCAGTTGTACGGAGCCTGGGTCAGATCCCATCTGGAGCACTGCCTTCAGTTTTGGGCACCGAACCTCAGGAAGGATATATTAGGCTTGGAGGGGGTGCAGTGCAGATTTACCAGAATGATACCAGGGCTAAAAGGATTAAATTATGAGAACAGGTTACATAAACTTGGGTTGTATTCCCTTGAGTATAGAAGCTTGAGGGTTGATCTAATTGAAGTGTTTAAAATGGATTTGAAAGGGTAGATACAGAGAAACTATTTTCTCTGGTGGGAGAGTCCAGAACAAGGGGGCAGAATCTTAAAATTAGAGCGAGGCCGTTCCGGAGTGAAATCAAGAAGCACTTTTTCCACATAAAGAGTATTGGAACTCTCTCCCCCAAAAAGCTGTAGATGCTTGGGAAATTGGAGCTTTCAAGAGTGAGATAGATTTTTGTTAGGTAAGGATATCAAGGGATAGCGATCAAAGGTGAATTACAGATCGGCCATGATCGAATTGAATGGTGGAAGAGGCTTGAGGGGCTGAATGGCCCACTCCTGTTCCCCCAAATCCACCTCATTAAAAGTGAGTCTTTTTACTCTCCTGACCTGTGATGAATCTGACACCAGATCCAGTTGTGTTATGGTCACTAATTCCAAGATGTTTCCTCACCTTAATCTGTTCAATCATATCTGGTTTCTTGCACAAGTTGCCTGCTTCCTCATGCACTCCTTAACTGTTTAGATCGAAGAGCACCTCATTGAGGAAGTGAATTCCTCTGCTCTGCTCCCACTTTAGTCACCTCAGTTAATTCGCAGTGGATTCAAATCCTCCTTGACAATCATAACCACACTCAAATGTCTTTCCCTAATCTGTCGGCTAATTCAGCTTCCGACACCTCACTCTGACTCAATGACCTGCAACAGATCCCAGTTTCTTCCTGTTATTATCCCTTATCTTGAACCATCATGACCCTTCCTTGTCCGTATTGAGCCCAGGTTTCATTATTTTCTTTTTAGCTACAACACTGTAATATTGTAATATCATAATGCTTCTCACCGGCACAGAGCAACCGATCATCGAATTAATCTTAATGCTCCATACATCTGTCTACATTATTTTGAAACATTTGCGTCCACCCCTTGATGCATTCACATTCCTGATCTCTCCCCTCTACTCATTTAAATTCCTTACTTTCAACATGCTCGCTGTTGATTTAATTCAATGCTGTTTCCTGGTCTTCGACTATCCTTGCCTCTGCTGTTCTACTTTAAATCGACCCCCACTGTTCTGTTTACCCTCTCTGCCAGTATACTGATACCATTAAGGTTCAGGTGAGGGACTGTGCCATTTGTACAGCCTCCCTCTGTCTCTTACCTCATGCCAAAGCCCCAAAAAATCAAAACCCTTCCCTCCTGCACCATATATAATCCTCTTCTGCCTGTACTCTCCAGCACGTGGCACTGATAGTAATCCAGCGATTGCGACTCGAGAGGTCCTTTTCTTTAATCTAGTGTCTAACTGCTGAAAACCTGACTTCAGGATCTCCACCCTTCCTACATCATGAACCTTGACCACTGCTTGTTCCTCCTCTTGCACTAGAAGTTTGTTCAGCCACTGCATGATGTTCTTCATCCTGGCACGAGGGAGGCAGCAATCCTGCTCAGCAGGGTCTTCTTAATTCTTCAAATGATGTGCAACCTCTGCACACCACAATCCTCACAGGTCTTTGCCTGCAGGCCCTGAATCTGGTGATTAGTATTACGGGGTCAGTTAGTTTCAGTATTCCTTCAGTCAAAATGAAGTGATGGAGTGCTGCAGATCCTGGGACTTTATATGGCGAAGTAGTGGACTGAGTGCGACGCCACCTGTCTGCAACTTCATGCTACTAGGCTTGCCAACTCTGATTGGACATATTCCTGGTTGTGCCATCATATGACCTCCCGCCTCCACCCGCCCCGCGCCCACACACCTGCCATTGGTCGCCCAACATGTCCATCCTCACGGTGCACCACCCTCCCACACCAGTCGGGAAGCGAACAGACTCTTCATCAATGTTCCCTTTAAGCTGCACGGCATTCAATTCAATTTCAATTTTATTTGTCACATAACCAAATACAACAAGCGAAATCCAGTCAGTGAAATGCTTTTTTCTTAACGAGCCGAGTGCACCAAGCAGCAAAGGACACTTAGCTGCCCGGTACGCACGGAGCCCGCAAGGACGGCAGCCATCTTCATCGTTCCAAGGATCCCGCGCAGCCAGTTTGCCGGGTTTTCAAGGCAAAAACCGCGCATGCGCCCCTCTCCAACTTGAAATTAAAAAAACAATCCAGCTCTTATTACCAAGCTTCCAGTCACTTGTCCTCACTCTGCCACCTTGGTTCTGCATCCGTTCTTTTTCATTTTGCTCTCTGTAGAGCTTCTTGGCATGTTTTTCTAGGTTAAAGCCGTTATCTAAATACAAGTTGTTTATCCATTGTGCAGTTACGCAATTATATTTACAGTGTGCTCTAAAACCACGCAGCTGCGGCATTGGGTGAACTTCATTTCAGGATGTATTTGGCTCTTGTATTCTTTTCCTTTAGTTTGTGTGCCCATTTGCTTAACGGAGTATTGATAATTTAAGGGAGATGTTACAAACTTGCACTCTGAATCGGGAGTGTCTGTTAGGAGTTCTGGCGCTGAGATCATTGCCCAGTTATCCACCTGTACGGAAAATCATGTTGGGCACATTGACTTCCGCGCCTGAAATCCCAATACTTGCTCCTGTCGCGTAACATTCTGTACCCAGAGTGTTAGTTTGAAATTTACCCTCACTTCGGAAGAGGGGAAAAAACTCTCTTACAACTTGCAGTGTTGTGTTGTTTCAGCAGAGTGGGAGTTTAATTTTCAAAATGTTACAGGAAAGTAAAAGAGACCATCAGTGTATAAGGAAATGGAAACTGACAGCTGTTGGCATCCTGCAGCTTAATGACTAAAGTATTCTTACTGCTTCACCAGTGTATCTCAGATGTTATCCTTTGCAACGACCCTCTGCTCTCAAGAGTCCACAACTCTTGGTCTGCCTGAGTTCCCTGTGGATAACTTACCAGCTGTCATTAAAATCATGGTATGTACAATTGATAGAGCAATAGAATTAAAATAACAACAGCAAATGCTGGAAAAACTCAGCAGGCCAGGCAACATCCGTGGAGAGAAATTAGAGTCGACGTTTCGGGTTGAAACCCTTTTTCAAAACTGGAAAGGAAATGAAATAGATTGCAAGGCCAGGCTGGGAGAGAACAAAAGAAGTGAAGAGACATTAAGAGGTATTCAAAACGAGACGAGGTGGTGATCGGACAGTGGAGACAAAAGACGGCGCTAGATTAGGTGTGAAATGTTCTGGCAGAATGAGAGACAGCTGCCATGTGGGAGAGAGAGAAAAAGGAAAGGGGGGGGAGGGAAAAACCAAAACAAAGGTGTGGATAAAAGATATAAGTAAAAATGTAATAGGGGCCGAGGTTATGATCTGAAATTGTTGAACTCGATGTTGAGTCCGGGAGGCTGCAAAGTGCCTAATCGGAAGATGAGGTGCTGTTCCTCGAGTTTAGGAACTTTGCCGATTAGGCACTTTGCAGCCTTCCAGACTCAATATCGAGTTCAACAATTTCAGATCATAACTTCGGCCCCTATTACATTTTTACTTATATCTTTTATCCACCCCTTTGTTTTGGGTTTTCCCTCCCCCCCCCCCCCCCCCTTTCCTTTTTTTTTTCTCTCTCCCACATGGCAGCTGTCTCTCTGCCAGCGCATTTCACACCTAATCTGAGCCATCTTTTGTCTCCACTAGTCCTATCACCATCTCGTCTGGTTTTGAATACCTCTTAATGTCTCTTCACTTTTGTTGTCTCCCAGCCCTGCCTTTCGATCTATTTCATTTCCTTTCCAGTTTTGAAAAAGGGTTAGACCAGAAACGTCGACTCTTATTTCTCTCCACGGATGTTGCCTGGCCTGCTGAGTTTTTCCAGCATTTTCTGTTGTTATTTCGGATTTCCAGCATCTGCAGTATTTTGCTATCGAGCAATAGAATTAGTTTAATTCTGAAGACAGTTTAATTAACGTGCTGCTCTTCTGACCAGGATGTGTTTCCCGCGATGTCTGCCCAGCAACTTCTCCATAGACTTTATCCATATGATTTAATGCTCGGGAAAGAAGGTAGAACTGGAGTGGAGGACGTACTGAAAGTAAGTAAGGAACCATTGTGAAAGTGAAGCCCCCGTTATCATGATCGGTTTACTGAGCAATTGGTCTCTGATTGCCCATTTAGACCAGCTCTCCACAGGGAGTAGCTGAGCAGTGGCCTTAAAGGGACAGGCCAGGTTAGCAGCTAAACATCTCAGCTGTGCTCCAGACTGCAGACAATGCCATGGGAGTTGAGCTCCGATTAAAAAATACTTTGTACTGCTATCTAAATGTAATCGGCCGCCGCGTTCAAATGTTTAAATTAAAAATAAACATTTCTGTTGTTAAGATGAACATTCTTATTCACAGAAGTGGTCCAATGCTCCAACGTGCTATGCCACACTGTGGTACGATATGGGTACGTACGTACCCATGGTTCCCTGGGTAGTGAGCTCTCGATCAGATCATGGGAGGGAGTGCAACTGAGAGGATAAATTGCTTATCCCTCAGTGGCCAGCTCAAGAGTGGCATTGGCAGAGATATGGGCACAACTTGTCTCGCAAATTTCAGGGGAGTGGAGAAAAATTAGAAAAACAGAGCAAAGTATTGCAAGGAAACAGAAATACACAAAGTAGCTGCAAGAAACGTATATGCCTCGATAGCTGCAAGTATTTACAGAGTGACTGCCATTGGAATCAACTCAGTGCTGTCTTTCAGATGGGGTGTAAAACCTCTCGGGTGGACGTAAAAGATCCCGTGACACTTGTAGAAGAGCAGGGGAGTTCCCCCCGATGTCCTGGGTCCAATGTTTATCCCTCAACCAATATCACTAAAACAGATCATCTGATTATGATCTCATTGTTTGTGGGACCTTGCTGTGCGCAAATTGGCTGCGAATTTCCCCAAACTACGCGTCAGACTATTTAATCGGCTGTGAAGCACTTTGGCCGAGGTCATGAAAAGTGCTATAAAAATGCAAGCTCTTTCTGTCTTTCGTTTCTCCAGGTGTATTTGTGGATACCAACAATGTTCTCTCATCTGTCTTGACATAGCCAGAAAACTGAAATTCACAGTGTGGTGTGACAGTGCTATAAATGTGAAAATATATAACACAATCTGGAGTGCGCGACAAAGCAGTAGCATGTTAAGCAGTTGAGATGATATCAGCAGTTCAGCAATGACATGTCAAATCTGCGATAAGTTATTGTGTTGGAACACATTCCTGAGTGTGAAGGCCTGTCGTTTGTGGAAACAGCAATTGTTTTCTTTTTGACTGGATTCAGTTGATTTTTGTTACAGGACAGTAATGAAAAGCAAGCAATTATACCTGGATTTATTTTTCTGGCTGAAACACAATGTAGCTTCTGTGCATTGTAAAGTCATTGTAAAGATGCTCCTTAGCAGCCTAAGCAAAGTATGAGAGGATAATGCCTTTAATACAACAACAACTTGCATTTCTATAGTGCCTTTAATGCAGTAAAACGTTCCAATGAGCCACATGAGATATTAGGACAACTTGGTCAAAGAGATAGGTTTTAAGGAGCGTCTTAAAGGAGGAGAGAGCGAGGCGGAGAGATTTAGGGAGGGAATTCCAGAGCTTAGAGCCTAGGCAGCTGACAGCACGGCCGCCAATGTGGAACGATGAAAATCGGGAACTCGCAAGAGGCCAGAATGAATACAATGTTCGGGTAAATTCAGCACTTCTAGCGGTGCAGTGCTTGAAGGAAGCACGGATTGGAGATGGGGTTGCAGCACAGTTATGGTGAGTCTCCATCTCCTGCTCCCTTCTGGTTTGGCTCCTTCATAGGAGCGTGGGATTGCTGAATTTAGCTTTATTTTATGTGTAGACACTGAAAATTATGAGTGTTAACTCCTAAATAAGTGCCTGCCAACTAATTTACTTTCATCTGTTTAATATTTGAGTAACCCTAGAAGAAGCAAGAAAGAGCTGCATTTATAAAACACATTTAACGTTGTTAGGACATTGCAATGTGCTGCACAGCCAATTAATTAGTTTTGAAGTGTAGCCACTGTTGCAGCATAGACAAACAGGCAGCTAATTTGTGCACAGCAAGGTCCCAGAAACATTAGTGAGATGACTGACCAGATAATCCGTTCTGGTGGTGTTGGTTGAGGGATGAATGTTGTTGGGTTTTTGTCATATTGTCATGTAACCCTTTGCCCTTATGTGGAGGTATTATAGGATATTATTATACATCCTTTAGCTCTAGTACATGTTTGAGGACTATGAAACATTGAAACGTCTGATTAACTTATTAAATTCAAGTCAATGAGATAAAACACAACAACTTACATATAGTGCATATGAGATATAAGTACTGATTAAAGCTCACATAGTAAGGACTCCTCAGGAGGTTGCAAGCATGTCGTCTTGACTGCTTACGCTAACCTCAGCAAGACTCGGTCATTTCCATCGAACAGGCATATAGGGTCTTGGTTTAGTGTCTCATCTGAAAGACAGCACCTCTGTCGATCCCGCACTCCCTTAGTATTGCACTGAAGTGTCAGCCTGGATTACAGATGAAAGACCTGTAGTGGAGCTACAGTGTTCTGAATCAGAAGCAAGAGCAGTTCCAACTGATCAAGCTGGCGCCTTGTCAGCAGATCGATCCCTCCATGGACCCCTGTATTTGTCCAATTTAGAAGAGTAAATGAACAGGAATGCTGTAGGATCAGGAGATTCCACTCGTCACATTACTGTCACTGGGATTGTTCTGTGTAGAGATTGATTTTTTTTTAAGTGAATACATATTTAAAAATAACCTGGTGATTGATCCCCAAACAGATCACTCGTGCTCCCAGTAATGTTATGGTATATGTGCACTGTATACCACAACCATCTCCTTCATTCTAACATTGATAAATTAACCAGATAAACTGTGTTATCGTTCCCCTTTGAAGTGACGTTTTCAGTACTTTGTCTTGCTCTACATTTAGTACATTGACTGCACATTATTTGGAGTTTATAGCACTCCACCAGGAGTGTGTGTGAGTGATTTATCATCTATCCCTATGTCTCTCTATCTTACAACTGCAAAGATTCATGTCTGTGCTGTTGGTATTGTGGCAGTGTGGCCTTCTCCCAGACCTTTGCCAGTGGTCCCTTTGGCTGATCACCAGGGGGTGTGAGGTGCCTCTCAGCCAGTGGAACTCCCATCTGATTTTCTTTCCTTCCCTGTGGGAAGATGCCGCAGTTTCACCTGGTGCCTCTCTGCTCAGCCTAACCCAGAACGCCACCGAGTGACTGGAGTCCCAAAAAGACCTTTCATTTACATAGCACATGGCATAGAAACATAGAAGATAGGAGCAGGAGTGGGCCATTCGGTCCCTCGAGCCTGCTCCGCCATTCAATGCGATCATGGCTGATCATCCAAATTCAGTACCCTGTCCCTGCCTTCTCCCCATATCCCTTGATCTCTTTAGCCTTAAGAAATATATCTAACTCCTTCTTGAATATATTTAATGAATTGGCCTCAACTGCCTTCTGTAGTGGAGAATTCCACAGGTTCACCATGCTCTGGGTGAAGAAATTCCTCCTCATCTCTGTCCTAAATGGCTTACCCCTTATCTTTAGACTGTGACCCCTGGTTCTGGACTCCCCCGCCATCGGGAACATCCTTCCTGCATCTAGTCTGTCTAGTCCTGTTAAAATTTTATAAGTTTCAATGAGATTCCCTCTCATTCTTCTAAACTCCAGCGAGTATAAGCCCAATCGACCCAATCTCTCCTCATATGTCATTCCTGCCATCCCAGGTATCAGTCTGGTGAATCTTCGCTGCACTCCCTCCATGGCCAGAACATCCTTCCTCAGATAAGGCGACCAAAACTGCACACAATACTCAAGGTGTGGTCTCACCAAGGCCCTGTACAACTGCAGCAAGACATCCTTGTTCCTGTACTCAAACCCTCTCGCTACGAAGGCCAACATACTATTTGCCTTCTTAACCGCCTGCTGCACCTGCATGCTTACCTTCAGCGATTGGTGCACAAGGACACCCAGGTCTCGTTGCACTTCCCCTTCTCCCAATCTATTAGTGTGTTAACTTCCAGCTGAGTTTTTTGAGAACCTTGCAGGATTAGTGCCCTGTTAATATTTCATATCGGGAGTTTTCTTGGGACATATTTATTGATCGTTGTGGCAGAGGTGCCCTGCAAAAGAGGATGCTGTTTAAATTGTGAATTTGTTGTTATTGCGATGCACCACTTCCTTTGTAATCGCTGAGCTGAAAATCTGTTTGTTTTAGACATTTGAGTTGCTGGGCTCTGCAAGTTCTTCTATCCCAAAGGGAATTACTGGCATAAAAGAGACAAATGGACAGACTTTACAGGCGGTGGCCACTATTCAAATTGGTGACAAAGAAGTGGCCTTTCAGGTAATGAATTCTCTTTCAGTGATGGTGGAACAGACTGAATACATATGGCGTTGATTATTTAATTTCCAAAAGGTACTTTTTAACCCTTTTACTGGCTCCTGGCGTTTGTAGAAGAACTTATTACAACTGGCAGTCTTCAATTCTTTGATATTTTTTGAAGTTGGATTCTGTTTAGTGTTCAGGTATTTTTATTATTACTGTAGCAATTGGATTTTAGCTTTACTGAACAGCACTGCTTTTATACCTACTTTTTTACAAAGAATATACTACAGGGAGGTCATATTAGAATAACAGAGGACAATCTATCCAAGACCAACTAAATATAAGTTTGATTCCTTGTTAGAGGTGTTCTGTTTGAATGTTTGTGCAGGTTTGTACTCGTCTAAAGGTCAGGCTTGTTAGTAGTCAGAGCTAGTGCATGACTGCAGCTTTTTATCTGAGTAAGTTGGGAGTTACTGTTAATTGACCTCTCTCGGTTGTTGCTGTGCAAAGAGCAGCCTAGTTTGACTGCACCGCATCTGTGAAATTGGCCTGTTAGTTGATGAATGCAGTAAATGTAATATTGCAGTGCCATCCTTTAAGTCCTCCATGGTTGGAAGACTGCGTGGGTTAATTCCCTATCCTGCAGTCCCAGTAGGAGGTTGTGCTTACAGGGAGCATGGGTTGGAGAATGTTAGAACATTGACTCTGGCCCACACTCCCTTTGAGCACAGCTGCCGACAGGGACTGCAGGGAATTTACCCTCATTTGTTGAGCAACATTGAAAGTAATCTTAATTCATTGAAATTTGGTTTGCTGCAAGTAAATAAGGTGGACTTCATTATTTCTGCTAGGTCCAGTAACACAAGCCAGACCCATCATTTACATTGTCTCATCAGTTAACTGCAATTTGAGTTAAAACTTGCTCCATGCTTGGCTAATATTGACAACTGTTTTAGTGACTGAAGTCCGATGAAATAAATCAGTCGCTGAAGGTGGAGTTTAGATTCCTGTGCCAAAACATTTGAATGTACCGAGGAACGACCCTCTGATTTGGATCAGGCACCAGCTGTAAATCAAAAGCAATCTGTTTACCTGCATTGTTTCTTGAACTGTCCTTCTATAATGAAGTAAAAATATTACCTCTGCAAAAACTTCCTGCTTGTACAACTTGACCTTCTGGTAGGTTTTTGTCACACTTGTTGCGTCGACGTTTTCCCATTATAAATTGTCATGTCCACATGTATAATGGGTTTTGCCTATGTAAACTTATCACTCTACACAATCTGACCACCGGGTTCTCGCAAATCGCTCGAAACGTTTTCTGAATTTTTTTAACCGCCATTTTATCATTTTTTCTCGGTAACAGAAATTTCTATTGTCCATAGTAAGAGTTAAGATAAAAAAAATCCAAAAATTTGGTATTTCATAATATGATTAAATATATCCATTGAATTATCTTGTATGTCTTTTTATCATAGAAATCATAGAATAGTTGCAGCACAGAAGGAGGCCATTTGGCCCGTCGAGCCCGTGCCAGTTCTCTGCAAGAGCACTTCAGCTAGTCCCACTCCCCCACCCTTTCCCCGAAGCCCTGCAATTTTTTTCCTTCAGGTACTTATTCAATTCCCTTTTGAAAGCCACAATTGAATCTGTCTCCACCACCCTTTTAGGCAGTGCATTCTAGATCATAACCACTTGCTGCGTAAAAAAGGTTTTTCTTACGTTGCCTTTGGTTCTTCTGCCAATCACCTTAAATCTGTGTCCTCTGGTTCTCGACCCTTCCGCCAATGGGAACAGTTTCTCTCTATCTACTCTGTCTAGACCCCTCATGATTTTGAACACCTCTATCAAATCTCCTTTCAACCTTCTCTGCTCTAAGGAGAACAACCCCAACTTCTCCAGTCTATCCACATAACTGAAGTCCCTCATCCCTGGAACCATTCTCGTAAATATTTTCTGCACCCTTTCTAAGGTCTTCACATCCTTCCTAAAGTGCGGTGCCCAAAATTGGACACAATACTCCAGTTGAGGCTGAACCAGTGTTTTATAAAGGTTCATCATAACTTCCTTGCTTTTGTACTCTATGCCTAGAATCCCGTATGCTTTTTAAGCCACCTTCAATGATTTGTGCACATATATCACCAGGTTTCTCTGTTCCTGCGCCCCCTTTAGAACTGTACCATTTAGTTTATATTACCTCTCCTCGTTCTTCCTACCAAGCTGTGTCACTTTGCACTTTTCTGCGTTAAATTTCATCTGCCACGTGTCTGCCCGTTTCACCAGCCTGCCTATGTCCTCTTGAAGTCTATTGCTATCCTCCTCACTGTTCACTGTACTTCAAGTTCTGTTTCATCTGCAAATTTTGAAAGTGTGCCCTGTACACCCAAGTTCAGGTCATTAATATATATCAAGAAAAGCAGTGGTCCTAGTACCGACCCTGGGGAACACCACTTCTTCCAGTCCGAAAAACAACCATTCACCACTACTATTCATTAAAGTTTTTACCTGAAAGCCTCAGCCTTTTGCAAAAGTCATGGACTCGGACTTAATATTTTTGCCGAGAGCTGCAGTTTATATTATTTATAGTGTTTCAAGTTTTTTTTTGAAACATGATCATGGAATCTGCCTTCACATTTATTAAGTACATTTTTTGTGTTTTTTAACCAATGTCTATTACCCATAGTGCTGTCCCTTTTGAGCTGATTGTTACTGTATAAAGAGAATACTGAATGCCATTACTATACAACATATGGCGCTATAGGGGCTTTTCCATTCACCTGTTCTGGCACACTTCCAAAATATCCCCAGAAGTCCAGCTTTATTCTTGTCCAGAACTTGCAACGTGCCTAAGTTCTCAGGATGCATCAATGCTGCTCATTCAGTTGTACTTATGGAATATTCAAACAGGTTCTGCACAAAGAATTGTTAAACTTATTTAAGGGAAAGCTAGAGGACAAGTTTGAAATTCTTGATTCGGGTGAAATTTATATTGATTTTTTTTGTATGAATGCAAGTGAGAAAATAGGCAAACCACCAGTTCCACACTGTAGATACTGTTTTGTGCTGTATAAACTTTGCAAACTCCAGTAAGCTCAGAGAACAAGCGTCTTTCTTCATTGCAATTAAATTCACTTTTCTAAAAAGGTTTTGAAGCACATTGCCCCTGATTATCTCACCTGATTATTACCTGTGTGATGTTGACAGTTAGATAAATGTGGCCATCTAATTCGTAACAATTGGCAGGGAAAGAGAGGCCTTCATTTAGTTTGATTTTCGAATCAAAAAATAAGTGAGTTGAATTTTGAAAGCGCTAATTACTACTTCTGTGTTGTAATTAGTGATTTCTTACAGCTGAGAGAGATGCACACAGTCAGGCAGATAGACTGACTGCGTGAGAGAGGGACAAATAGCCAACGACGCATGTTTTAACAGAGAGCCCTTAGCATGTCACAAACCACTGCTGCTAGATATGGAATTCCTCCCCTCCCCCAGCCAATGCTGTTCACATGTCCTGCCCCTCCCTCACTGCTGGCAGACACCAGGGTTCCACCAGTAAATCAAACCTAACATTCATCCCCCAATTCTGCCAAACCTCCGCTTCCCCTTCCCCAGTGACACCAGATCAAAGGACTTAACCCGTGTTGTGAAAATCCTGCAGCCCCACTGCAGTGCTGTCAAACACCGGGACCCTCGGCCCACTTCTGTCAAACACCGGGACTCTCGGCCCACTTCTGTCAAACACCGGGACTCTCGGCCCACTTCTGTCAAACACCGGGACTCTCGGCCCACTTCTGTCAAACACCGGGACTCTCGGCCCACTTCTGTCAAACACCGGGACTCTCGGCCCACTTCTGTCAAACACCGGGACTCTCGACCCACTTCTGTCAAACACCGGGACTCTCGGCCCACTTCTGTCAAACACCGGGACTCTCGGCCCACTTCTGTCAAACACCGGGACTCTCGGCCCACTTCTGTCAAACACCGGGACTCTCGGCCCACTTCTGTCAAACACCGGGACTCTCGGCCCACTTCTGTCAAACACCGGGACCCTCGGCCCACTTCTGTCAAACACCGGGACCCTCGGCCCACTTCTGTCAAACACCGGGACTCTCGGCCCACTTCTGTCAAACACCGGGACTCTCGGCCCACTTCTGTCAAACACCGGGACTCTCGGCCCACTTCTGTCAAACACCGGGACTCTCGGCCCACTTCTGTCAAACACCGGGACTCTCGGCCCACTTCTGTCAAACACCGGGACTCTCGGCCCACTTCTGTCAAACACCGGGACTCTCGGCCCACTTCTGTCAAACACCGGGACCCTCGGCCCACTTCTGTCAAACACCGGGACTCTCGGCCCACTTCTGTCAAACACCGGGACTCTCGGCCCACTTCTGTCAAACACCGGGACTCTCGGCCCACTTCTGTCAAACACCGGGACTCTCGGCCCACTTCTGTCAAACACCGGGACTCTCGGCCCACTTCTGTCAAACACCAGGACCATCCCTTAGTGCTACCAAATCGGAGGCCTGTCTCCAAGTGTTGATAAATCCCATTTCCCCCTGCCCAACATGGCTAAATACCAGATATCCACAGTTGGTAAATCGTGCATACCATTTTTCTGTGTATTCTCAGCTTTAAAACAGTGAGCAATAAAAGTTAAATACACAGATAAATAAACACAAAGTTGTGAAATTCAACCCCTAAAGCACCAGTAAAAATCTGAGAATGCTGTTTAATAAAATTGGAATTTGGCTTATTACCTGACTGTAAATCAGTAGCTCAGACATGGTAGAAACAGCCCTTATATTGTTATAAAGCAACAAATTCTCTGGCTCACGGTGAGCAACGCCATGGGAAATCTAGTGTAAAGTCAAAGTATCTATGATTTTAACATGGGTATAGAATAATGCCTACACGTATGGCCCAATTACCCCGGCCCTCGAACCCCACTTGGTCTTGACTTCCTGTATGCAATAGCACAAGAGAGCAACTAGTCTAAGATTAAAATCTCAACCTGTTTTACATATTGAAAATATACTTGTTTAATCATTGGATTATTTATTGCAAAGAAAATATATTTTTGTTACTAGTTTTGGATGGAGTGCTTTACATAGTTGAGTAAGGCAAAAGCATTTTATTTAGACACAGCAACAGGTTAGCAGTCTCAACTCAGCATAAAATGGAGCCAAGCTTAATCAGTTCCAGAGCTCAGACACATAATAGGTTTCATGTACAATAATATTTTCAGCTGGGAGAACCAAGTTACAGGAAACTCTTTTTTATCCGGCACCGACGGGACCGGTGTGGTGCCGGTTGATCAAAAAGTCCGGATTATCGAGAGCTACAGTTTAAAAGGTGTGGTAAACCACTGTTGTTAGTACTGTTGTTCACCACTGTTGTTAGTACTGTTGTTCACTGTTAGTACTGTTGTTCACTCTTGCATATTGTTGTACTTGTCTGTGCATGCCTCAGCTGACTCCGCCCCTGGCTCCACCCTCATGGCTGGGTATAAAGGTCGCTGCTCAGAAGCCTCCGGCCCTTTTGGATACCAGGCAACCACAAGAGGCATGCTCTGTTCTTTGGTAATAAAAGCCTGTCTGTTACTTTCTCAACTTCCAGTCTTTTGTAGCAATTGATAGTGCATCAATTTTATTACCAAAGTTAAATGTTGGCTGCGAATGCTGATCAACCGATGGCGCAAAACGCTGAGCAGCAGGCGCTGCTGCGAGCCCTCAGACCAACATGCCTGGACCTAGACCCCCAAGAAGCGGGTTCGTCGACTAAATTCGCACAATGGCTGCGTTGCTTTGAGGCGTATCTGGAAGCCTCGACCGTGACTCTTGATGAAAATAAACTGAAAATCCTGGCCTCGAAGGTGAGCCACCAAGTCTATACTTTAATCCAAGATGCGACGACCTACACGGCGGCTATCGACCTACTGAAAGGGCAGTATGCACGCCCGGTTAACACGGTCTATGCCAGGCACCTTTTAAGATCTCGCAGACAGCAGCCCGGGGAATCGGTGGAGGCCTTCCTACGGGCACTGCGGGTACTCGGACGCGGCTGCGACTGCAAGGAAGTATCGGCCGCGGCACATGCGGGGGGACTGATACGAGACGCTTTCGTTGTGGGTCTAAGGTCCGACTACTCCCGGCAGAGGCTGCTGGAGAAGGGTGAAATAGACCTGACAAAGGCAGTGTCCCTCGCGCTCTCGCTCGACGCGGCCCACAGAAATATGGACGCTTTCTCCCCTAATCGCCCCGCGCCGTGGACGCCGCAATCTTGGGCCATGGGACCGCCACCTCCGACTGCTGCAGCGATGTCCAAGGCACAAAAATGCTATTTTTGTGGCCAAGCTAAACACCCTAGAGCACGCTGCCCCGCGAAGAATGCTACCTGCTCCGGCTGCGGGAAGAAAGGTCACTACGTTAGCGCCTGCAAAGGGAAGACCGCTAACGCCAGCAGCGCCGCGTGCGAACCGTGGGTGCAGCCATCTTGCCCGCCATCTTGGGCTCCCCCAGCCGCGTGGGGATCGGGACCGTGGGCGCCGCCATTTTGTCCGCCATCTTGGACGCCTCCGACTTCGGTTACGGGGGACCCGGACTCCACCACCGCCTCATCGGACGACCGCATCGACGTGCTTGAACATACGCTGGCTTCCGTGACGCTGGATCAATCTCTCCCGCATCAACTGTCCAGGTCCATGATGGACATTACGGTAAACGGCCGCGCCACTACCTGCCTTTTTGACAGCGGGAGCACGGAGAGTTTTATACACCCCGACACGGTGCGCAGTTACTCTCTCCCGGTCCTGCCGACGCGTCATCGCATCTCTATGGCTTCCAAAGCCCAGTCAGCGGAAGTCGGTGGCTACTGTATGGTGACTCTTTCAGTGCGGGGCACTGAATACAAAAATTTTAAACTTCTGGTCCTGCCCGATCTCTGCGCTGCCGTCCTACTGGGGTTGGATTTTCAGTGCCACCTTAAGAGTGTCACTTTAGCGTACGGTGGACCCCTCCCCCCTCTCACGGTCTGCAGCCAGCAGTTTTTAAATCGCCCGCCGCGCGCCATTTGCAGCCTCTCCACCCTTAAAGTCCCCCCCCCCCCCTCCTTGTTCGCTAACCTCACCCGCGACTGTAAGCCCATCGCTACCAAAAGTAGGCGTTACAGTGCCGGGGATAGGGGTTTCATTAAATCCGAGGTAGCGAGACTCCTGAAGGAAGGGATTATCGAGAGCAGCAATAGCCCATGGCGAGCACAAGTGGTGGTGGTGAAGACTGGCGGAAAACAGCGCCTAGTTATTGACTACAGCCAGACGATCAATCGCTACACCCAGTTGGATGCATACCCACTCCCCTGCATATCTGACATGGTCAATCAGATAGCACAATACCAGGTGTTCTCGACGATTGATCTGAAGTCGGCATACCACCAGCTCCCCATCAGGGCTGAGGACCGCCAGTACACAGCTTTTGAAGCTGACGGTCGGCTCTATCACTTTCTCAGAGTTCCCTTCGGCGTCACCAACGGAGTTTCTGTCTTCCAACGGGAAATGGACTGGATGGTTGACCAGAACGCGCTCCAGGCCACTTTCCCATAGCTAGACAACGTCACCATCTGCGGCCACGACCAGCAGGACCACGACGTTAATCTAGGGAAATTCCTCCGGACGGCCCAGCGGCTGAATCTCACATACAACAAAGACAAATGTATGTTTCGTACTAAGCGCCTTGCTATTCTTGGCTGCGTAGTGGAGAACGGAGTCATCGGCCCAGACCCCGATAGAATGCACCCTCTTATGGAGCTCCCCCTCCCCCACTGCCAGAAAGCACTGAAGAGATGCCTGGGGTTTTTCTCTTACTATGCTCAGTGGGTGCCCAACTATGCGGATAAAGCCCGACCCCTCATCAAGTCCGCCTCCTTCCCCCTGACAGCAGAGGCCTGTGCAGCCTTCACTCTCATAAAAAGCGATATTGCGAAGGCCACAATGCACGCTGTGGATGAGTCCCTCCCTTTTCAAGTGGAGAGCGACGCATCCGACTTTGCCCTAGCTGCAACCCTTAACCAGGCGGGGAGACCCATGGCCTTTTTCTCAAGGACCCTCCAGGGCCCCGAGATTCGACACTCCTCTGTCGAAAAGGAGGCCCAGGCCATTGTGGAAGCCGTGCGACATTGGCGGCATTACCTGGCCGGAAAACGATTTACCCTGCTCACTGACCAGCGTTCAGTAGCTTTTATGTTTCATAATAAGCAGCGGGGCAAAATCAAGAATGACAAGATATTAAGGTGGAGAATCGAACTCTCCACCTACAATTACGATATCTTGTACCGGCCCGGGAAACTCAATGAGCCCCCAGATGCTCTATCACGTAGTACGTGCGCCAACGCGCAGGTTGATAAATTACAGACCCTCCACAATGACCTCTGCCACCCGGGGGTCACCAGGTTCTTCCATTTTATCAAATCCCGTAACCTGCCCTACTCCATCGAGGAGGTCAGGACCATGACCAGGAACTGCCAGATCTGTGCCGAGTGCAAGCCGCATTTTTATAGGCCAGACAGAGCGAGCCTGATCAAAGCCACGCGCCCCTTCGAGCGGCTGAGCATCGATTTTAAAGGGCCCCGCCTTCTCTGACCGCAATGTGTACTTCCTCAATATAATTGATGAGTACTCCCGTTTCCCGTTTGCCATCCCTTGCTCGGACATGACCAGTACCACGGTCATTAAATGTCTGAATGACCTCTTCGCATTGTTCGGTTTCCCTAGCTATATCCATAGCGACAGGGGCTCATCTTTTATGAGCGACGAACTTCGGCAGTACCTGCTCGCGAGAGGCATTGCTACAAGCAGGACCACCAGCTACAACCCCCGGGGTAACGGCCAGGTGGAAAGGGAGAATGCGACAGTCTGGAAGGCAGTCCTTTTAAACTTAAAATCTAAGGGCCTTCCGACCTCCCGCTGGCAGGAGGTCCTCCCTGCGGCGCTCCATTTCATTCGGTCGCTGCTCTGTACACCCACCAATGCCACTCCTCACGAGAGAATGTTCTCCTTCCCCAGGAAGTCCACGTCGGGGATTTCGCTACCAACATGGCTGACTTCTCCAGGACCCGTCCTACTGCGGAAGCACGCGAGGACCCATAAGGCGGACCCCCTGGTCGAGAGGGTGAGCCTCCTCCACGCCAACCCGCAGTATGCTTACGTGGTGTACCCAGACGGGCGGGAGGACACAGTCTCCATTCGAGACCTCGCACCTGCGGGTGCTCCTGAAACACCCTCTTCGCCACCCACCGCTACTCCTGCCTACCCCCAGGACACAGTCCCCGCACGAGACCTCGCACCTTCGGGTGCCTCTGAGAGACCACCATCGCTACCTCCCATTACCCGCGCTCTGACCCCTGTAGACGGCATGCAGCAGCCCCAGGGTCCGCCACCTGCTACACCTCCTCTGAACGAGACACCGGGTTCAACGTTGGATGCTGCACCATCACCGCCGCTGCTGCGACGCTCAGGACGGCTTACAAGGCCTCCTGATAGACTTCAGTACACGAATTTTTAGTGCACTTCACCCCGCCGGACTCAATTCTAAACAAGGGGTGAATGTGGTAAACCACTGTTGTTAGTATTGTTGTTCACCACTGTTGTTAGTACTGTTGTTCACTGTTAGTACTGTTGTTCACTCTTGCATATTGTTGTACTTGTCTGTGCATGCCTCAGCTGACTCCGCCCCTGGCTCCACCCTCATGGCTGGATATAAAGGTGGCTGCTCGGCAGCCCCCGGCCCTTTTGGATACCAGGCAACCACAAGAGGCATGCTCTGTTCTTTGGTAATAAAAGCCTGTCTGTTACTTTCTCAACTTCCAGTCTTTTGTAGCAATTGATAGTGCATCAAAAGGTACGGGAGCTCTCAGAGCAACAAACCCAGGCTTCCCTGTTGCTTAGCAACAGGAGCAGAACAATGGCCACAAGGTCCAAGCGTCTCTGTAGCTTAGCAACAGCTGCAGCCACACCCGATTGCACAGGAACAGATCGAGGAACTCCAGTAATATGAAGTAAAACTTACCTGAACCTACTCCTGCATTTTGCCGGTTAACCGAGATTTCCGATTATTTTCGGTGCCGGTAAATCGAGAGTTTCCTGTAATCCTATATTTGTTATTCACTAGCTTCTTCAGACCAGGCAATGCACACTCCAAGATTGTCTCTTCAAGACATGTGTAACCACCTTACAGCTTGGGCACTTGTTGAGAGGAAAGACACATTTGTGGGTTAGAGAAAGAAAGAGAGAGCATGAAGGTTTCTTCTCCACTTTTGCCTCAGGCTTGAGCAGCCTACAAGGTTGATTTCTTAATCATTGTTCCAGATTTGCAGCTTTAGAACCACCAGAAATGTCTGCATAGTTGTCCAATTGCGAGCTGTAGAAGTTAAGCTTTGTCAACTTTAACAGCTTCATCAGCGTAGAGGAACTAAAAACCAACTTCTGTCCTATGGGAACACATGTTGTGCAACCCCAGCCATTGAGTTTCCCCTTAGTTCCTTGGCATTTTTACCCCAATGACCGGGTGGTATGCAGCTATTCCTAAAGGCTTTGTTTGAAAATGCCGCTTGGCAATTTCAAATTTCCTGGGCCTTTAAATGATGCTGTGGGATGCTTGCTGTTGTGTTTATGGCAGCTTCCTCTCTCTGCTATTTTAGCAGCGGTGTCAATGGGGTAATGGCTCAACTAAAACAACAGCGAGAAGAGTTTCAATTAAACATACAAAGTATTTGTACGGTAGTATCCCATGGTGTAACCTCAGGGCTTTTGTTCCTTAGATAGTTATTTAACATAGCTCTGTGCAACCTTTACAGTTGTATTCTTAAGTTTTTGCAATGACCTAGGTCGGTGCACCGTTTTAAAGCAACGTCCCAGGTAATGATTGTGGGTTGCGAAATCTGCTTGTTGAGTCCTCTTGGCAACTCTTTGGGATCAGATGGAGACCCCTACCCTTTTCTGATTGTAAATCAAAAAGCTAACCGAGTCTGTATTATTTGAATAGCACAGGCATTATATATACATTACAGATAAATGCACCACAGAGCGGCAAGAATGATGTCATAAGGTAATGAAATGATGTGTAAGATCTCGGAAATGTAATATTAAATGGATGCTCTGCCAGATAATGTTAGAAAAAAGGCCCACCTCCAAATTCATTTTCAAGAATAATTTATTTAAAGAGCTGCTTTCAGTTAAAGATTGAAGTAGATGTTTCCATTTTGTTGAAAGTAAAGAGGATCTGTTTTTAATCTGTGAATTTTACAGATTCCGGTTGGAACAAGACCGTTAAAGTTTCACACAGGCTCACCAAATTTCGTGAGAACGCCCAGTCATGACAGGCTTCTGGCAGAGATGATGCAGTCACACATGGTGAAGGATATGTGTCTAATTGGTGGAAAGGTAATATGAACGCAGATTGTGTTATGCATTGCAAAGCTCCCACTGGCACCAATTTTAGTTGTTTTATATGATTCATTTAAAAACATCTATCAATTCTATCATGCAGGGCTGTGGCAAAACTGTGATTGCTGAGGAATTCGCTGACCTTCTGGGTTATAGCATTGAACCCATCACATTATATCAGGTAATCTTTTACGTACGTTAAACTAAATGTTTGTTTTGATAATATTCGGCAACAAAAACAGGAGAGGAAAGAGTAAAAGATAAGGCTTGGTCAAATCAGAATAACAGTAAATTTGAGAGAGGGCATTGGCCAAAATATAAGGAGCATAGAAAGCTTACAATTTAGGCTAAAATAGACAAGGAAGTGGGAGGTAGATGAGAGACTGTTCTAAGTTGTGCAGAGTTAAAACCAGTGGTGTGAAGGTGGGAGGTCCTACACCAGTACAGGAAACTTTGTGCTATCCGGAGGTGAGCTATCCGGCAATCTGGAGCCACCGGCAAAAATCAGCAGCGTTTTTTATTCTTTTTGTTTGTTTTTTTTGCTTTGTTTGAACAGTCAAGCTGTGCAAGGCCTGTAGCTATAGCAACAGCTTCAGCTACAGAGCTTTAGGGCCACACCCGAGTGTTTAGAAGCTGTTGCTAAGCAACAGTGTTTGTTGTCAAATACGGAGATAAGAATCTCCGTATCTCTCAACATTAACTCTGGAGAGTACGGCAGTTTTGAGGCAACGGCAGCAGCTCGGTCCCGTGGGTGCCGGATGGCACAAAGTTTCCTGTACTTTGCAGATCTCAACAAGAGAACCTTGTAATGGCTTCAGATGGCAACACCTGAGATGAAAGCTGTAAGAGATTCACTTAATACAGAAAAACAAAAGACTTGCATTTATATAGCGTCTTTTGCAACCTCCGGATGTTACAAAACGCTTTTACGGCCAATGAAGGACCAATGTAGGAAACACGGCAGCCAATTCGCGCATAGCAAGGTCCCACAAACAGCAATATGATAATGACCAGATCATCTGCTTTAGTGATTAGTTGGTTGAGGGATAAATATTGGCCAAGACACCGGGGATAATACCCCTTTTCTTCAAAATAATGCCATGGGATCTTTTACGTCCACCTGAGGGGCAGACGGGGCCTCACTTTAACGTCTCATCTGAAAGACGGCACCTTCTACAGTGCAGCACTCCCTCAGCACTGCACTGGAGTGCCAGCTTGGATTATGCACTCAAGTCTCAGGAGTGGGGCTTCTGACTCCGAGATGAGATGCTCCCCACTGAGCCATGGCTGACACCTAGGTCACAAAAGTCAGGATTAATGGTAGAAATAGGAAAGAAAAAGTGAATGAAGTAAATGACTTTGTGCTAGAGCTTGGACTGGTACAGCTAATGGAAAGGCAGTTCATAGTTACATGAGCGATTGCAATAAAGGAACATTTATTTCCCAGTATTATGAGTTAAGCAGAGGTAAGAGAAGAGGTGAGCATCCAAAAGGATGCTAATGGGGCTGAGGGCGAGGATGAACATAAAATAGATGGTCCGTCAATTCCTTCAGGTTTTCACTAGGGAAGACTGGAGCAAGATACTCTGCATATTTCGTGATAATCCAAAGTAGGTTTAATGACTTCAATATTAACGTCAGATGGAGGTGATAGACAGGCTAAAAGGGCTCAAAACAAATAAGTTAGGTGTTTGTCCTAAGGCACCCCAAGAGAGAAGGGAGGAGATTTGTGAGGTGGTCAGTGTAAGATGGAGAGCTCCCAACAAATTGAAAACAGGCTATCATGGTACCAACATTCAAAAAAGGTGATAGAACAAACAAATATTGGTGTGGGGTAAAATAATGAAATCGATTGAGTTTTACCTGTATGATAATCTAGTAACTAGCAGCCAGTAGGAATACAGAAGGGAAAACTCCTGCCTAACCAACCTCCTTGACGTTTTGAGTAACTTACATTCCAAGTGTAAGGCCTTGTGCAGTGGTGCACTTACACTCCTAAAAACTATCGAATGAAAGGCTGCTACTTAAACCTTAGGGTGGCGAGGATGCAATGTAAAGCCTGGGAATGGTTAAGAAATGAGCTGAAGGGAAGGAACTGGCGGAATTTTGTTTGCGAAGTGATATCGAGTCGTGGGAAGAGGTATGTAACTAAGCTGTACATTCCAGAAGATCTCTGGTTTGATTACTGAGCTGTGCTGAGTTAGTTGTGGTAACGTTTAAGGCTGCTACAGTTGGCAACAGTGCCCAGGGTTAAGGAAAATCGGGCAGCATTCCCATTTCTGATTGCTATTCGGTCATCCCAGCTGCAAAATGTGTGGACGTTAGGTGAGGATAAGTTCAGGCACAGCTGTGATGCCACCTGTAGTCGAATGACTCAGTGTCTGGGCTCAGATATGAAGAAGGGCCATTTGAATGAGGTACCGATGGGCACTAGCTGTCTATGGAATGTTATTCCAGCAGCCATCAATGCCCTCAGGAGAGGAGATGGGGAGACAGCAAAATATCGGTGAACAAGAAACGAGGAAAGAGTAAATCGGATGGAACTGTCGAGCAATCATGGTTTGAGAAATTGAATCTTTAGCGAAGTTTTCAGTCAACCTTTAAGCCAACAATTCAAGGGTTAATAGTTAACCGAGCCAGACTCATTGTATTTATAGGCTTTAGAATGATATTGCTAATTGTATCTGTGAATAGCTGAAATAATAAGTTTATATTGCTAATTGTATCTGAATAGCTGAAATAATAAGTTTGAAGAAAGAAAGGTGAAAATATCAGGAATTACCATTTGCGATATGAGCGGACGAAGTTTTTACTCACTGCTATTGGTCGATTATTTAAGATTGGGCTAACGGCTGAGGTAAAGTGGCAAACAGTGAATGCTACAGCTCGTTAAAGCTTTGTCCACTGTCGGCAGCAGCAATTCCTGGGCTTTGATGTTTGAATCATTAAAGGGAAGAGCATCTGAAAAATTACATTTTGCTCGGAATAAGGAGTGGCAATTTTTTTTAAATCCTGTTTCGCAAAATTAATAAGTTGAAGAGCTATTTAATGTTGATAAGTTTCAATAGAAGGTTCATGAAGAAAGAAATCGGTTAATAACCCAAATGAACAGAAGCCAAAGGAAAGATCTTTTCAACATGGTGGCAGAAAATGAAGGAATTTCAATAATTCTGTTAAGTTGTGTTGTTTTCAGACTTCTGTTTTTCGACCCGTCTAAAGAGGAAATCAGTGAGACATGGTGACATCAGACTGATTTCTGGTCTGGGATGTTGGTGCTGAATTCATTTTGAAGTTGCTATATCATAAAACCCACCATTGTTTCTATATTTGCACTGAAGGTTGTTTGTTTCCTTGGCAACAATCTCGAATGCCATTTTTTTGTAATTTGTGTTGTCATGCTGAGTAACATACTTAAGGCCACTGTAGGATTGGGAATATCATTAGCTTGATGCTGAAATTTAGTTAAATGAGCTTAAATGTGCATTTGTTCATAATGTAGAAGTCACATATATTGTATCAGTTCAGGATGATCATTTTGTTGCACTTAAATCCTGAAGCTGTGGAGGAAAAATGTGTCTTTATGTTTTTTGAGTTCCTGTTTCCTTGCGGCTTGCTCACGTAATATTGACCATAAACACAAGCAAAACAGTATTTCTCAACTTTTTACAACTAATTCTACCAAAACAATTCTTGATCTCTTGTACCTCTGTGACTAAAGATACAGTCCCCACCACTTTAAAAAGTCCATGTTTAAAACGGGCCGGCGCTTATATCAGCTGAAAAGAGAAAACCATTATCCATTTGCATTAACATCAATTTCAAAGTTGCCGGTTATAACGTCTGAAGTGCTCCGTATATTTCAGTCAGAAATAGCTGTACTAGAGAGATCCTCCATTGATATTATTGCCAAGAATAAGGATGATCTCCCAGAGCTACCAAATAGAATTTATAAACAGAAGTAACTCTGCAAACCAAACTCGGATTGAAAGAAACAATACCCACTGCATATACACAGTGAATGGCAAACCCTTCGGACTCCCTAATCATTTCCACGTCCGTCAGAAATTAAATACACAGTACTGTTACCTGCTTATCTATCAGCTTCCTTTATGTTTGTTAAACGGTGCACTGAAATTGTGCAACACATTGAACTAGCACCCCTGACTGGTAGTTTAATTTTATATAGTGCTTAGCTAGTGCTGAGCAGCCATCCTCATTTGCAGAGACTCCTGGAAATGCAGCCTGGTACTCTATACATCCCGGGCATGTGGGTGACTCTGAATGCCCCGAGCGATGGACAGTAAATAGTGTCTTGTCAGTGTTGCTCACATCCCAAGAACAAATATAAAATAAATCTTGTGTTTTCCTTTCATGAGTCACAAATACTGGGAGCATTCCATACTTCATTTATGGTGTGGAGATGCCGGTGTTGGACTGGGGTGGACAAATGTAAGAAGTCACACAACACCAGGTTATAGTCCAACAGTTTTATTTGAAATCACAAGCTTTCGGAGCGCTGCTCCTTCGTCAGGTGAAGTGGAGAGATGCATAAAGACACAGCTTATACAGTCAGAGAATAATGCCAGATGATTACAGGTAATCTTTCTAACTGCCCTTTATCACACCTCGGCAGAGAGATAATCACAGCAATCAAAGGTGTGAATGGTGTCCAAACAGGCCAGTCAGGAAAACATTACATCAAAGAACAATGAGGTGGGGTCACAAGGGATCAAATGTTGCAGATGCTGGGGTCTGTATGAAAAACAAAAAATAGACAAAAAAACATTTTTTTTGCTGGAAATCACAGCAGGTCCGGCCGCATCTGTGTAGAGAGAACAAGCCAACGACGACTCGAGTCTGGCTGACCCTACGTCAGGTGGGGTTACATGTAGCGTGACATGAACCCAAGATCCCGGTTGTCTACCTCATACGTTGCAGGAAAGGATGCCCCGGAGCATGGTACATCGGCGAGACCATGCAGACACTGCGACAACGGATGAACAGACACCGCGCAACAATCGCCAGGCAGGAGTGTTCCCTCCCAGTCGGGGAACACTTTAGCAGTCAAGGACATTCAGCCTCCGATCTTCGGGTAAGCATTCTCCAAGGCGGCCTTCGAGACACACGACAACGCAAAATCGTAGAGCAGAAACTGATAGCCAAGTTCCGCACTCATGAGGACGGCCTCAACCGGGATCTTGGGTTCATGTCACGCTACATGTAACCCCACCTGACGTAGGGTCATCCAGACTCGAGTTGTCGTTGGCTTGTTCTCTCTACACAGATGCGGCCGGACTTGCTGTGATTTCCAGCAAAAAAAATGTTTTTTTGTCTGTTTTTTGTTTTTCATACAGACCCCAGCATCTGCAACATTTGATCCCTTGTGACCCCACCTCATTGTTCTTTGATGTAATGTTTTCCCGACTGACCTGTTTGGACACCATTCACACCTTTGATTGCTGTGATTATCTCTCTGCCGAGGTGTGATAAAGGGCAGTTAGAAAGATTACCTGTAATCATCTGACATTATTCTCTGACTATATAAGCTGTGTCTTTATGCATCTCTCCACTTCACCTGACAAAGGAGCAGCGCTCCGAAAGCTTGTGATTTCAAATAAAACTGTTGGACTATAACCTGGTGTTGTGTGACTTCTTACATACTTCATTTATACAGTGAGCACCACTGACAAATCTGCAAAAGGTTAGGTGAAAAACTTTTATTCGTCCACTCTTGGCAGGATTGAGCAAAATGAATGCAGTACAATAGGATGCAAAGAAGTGAGCTGTGCTAGTAGCTTTAGATCTGTATACACATTACCACAGAAGTCTTAATGGTTTGCCAGTTATTTGAGTCCTCTGCACCTTGTTACTTGGTGGTCACCGTTGACTGGTAACTAATCTACATAAACCATCTACCGAACTCTGCTGAGAAAGTGAAACACGAGATAAACCAATCATCAAACTTGCCGGCTCTGCCTGGGGAGCACGCACCTCTACTTTATGTTCATCTGCTCTTGCATTCTGCTGTTCAGTTGCGGAATATTACACTCCCATTTTGGGCTTTCTCACTGCACAATAAGTGAGCGGATGCATTATTTCATTCATGGGTACCTATCAAAGCTTTTTCTTCAGCCCATCTGCGGCAGCCTGGAGGGACCAAAGTTAATTCTGTTGGTCTGAAAGTTAATAGTTGAACTGACTGCTTTGCTCCGATACTTCCCTGTGTTATTTATTTAGCATATGCAGTCTCTGCATATGATTCCAGCCATCTAAGAGCATTGTCATCACCAGCATGCAATGTGCTTAGGCCACCAGCTAGTTCAGTTAGTGGGAAAGATTCAGCAAGGTGGGACATGGTTTATATTTGATCACAAGGACATGTGTTGTTGTCATGAAGGCCCCACAGGTGAACATTTGAGCTACACTGTCCTTGTCCAGTTCGAGCGGTTGAGAAGTGCCTGAGTATGACGTGGCCAGCTGAATCCCAGGTCTGGAGGGTTGGAGACGATATGGTGATTTATAAGAGCATCTGATGCCCACTCTTCACACCAGCGAGCTAGTAAGGAAAGTCAAAGTAATCTGGAAAGGTTGACCAGATTGAATGTCTTGAGCAGAATCGTGCTGTTGATGGATAGACCAAATCAGAGTGAATTGGCAATATGATTATGTCACCAAGTCTGTTCACCAATTGTGCTCCTGGACCTGGACGACAAAGCTGAGCAGCTATGATGCAGAGTATGGGTAACCATGGGAGGGGAGTAGACCGCAGTGTGCCCGACACAAAGTGCATAGTGGCATGATGTGGAGCATCCACTCACTTGTTGTGCAGTGAGAATACCCAAAACGGGAGTGTAATATTCCGCAATTGAACAGCAGAATGCAAGAGCAGATGAGCATAAAGTAGAGGCGTGTGCTCCCCAGGCAGAGCCGGCAAGTTTGACGATTGGTTTATCTCGTGTTTCACTTTCTCAGCAGAGTTCGGTAAATGGTTTATGTAGATTAATTACCAGTCATGGGTGACCACCAAGTAGCAAGGTATGCATCATATTCAGGAAGCTGACCATTTAGGATCATAATGACTTCACAAGAGGCACTAACATTGTGCAAGTGAAAGATGCAGGACATAATCTTTCTGGTACTTGGTTGAAGACCCCATTTCAGGCAATACTCCACCATAAGGTTCATGTCATTGAGGGAGTGTTGCACTGTTGGAGGTGCCGTCTTGCAGATGAGACGTTAAACCGCGGCCCCATCTGCACTCCCAGGTGGATGTAAACGATCCCATGGCACTATTAAGATGATGATCTGGAGAGTTCTTCCCGGTGTCCTGGCCAATATTTATCTTTCAACCAACATCGCTGAAACAGATTATCTGATCATTATCACTTTGCTGTTTGTGGGAGCTTGCTGAGGGCAAATTGGCTGCCGCATTTCCTACATTACAACAGTGACTGCACTTCAAAAGTACTTCATTGGCTGTAAAGCACTTTGGGACGTCCTGAAGTTGTGAAAGGCGCTATATAAATGCAAGTTCGTTCTTTTTCTTTTTATTAATGATTGTGGTTTCCAGGGTAGAAAAGTCACTAGCTTGAGCAGCAAAGGCACTGTCATCACCAGAGATGAATTTCCACAATCTGGTTGCAGGCAGGTCGTTTATGTACACATTAAAAAGGAGTGCTGGAACTGACCCCTGAGGGGGAGAGTCTTTGCCACGAGGCAGGCAGATACTGATTTGGGGATAACTCTGCAAGCTTCCTCTTTGGGAGATTCACTGCAATTCCATACATTTTCGAAGAAGGAGGAGGAGAATTATGAAGATACGCAGGAAGATAGAATGATAGGAACTGGCTCGAAGATCAGGAAATTTTGCATTGTACCCTTTAGCACAATGCACAGGAAACTTTGTGCTATCCGGCACCGACGGGACCGAGCTGTTGCCGTTCCCTCAAAACTGCCGGACACTCCAGCGTTAATGTTGAAACATACGGAGATTTTCAGCTCCGTGTGAATCAACAAACCCTGTTGCTTAGCAGCAGCCTCTGAACAGTCGGCTAGCGTCTCTAGCTGAAGCTATTGCTTAGCTACAGACCTTGCAGAGCTTGACTGTTGAGAGAAAAAAGCAACGAAAGGTTTTTTTTCTTAATGAAACGGCTCCTGATTTTTGCCGGTGGCTCGAGCTTGCCGGACATTTAGCCTCCGGATAACACAAAGTTTCCTGTACCGTTTTACTACGTTAAAGACACTATATAAATGCAAGTTGTTGTGGGGTTTGAATGAATGTATAAAATACACCCACGTTCCACAGTTGGTCCCCAGCAGCAGATTCTGCAATTATCCAGGTTGTGCCCAATGTGGGAAGCTCAGTATTCGGGTTTCAATCCTGGGCTGTCCTTGAATAGGATGAATATTTACAAGTGCCGAATATGTGCATAAAGAGACATCCAAGCCGTCTGGCTTATCATCCAGCACATTGGGCGAGCTTAGTTTATCTGAGGGCTACACAGTTGTGGGGACTGTCGGTTGCCCTGAAAGGATGCTCGCAGTGCTTTTGATTTTATGTTCACCAAAGAGAGTTCAGGAGATCAAGGCAGTTATTTGTGTTGTGTGGCAAGAAGACCCGAGGCAGCTCAGTGACTCAGCAGCAGATAGCAGTGGCCAGCCGATTGTATTCTTCACTGCTACCATCTGGAAGATAGGAATCCCTTGGTTTCCATCAAAGTGTCTGGTAAAGCAAATGTTATTGCTGTTTATATTTCACTAATGTTAATAAACATTGTTTGCATAACTCTCTTATTGGAAGCGTCTCAGCTAGGACCTCCTTCCTCCTAAATTGGTATCACTTAGCATGGTCCGTACGGTGTTTGAAAATTGCCAGAATGAGCAAGATAGATGGACTACCTTGTGGGATTTTCTTCATTCTTCAAATAATAGGCATCCTTCCCATGGTACAACCCCTCCCAACCATTCCCTCAAACCCTGTCATCTTTGATTTGTTTTGGACTGGGATTTTTGGGTAAAGTCGGTTGAGATTAAATAAACATACTTTTGTACAGGTCCTGGGGACTTCTACAAGGTGGGTGTCAGAGGTCACGTGTGCCGCTGCCAACCAGGATGTCACATTATAAATTTTTGAAGGGATGCTTAGCATTTGGGTTCTCTAGTTGAGCTTGGCCAAGTTCCTATAGTGTGTGATGGATGCCAGTTATTCAAGAATGAAGAAGATCTGCCTCGGTAATCTATTTGAGAATTGTCCAAGCCTTTGCCCTCATGATTCACATAGGTGTGTACCATGGTGTCTTGGGAACCCATTGGAATTTTAATCTATGTGCTCATTAGCTTGCATATATCACACGTTACTAATACTATTAGATCTTGGTGTTCTGATTTAGGATTTATCCACAATGAGGTAACAGCGCTAAAATCTGCGCAAAATTCAAACCGAACAAACCAGCAATAAGAAATATCAGTGCATGTATGATTGCGCAGCCTGAGGTTTGAGGCCAGATTGCCAGGGCTCGAGGCCACAGTGTGGATCACGGTGGTCCGTCTAACCAAACCCGAATTGACCAACAGCAGTGTGACACTGATTTTTCTCGTTGTGTAATAGGACATGACTGCCAGAGATTTGCTTCAGCAGAGGTACACTCTTCCTAATGGTGACACTGCTTGGCGACCTACACCTCTCATCACTGCTGCCTTAGAAGGAAAACTAGTTATCCTTGATGGCATTCATCGCGTCAACCCTGGAACACTGGCAATTCTGCAGAGGTAAACCCGCTAAATAAGTGTTGATTTTTCTCTTTGTACACAATTTGAAATTGAATAATTACTTTCACTCACTGGGGGCAACAATTCTTGAAATTGTTAAATCCCAGGCTGGTTCAAGAAAGTAATCCATGTTCTTTCTCTGGGAGCACCCATTTTATGTTTTTTGGTTTTAATGTGTTATTAAATTGGAATGTGCAGTACAGAAGGAGGTACATTTAGCCCATCATGCCTGTGCCAGTGCTAGCTCTTCCAATGGACCTAGCCATTCTAATCCCATCCCCCTGGTCTTAAATATTTATGAAGCGCTTCATATTAGTATTGTTCATAAGTCATGTTTTTTGAATCTTAGGAGAAAGATCTGATTTTCCCAAACACATTACATAGAATTACATCAAATTTTACAGCACAGAAACAGGCCATTTGGCTCAGCAGGTCTATGTTCGTGTTTCTGCTCCACATGAGCCTCCTCCCACCATACTTCATCTCACCCTAACAACATATCACATGTTTTGTCAGATAATCAGCATAAACAGCATCTACATCCCCATAGTCAATGTGAACGATGTTGCAGATTTTAACAAGAAACTTTATGCCACAGTACCATTAAAAATGACAATGTACTGTTGTAGTTAAGTATTCACTAACCCAACATCATGGCATCTGTAAACAGAGAAGATGTTTTGGGGGTAGATCCATCAACAAAGATAGGCAGTTTAGTCTCAGCGACCTTGGTAGGATTCCTCTCCACTGCATTCAACAGTGTTTCAGGGAGTGACTGAGCAGTGTATCGGGGAGTGAGATTCTGAGCAGTGGTTTCAGGGATTGAGATTCTGAGCCGTGTATTGAAGTGAGATTCTGGGCAGTGTGTCGAAGTGAGATTCTGGGCAGTGTGTCGGAGTGAGATTCTGGGCAGTGTGTCGGAGTGAGATTCTGGGCAGTGTGTGGAAGTGAGATTCTGGGCAGTGTGTCGGAGTGAGATTCTGGGCAGTGTGTCGGAGTGAGATTCTGGGCAGTGTGTCGGAGTGAGATTCTGGGCAGTGTGTCGGAGTGAGATTCTGGGCAGTGTGTCGGAGTGAGATTCTGGGCAGTGTGTCGGAGTGAGATTCTGGGCAGGGTGTGGAAGTGAGATTCTGGGCAGTGTGTGGAAGTGAGATTCTGGGCAGTGTGTCGGAATGAGATTCTGGGCAGTGTGGAAGTGAGATTCTGGGCAGTGTGTGGAAGTGAGATTCTGGGCAGTGTGTGGAAGTGAGATTCTGGGCAGTGTGTGGAAGTGAGATTCTGGGCAGTGTGTCGGAGTGAGATTCTGGGCAGTGTGTCGGAGTGAGATTCTGGGCAGTGTGTCGGAGTGAGATTCTGGGCAGTGTGTCGGAGTGAGATTCTGGGCAGTGTGTCGGAGTGAGATTCTGAACAGTATTTCTGGGGTGGCAGCAGCTGTTCAGCCTGTTATTTGGCTGTTTCGGCTGGTACCTGCTGCTTCGCAGTACTGTTACTGATTCCCCATTAAATAACTCATTACTCATTCACGTGTTAACACTGGAGTCACTGAGTTATCATCAGGATTTTTTCATTTGTGAGTTCTTGCAGATTAACAGGTTTAACTGAGGTGATTGCCTATCAGCAATGAAGAGCAGCCACTGGAGTGAAGACTAGAATTGAAGTGCATGATTACCACAAGTAATCCCAAGAACACAGGAAAGAAACCGATTTTGATTGTTATAAACTGGTGGTCACTACAGACATGATGTTTGAAGCATCATGTGGAGAAGGTGTAGAAAAGATTTCTAAGGATGATATCAGAACTGTGAGATTAAAATTATCAGGAAAGACTGAGCAGGCTGGGGCTCCTTTCTCTAGAAAAGAGAAGGGTGAGCGGTGACCTGATAGAGGCCTTTAAAATTAGGAAGGGGTTTGACGAGGTAGACGTAGAGAAGATGTTTCCACTTATGGGGAATCCAAAACTAGGGGCCATAAATATATGGCCATGTACAGCGGTTGGTGCTGTTCCCTGCATTTCTCTTGTAATTGACGAGCAGTGAAGATCATTTCCATTGTGCCCCTTCGTGGGCAGAATCTGCATTGCGACTCTGGGAGGAGCTCTTCGGCCACTGAGAGAAGGCGATTGAGGAGGATTCTTGCGATGACTTTCCCTGTGGCAGACAGCAGGGAAACGCCTCTGTAATTACCGCAATCAGACTTGTCACCTTTCTTGAAGATGGTCACAATTACGGCATCTCTGAGATCCCCTGGCATGCTCTGGAGTGCGTCGGCAGGAATTCCAGCGGCAGCAGCGGGGCTATAAAAGGCTCCAGAGACCCAGGTAGGCCTCAGTGCGTCGGCGGGAAACTCAGCGGCAGCAGCGGGGCTATAAAAGGCTCCAGAGACCCAGGTAGGCCTCAGTGCGTCGGCGGGAATTTCAGTGGCAGCAGCGGGGCTATAAAAGGCTCCAGAGACCCAGGTAGGCCTCAGTGCGTCGGCGGGAATTTCAGCGGCAGCAGCGGGGCTATAAAAGGCTCCAGAGACCCAGGTAGGCCTCAGTGCGTCGGCAGGAATTTCAGCGGCAGCAGCGGGGCTATAAAAGGCTCCAGAGACCCAGGTAGGCCTCAGTGCGTCGGCGGGAAACTCGGCGGCAGCAGCGGGGCTATAAAAGGCTCCAGAGACCCAGGTAGGCTTACTAATCTCCGAACTCGGAACTCAGAGGGAAGGAGAGAAGTAAAAAGTAATCGAAGTGTGACGTCACCAGAAAGCAGGAAAGTGATTGGTTGGTGAGTATTTCTCTCTTTTTAAACTTTAACTCTGTGGTTTATAGTTTCTAAAGTCTCTGTAGTGTAGCGGGGACTGTTTATAAACCAGGGCCCTTAAATATACTATTTAACTGTAGTGTAATTGATGGGATTGATTTGATTTAATTTAATTGCAATTAATTAAAGGGTAAGTCATGGCAGGACAGCCCGGTGCTGTGGTATGCTCCTCCTGCGCTATGTGGGAACTCAGGGACACTTCCTGTGTCCTGACAACTATGTGTGCAGGAAGTGTGTCCAGCTGCAGCTACTGGCAGACTGCATTGCGGCGCTTGAGCTGCGATTGGATTCATACTGGACCATTTGCGAGGCTGAGGACGTCGTGAATAGCACATTTCATCAGTTGGTCACACCGCAGGCAAAGGTTGGACAGGCAGAAAGGGAATGGGTGACCAACAGACAGAGTACTAGGCACAGGCAGGTAGTGCAGGGGTCCGCTGTGGACATCCCCCTCTCAAACAGATACACCACTTTGAGTACTGTTGGGGGGGATGGCTTACCAGAGGAAGGTAGCAGCAGCCAACTTCCTGGCACCAGGGGTGGCTCTGCTGCACAGGACGGGAGGAAAAAGAGGGGTAGAGCTATATTAATAGGGGATTCTATTGTAAGGGGAATAGATAGGCGTTTCTGCGGCCGCAAACGAGACTCCAGGATGGTGTGTTGCCTCTTTGGTGCAAGGGTCAAGGATGTCTCAGAGCGGCTGCAGAACATCTTGGAAAGGGAGGGTGAACAGCCAGTTGTCGTGGTGCATATAGGTACCAATGATATAGGTAAAAAGCGAGATGAGGTCCTAAAAGCGGAATATAGGGAGTTAGGAGGTAAATTAAAAAATAGGACCTCAAAGGTAGTAATCTCAGGATTGCTACCAGTGCCACGTGCTAGTCAGAGTAGAAATAGAAGGATATTTCAAATGAATACGTGGCTAGAGGAATGGTGCAAGGGGGAGGGATTCAAATTCCTGGGACATTGGAACCGGATCTGGGGGAGGTGGGACCAGTTCAAACCGGACGGTTTGCACCTGGGCAGGGCCGGGACCGATGTCCTAGGGGTAGTGCTTGCTAGTGCTCTGGGGGAGGGTTTAAACTAAGATGGCAGGGGGTTGGGAACCTGAGCAAGGGGACAGAGGAAAGGGAAACGAGGATAAAAGCAAAAGATAGGAAGGAGAAAAACAAAAGTGGCAGTCAGAGAAATCAACGGTTTAAATCAAACATGGCCACAGTAAATAATAATTCTAATAGGAGTAAGAGCGTTAAAAAAACAAGCCTGAAGGCTTTGTGTCTTAATGCGAGGAGCATTCGTAATAAGGTGGATGAATTAGCTGCGCAAATAGAGGTAAACGAATATGATTTGATTGGGATTACGGAAACATGGCTCCAGGGTGGCCAAGGCTGGGAACTCAACATTCAGTGGTATTCAATATTCAGGAAAGATAGGCAAAAAGGAAAGGGAGGTGGGGTAGCATTGCTGGTTAAAGAAGGGATTAACACAATTGTAAGGAAGGATATTAGCTCTGATGATGTGGAATCTGTATGGGTAGAACTGAGAAATACCAAGGGGCAGAAAACGTTAGTGGGAGTGGTATATAGACCTCCAAACAGTAATGCAGAGGTTGGGGATGGCATTAAAAGGGAAATTAGAGAAGCGTGCAATAAGGGCACAGCAGTCATCATGGGTGACTTTAATCTACATATAGATTGGGCTAACCAAATTAGTAACAATACTGTGGAGGAGGAATTCCTGGAGTGTTTAAGGGATGGTTTCCTGGACCAATATGTCGAGGAACCAACCAGAGATCAGGCCATCTTAGACTGGGTATTATGTAACAAGAAAGGATTAATTAGCAGTCTTGTTGTACGAGGCCCCTTGGGTCGGAGCGATCATAATATGATCGAATTCTTCATTAAGATGGAGAATGAAATAGTCGACTCAGAGACTAGGGTCCTAAATTTAAATAAAGGAAACTACGATGGTCTGAGGCGTGAGTTGGGTAGGATTGATTGGGGAATGTCACTCAAAGGGTTGACGGTGGATAGGCAATGGCAAACATTCAAAGACCGCATGGATGAACTACAGAATTTGTTCATCCCATTTTGGCATAAAAATAAAACAAAAAAGGTGACTCAACCGTGGCTAACAAGGGAAATTAGGGATAGCATAAGATCCAAGGAGAGGACATATAAATTGGCCAGAAAAAGCAGTAAACCTGAGGATTGGGATTCATTAAGAAAGGGAAAATAGAATATGAGAGTAAGCTTTCAGGGAACATAAAAACTGACTGTAAAAGCTTTTATAGATATGTGAAGAGAAAAAGATTGGTGAAGTCAAGCGTAGGTCCCTTGCAGTCAGAATCGGGGGAATTTATAATGGGGAACAAAGAAATGGCAGACCAATTAAATACATATTTTGGTTCTGTCTTCACAAAGGAGGACACAAATAACCTCCCGGAGATGTCGGGGAACATAGGGTCTGATGAAAGGGAGGAACTGAAAGAAATCAGTATTTGTAGGGAAATGGTGTTAGGGAAATTGATGGGATTGAAGGCCGATAAATCCCCAGGGCCTGATAATCTACATCCTAGGGTACTTAAGGAAGTGGCCCTAGAAATAGTTGATGCTTTGCTGATCATCTTCCAGCATTCGATGGAATCTGGAACAGTAACCATGGATTGGAGGGTAGCTAATGTTACCCCACTATTCAAATAAGGTGGTAGAGAGAAAACGGGGAATTATAGACCGGTAAGCCTGACATCGGTAGTGGGGAAAATGCGACAGTCCATTATAAAAGATGTAATAGCAGAGCACTTGGAAAACAGTGACAGGATCGGACAAAGTCAACATGGATTTACAAAAGGTAAATCGTGCTTGACTAATCTACTGGAATTTTTTGAGGATGTAACTGGTAAAATAGATAAGGGAGAACCAGTGGATGTGGTGTATTTGGACTTTCAGAAGGCTTTCGATAAGGTCCCGCATAAGAGATTAGTGTGTTAAGTTAAGGCGCATGGGATTGGGGGCAAGGTATTGACTTGGATAGAGAACTGGTTGGCAGACAGAAAGCAAAGAGTTGGAATAAATGGGTCTTTTTCCGTGTGGCAGGCAGTGACTAGTGGGGTACCGCAGGGATCGGTCCATGGGCCCCAGCTATTCACTATATATTAATGATCTAGACAAGGGAACTAGATGTAATATCTCCAAATTTGCAGACAACACAAAGCTGGGTGGGCTTGTGTGCTGTGAGGAGGATGCCGAGAAACTCCAGGATGATTTGGACAGGTTGGGTGATTGGGCAAAAGCATGGCAGATGCAATATAACGTGGATAAATGTGAGGTTATCCACTTTGGTGGCAAAAACAGGAAGGCAGATTATTATCTGAATGGCAATAGATTGGGAGAAGGAGAAGTGCAACAAGACCTGGGTGTCCTTGTGCACCAGTCGCTGAAGGTAAGCATGCAGGTGCAGCAGGCGGTTAAGAAGGCAAATGGCATGTTGGCCTTCGTAGCGAGAGGGTTTGAGTACAGGAACAAGGATGTCTTGCTGCAGTTATACAGGGCCTTGGTGAGACCACAGCTTGAGTATTGTGTGCAGTTTTGGTTGCCTTATCTGAGGAAGGATGTTCTTGCCATGGAAGGAGTTCAGCGAAGATTCCCCAGACTGATACCTGGAATGGCCGGAATGACGTATGAGGAGAGATTGGGTCGATTGGGTTTGTACTCGCTGGAGTTTAGAAGAATGAGAGGGGATCTCATTGAAACTCTCAAAATTCTGATAGGACTGGACAGACCTAGATGCTGGAAGGGTGTTCCCGATGGTCCGGGAGTCCAGAACCAGGGGTCACCGTCTAAGGATAAGGGGTAGGCCATTTAGGACAGAAATGAGGAGGAATTTCTTCACCCAGAGAGTGGTGAACCTGTGGAATTCTCTACCACTGAAGGCAGTAGAGGCCAATACATTAAATATATTCAAGAGGGAGTTGTATATATTTCTTAAGGCTAAAGGGATCAAGGGGTATGGGGAGAAAGCAGGGACTGGGTACTGAATTTGGATGATCAGCCGTGATCGCATTGAATGGCGGAGCAGGCTCGAGGGGCCAAATGGCCTACTCCTGCTCCTATCTCCTATGTTTCTATTCTCTCCTCCTTCCAGATAAGAGAAATGAGTTCGTGAATTCGCGCCAGTAGTGCTTCTCCGCTGTGCTTTAGTGCCTCAGCGGGGATTCCATCTGCTCCTAAGGCCTTCTTGTTCTTCAGTTGTCAGGTGGCCTTTTCAACCTCAGGCCTTTGACACTGTCAACCGTGAGGGATTATGCAGTGTCCTTCTCAAATTTGGCTGCACTCAAGGTTTGTCACCATCCTCCGCCTGCTTCATGACGACATGCAAGCCGTGATCCTGACCAACGGTGCCACCACAGACCCAATTCATGTACGAACCGGGGTCAAGCAAGGCCGTGTCATCGCACCAACGCTCTTCTCGATCTTCCTTGCTGCAATGCTCCATCTCACCCTCAGTAAGCTCCTTGCTGGAGTGGAGCTAATTTACAGAACAAACGGGAAACTGTTCAACCTCCATCGCCTCCAGTCCAGATCCAAGGTCATCCCATCCTCTGTCGTCGAATTACAGTATGCAGACGACACTTGCGTCTGCGCTATTTCGGAGGTCAAACTCCAAACCATCATCAACACCTTCACAGAAGCATAAGAGAGCATGGGCCTTACACTAAACATCCGTAAGACAAACATCCTCTACCAACCTGCCCCCGCCACACAGTACTGCCCCCCCGATTATCAAAATCCACGACAAGGCCTGGGACAATGTGGACCACTTTCCATACCTCGGGAGCCTACTGTCAACGGCGAAGTCCAACACCACCTTCAGTGTGCCAGTGCAGCCTTCGGTCGCCTGAGGAAGAGAGTGTTTGAAGACCAGGACCTCAAACCCGGCACTAAGCTCATGGTCTACAGAGCAGCAGTGATTCCCGCCCTCCTGTATGCCTCAGAGACATGGACCATATACAGCAGGCACCTCAAAGCACTGGAGAGGTACCACCAATGCTGCCTCCGCACGATCCTGCAAGTTCTTTGGCAGGATAGGCGCACCAACGTCAGTGTTCTCGCTCAGGGCAACATCTCCAGCATCGAAGCTTTGATCACGCTCGATCAGCTCCAATGGACAGGTCACATTGTCTGCAGGCCCGATACGAGACTCCCAAAACAAACGCTCTACTCAGAGCTCTGGCACGGCAAGAGAGCCCCAGGTGGGCAGAGGAAACGTTTCAAGGACACCCTCAAAGCCTCCTTGAAAAAGTGCAACATCCCCACTGACACCTGGGAATCCCTGGCCCAAGACCGCACAAAGTGGAGAAGAAGCATCCGGGAAGGCGTCGAACACCTTGAGTCTCTTCGCTGGGAGCAAGCGGAAGCCAAGCGGAAAGAGCGCACGACAACCCAAGCACCCCACCCACCCGCCCCTTCAACCACCATCTGCCCCACCTGTGACAGAGACTGTAGGTCCCGCATTGGACTCATCAGTCACCTGAGAACTCATTTTTAACGTGGAAGCAAGTCATCCTCTGTTCCGAGGGACTGCCTAAGAAGAAATATATGATCGTGTAGGAATTGACGAATTCCTAACTAATAACTGAGGTCGACTCAGGAGATCAATCAAACAGGTCTTTAATGTAAGACTAAACTGTTAAGTCTGTGTGTCCCAGTTATGCTTATTATCAATCACTGGACACAGACCACAAGAATAACTTTAACAGGTCTTTACCATTCGGAGGTCAGGGCTGAACTGCCCAGCAAATCCCTACACAACACTTATATACCGGTGTGGTCACCACCGGTATTACAGTATACAGCAGCCAAGAGAAAGTAGTACATCTCTTAAGGTAGTTCTCTTAAGGTGGAACAGGTTACATACACCACAATCCTCCCTTTTTAGCTTAACAGTTATATCCCCATTTAACATAACATAATAACATATAGATATATATATATACAACTTCATGCAAAACAGTTCAAAGATTCAGTCTCTGAGGAGGCCTCCTGATTCGAGTTGGATAACGCCTTTCAGGGGTCTCTGATTCTCGTTGCTGGGGTGACTCATCTAGTTGATCTCTTATGGATTGGACATCATCCTCAGTTACATTCACTTCTGAGGTAGATGCTTCAGGTTCACTAACTTCTTCCACGGTTGTCTCTGCCGTAACCCTGGGTTCGACCCTTGTTCTGGATTCTACCAGTTGGTCAGCATGACGCCGTATTACATTTTCACCAACATCTACCATGTACATCAGGGGTCCTTGTCTGGCCCGAATTGTTCCAGATTGCCATTTCTCATTTTTATAGTCCCGGGCTAACACTGGTTGTCCTATTTCGAAACTCCGAGTGGTCTTGTTATTTATATGCTGGAACTGTTTGTTTTCAACTTCCCTCCGCACATTTGGTTTTAAGAAGTCCAACCTGGACCGCAACCTCCTGTTATAGAACATCATGGCAGGACTTTGGTTTGTCACTGCATGAGTGGCATTTCGATATGCCAGTAGGAATTTGTCCACCTTGTATTGTAGTGGAATCTGATCTTCGCTCATGGCCTTTATTGCTTTTTTGAACGTTTGTACAAATCTCTCGGCCAACCCGTTTGTAGCCGGATGATATGGGGCAGAGGTATAATGTTTCACCCCATTCTTCTTCGTGAATTTCTGGAATTCTTCTGACACGAACTGCGGTCCGTTGTCTGAACGTATTTGTTCTGGCAATCCATTTCTTGCAAATATCGTTCTGAGCACCGCGATCGTCTTTTCCGAGGTAGTGGTAGTCATCTTAATCGCTTCTGGCCATTTAGAATGTGCGTCCACCGCAATTAAAAACATGGAGTCCATGAATGGACCAGCAAAGTCAATATGTACACGTTGCCATGGGGTTGAAGGCCATTCCCATGGATGCAGCGGTGCAATCGGAGGTGCATTTTGCACTTTTTGGCACCCTGAGCAGCTTTTCGTCAGATCCTCTATCTGTTGGTCGATACCCGGCCACCACACATAAGCCCTAGCAAGGCTTTTCATCTTGACTCCCCCCAGATGACCTTCATGCAGTTCCTTTAGAACTCTCTCTCTTAACTTAGGAGGAATAATCACCCTTGTTCCATACATCAATGTTCCTTGACAGACGGACAGCTGTTCTCGTCTTGCTGAGAATGCCGGTAACAGTGGATCACCATGTGCTGGCCATCCCTTCACTGTCACTTCGTAGACCTGGGACAGTGTCGGGTCGTTCCTGGTTTCTCTTTCAATACTTGCATTGGTGACTGGTAAACACTCGATGATGGTCGAGTGAAATAACTCAACAGGGTCAACCGTCGGTGCCTCCTCCTCTGTAGGTAGTGGCAGGCGCGACAGCCCATCAGCATTACCATGCTGCTTTGTACCTTTGAATTCGATCTGATATTGATGTGCCCCTTGGAAAAGGGACCATCTCTGGAGTCTCTGTGCTGTCATCACCGAAACACCCTTCTTAGGGTTAAAAATGGATACCGACGGCTGGTGGTCTGTCAGAAGCGTAAACTTTTGGCCCTGCAGGTAATGATTAAACTTCTTTACTCCCCACACAAGGCTGAGAGCCTCCCTATCTATCTGAGCATAGTTGCGCTCAGCGGAGGTCAATGATCTGGATGCGAACGCAACTGGCCTCTCCAGGCCATTTGGCAACTTGTGTGAGAGTACTGCCCCAATACCATATGGAGAAGCATCACAAGCCAAACGAATAGGCAGCGTTGGGTTGAAGTGAGCCAACACTTCCTCTGAGGTGATCAATGCCTTGCTTTTGCGAAAGGCCCTCTTACAGTCCTCGCTCCACTTCCATGGTACTCCCTTCTGCAAAAGAGCGTTCAGCGGGTGCAGCACCGTGGATAAATTTGGCAGAAACTTATGGTAATAGTTAATCAACCCTAGGAACGACCTCAACTGGGATACATTATCCGGAGCGGGAGCCTTCACAACAGCTTCGATCTTGTCAGGAGACTTATGAAGCCCCTCCTGGTCAATGACATGACCACAGTACGAGATCCGCTTCTGAAAGAACTCACATTTCTGGCGATTAACTCGAAGTCCATATTCTTTCAATCTGGTGAGCACCAGTTCCAAATTTGCAAGGTGTTCCTCGTCATCATCTCCTGTAATCAGAATATCGTCCAGGTAGCATTGTGTGCCTGGAATTCCCTGTAATACCTGCTCCATGGCCCTCTGCCAAATTGCTGGAGCCGATGCCACTCCAAAAACCAGTCTATTATACCGGTACAAGCCTCTATGCGTGTTGATCGTGAGATACTGGCGTGACTCTTCCTCAACTTCCATCTGTAAGTATGCCTGCGCCAGGTCTATCTTGGTGAAGTGTTTCCCGCCAGACAACGAAGCGAAGATATCCTCAATCCGCCGAAGCGGATACTGCACCGTGTGAAGCACCGGATTAACAGTGATCTTGAAATCTCCACAGATGCGAACCTTCCCCGGTTCCCCCGGCTTGTTGCTCGATGAACGCTTCATGATGGGGACAATGGGCGTGGCCCACTCACTCCAGTCTACCTGAGACAGTACTCCTGAACGTTCTAGCCCTTCCAGCTCAGCTTCCACAGCAGGTCGTATCGCATAAGGTACCGGTCTGGCTTTGAAAAATTTCGGGTTTGCATGTTCTTCAACCTTGATGTTTGCCGTAATTCCTCTCCGTGTTCCCAGTCCCTGTTGGAACACCTCTTTAGCATCGTCCAATATTCTGGACAATCGTTTAGGTTTGACATCTTTTTTACCGGAATCTACCGTTAGTGCTTTTAAGGAATGCCAGTCCATATTTATTTTCCTAATCCACTCCCGTCCCAGTAGTGGTGGACCTCCCTCAGGTAGCACATATAAGTCCATTCCTCGGCTTTCTTTGCCCTTGTGGACCACCTTTACCTCTATCTTCCCGATGGGGTATACTCTTTGCCCCGTGTATGTTTTCAATACAATCTCCGTATCCCGTAGGGGAATATGTGGGAATAACCTTTTGTAATCTTGCTTATTCATGACCGTCAATGCCGATCCAGTGTCCAATTCCATCTTCACTTGGACTCCTGCTATCTGAAGTGTGACCCAGATTGTTTGGAGGTCTGCTTCATTACCAACATTGTGTACTCTTAGACTACTCAGTTCATTACTGCTGGAGTCTGAATCTGACTTCTGTTCGTTCGAACTGTTCTCTGTCACCTTGTGTACCTTTCTGTACTTTTCCTGCGGTGACTTTTTGTTGCTGGTCTTCTTTCCTGACCGGCATACTTTAGCTCTGTGACCAAGCCTGCCACATTTTCTGCATTCCTGATTTTTGAACCAGCACTGGTTCTGATCGTGCGTTGTCTTTCCACAACGATAACATTTTACTGTACCCAAGACCATTTGATTGGTGCTGAGTTCCGGTGACCGTAGCTGCATTTCCGCAGTGCCTCTCACTGCGGCTTCGTGCGATGCTGCAATTGTGACAGCTTTATCAAGCGTAAGATCATTCCCCTCAAGCAGTCGCTTTTGTGTTCCTTCTTTTAACAATCCACACACAAATTTATCTCTCAGCGCATCTGCTAGTCCTGTTCCAAACTGACAGTACTTTGATAGCTTACGCAGTTCAATTAAAAATTCAGCATTGCTTTCGTCTTTCAGCTGCGTTCTTCTGTAAAATTTAAATCGTTCCGCTATCATCAGCGGTGTGGGGTTTAAATGATTTTTCAGGACAGTAACAATATTCGCGAAAGTCTGATCCGCCGGTTTATCTGGTGATAGAAGGTGCTTCAATAGCCCGTATGTCTTCGCACCCATTGAGCTTAATAAGGTTAGTGCTTTCTCATCATCTGGTACCTTATTTGCTTTACAATAAACTTCCATGCGTTCTACATACGCGGTCCAATCTTCGATATCGCTATCAAAGGTATTAATGTTCCCATGTTTAGGCATCCTTGCAAGTTTTTAAATTTTTCTTTTTCTCAAAATGGCGGCTTCCCGCGCTTGTCTTCTTCCCCCGCCTACTAAAATGGCGGCTTCCCGCGCTTGGCAGTCTTTCCCACGCTCGTCTTCTTCCCCCGCCGACTACAATGGCGGATTCCCGCGTTTGCCTTCTTCCCCCCGCTGGCTGCAATGGCGATTGCCGTGCTGCTGCCGTTCTCGCCTCCCCAGCGGTTCTCAATTCCCCGACGCTGCTTTTACTCCCCCGCGGTTCCCGTGGGCATTCACGCTTCCCCTGCTGTTGCGCCTCTCAGCCCCGCATGCAGCCCGGTCCTTTACACCGGCTGCGTTTGAGTTCTCCGCGGTTCTCGTGCCTTAAGCTGCCCCAGTCGCTGCGCCTCTCGGCCTCGATTGCAGCCCGGCCCTTTTCACCGGCCGTGGTCGAGTTCTTCGCCCTTTTTCCTCCGTTTTCCCTCCCCCACTCCACAGTCAACGCGGCCGACTTTCTGCTCGTGTCGCTGATCGGCTTACCCACCACCGTGGTAGAAGGGATGATCACTCCCTGTCGCTGATGGAGGGCTTCGTGGTCAGAATTTTTCTTTTTAACCCGGGTTCTTGATGCCTCCCGTGCGATGGTGCTCAGCAGGATGATGAGGGCGGATGCCTCTTCTCGACACCCGTTCTGAGGACGAAGCTGCCTTGGATGTAAAACTGCCGCAGGGTAAGATCGGACTCGTCGCCACTGTTAAGTCTGTGTGTCCCAGTTATGCTTATTATAAATCACTGGACACAGACCACAAGAATAACTTTAACAGGTCTTTACTATTCGGAGGTCAGGGCTGAACTGCGCAGCAAATCCCTACACAACGTTTATATACCGGTGTGGTCACCACTGGTATCTATCTATCTATATATATAATAAATCGGTCGATCCTTCTGTCTGTCATTCTGTCTGTCATCGCGTGTGCGTCTGGCGGGCTATGCGCTCAAAAGTTACAGGGCGTACCTACGCGCGCGTTACCTCCAAAGAAAGCTTACGCTTCGGAGACGGTTTTAAGCGTATTTACGTTTCGGCCGGGTTAAAATCGCGCCCGCGGTATCCCAAAAACCTTCAACGTTCCGCTCATTAGCATCTCATTATCCGCTCATTAGCGACAGAGTGACCTCGAGGTCGACCAATCGTACGGCGGCTTGCTGCCGCGTGCGGCCGGGCCCTCCTACGGTCAAGTGACGGGACGATTGACCAATCCTACGCTTTGGTGACCTGACGGTCGACCAATCGGTGCGTGTGTGGGCGGGCCTTATCGTTCTGAACCGAGGTGAGTAGCCGCCATCTTGCTTCCATTCTTTTTCCTGCTTTCTGCGTCTTTCTTTTCAAATATACATTTCCAGCAAAATCAAATTCAATTTATTAAATTCTTCTAAAATAAATCACTCATTTGTAAATATTTTATCTAACCTGAACATTCTTTTTCCTACCTTTGCCCGTTTTTTTCTTAGGCCTGAAAGCCTGGGCCTTTCTTGCCCAGCCAGGCCCGAGCTAGGTAACTGGGCTGCTGCTAAGCTCCTCACCCGCCAAGCCCCCGGGTCACGTTACCCGGGGCAACGGCGTCAGCCACGAGGGTCAGGGTGCGCGCGCAGCAGGAGCAGGTGAGACTCTGTTCCGCGCTCGGCTCGGGCGGGGGGGGGCGCGGGGCTCTCGAGAGTGCGGATCGGGTTACCCCGGCAACGGGAGTGCGGGCCGGCTGGGGCTTGGAGAGCAGGGCTCTCGGGAGTGCGGCGCGGGCTCGAAGAGCGGGGCTCTCGGGAGTGCGGGGCGGGGCAGCTGCAGCTTCGAGAGCGGGGCTCTCGGGAGTGCGGGGCGGGGCGGCTTCAGCTTCGAGAGCGGGGCTCTCGGGAGTGCGGGGCGGGGCGGCACGGCAGGGTTACCCCGGCAACCGGGCGTGGCCGTGGCCGTCTCTCAGCCTCAAGCCCTCCCTTCCCCCCCTCCCCCTCCCTTCCCCCCTCTCCCCCCTCCCCATTCTTCCCCTCTCCCCTCCCCCCCTTCCCCTTCCTCCCCCCCGCCCTCCCTTCCACACTCCCTTCCCCCCTCCCCCCCGCTCCCTTCCCCCCTCCCCCCGCTCCCTTCCCCCCTCCCCCGCTCCCTTCCCCCCTCCCCCGCTCCCTTCCCCCTTTCCCCCGCTCCCTTCCCCCCTCCCCCCGCTCCCTTCCCTCCTCCCCGCTCCCTTCCCTCCTCCCCCCCCTCCCCCCACTTCCCCCCCTCCCCCCCCGCCCTCCCTTCCCCCCCCGCCCTCCCTTCCCCCCCCGCCCTCCCTTCCCCCCCCCGCCCTCCCTTCCCCCCCCGCCCTCCCTTCCCCCCCGCCCTCCCTTCCCCCCCGCCCTCCCTTCCCCCCCCGCCCTCCCTTCCCCCCGCCCTCCCTTCCCCCCCTCCCCCCGCCCTCCCTTCCCCCCCTCCCCCCGCCCTCCCTTCCCCCCCTCCCGCCCTCCCTTCCCCCCCTCCCGCCCTCCCTTCCCCCCCTCCCGCCCTCCCTTCCCCCCCTCCCGCCCTCCCTTCCCCCCCCTCCCGCCCTCCCTTCCCCCCCTCCCGCCCTCCCTTCCCCCCCCCGCCCTCCCTTCCCCCCCCGCCCTCCCTTCCCCCCCCGCCCTCCCTTCCCCCCCCGCCCTCCCTTCCCCCCCCCGCCCTCCCTTCCCCCCCCCGCCCTCCCTTCCCCCCCCCGCCCTCCCTTCCCCCCCCCGCCCTCCCTTCCCCCCCCCGCCCTCCCTTCCCCCCTCCCTTTCCCCCCTCCCTTTCCCCCCTCCCTTTCCCCCCTCCCTTCCCCCCTCCCTTCCCCCCGCCCCCCCCTCCCCCCGCCCTCCCTTCCCCCCCTCACCCCCGCCCTCCCTTCCCCCCTCCCTTCCCTCCCCCCCGCCCCCCCTCCCTTCCCCCCTTCCCCTCCCCCCGCCCTCTCTTTCCCCCCCCCCCCGCCCTCTCTTCCCCCCCAGTCGCGCTCTCTCTCTCTCCCGCCCCCCCCCAGTCGCTCTTTCTCTCTCTCTTCCAACAACAACATGCCCTCGAAAAAGCCTTGGCACCGCCGGGCACTTCAGCTAGTCTATATATATAAATCGATACTTCTTTCTGTCTGCCATTCTGTCTGTCATTCTGTCTGTCATCGCGTGTGCGTCTGGCGGGCTATGCGCTCGAAAGTTACAGGGCGTACCTACGCGCGCGTTACCTCCAAAGAAAGCTTACGCTTCCGAGACGGTTTTAAGCGTATTTACGTTTCGGCCGGGCTAAAATCGCGCCCGTGGTATCCCAAAAACCTTCAACATTCCGCTCATTAGCGTCTCATTATCCGCTCATTAGCGACAGAGTGACCTCGAGCTCGACCAATCGTACGCCGGGTTGCTGGCGTGTGCCGCCGGGCCAATCGGTGCGTGTGTGGCCGGGCCTTATCGTTCTGAACCGAGGTGAGTTGCCGCCATCTTGATTCCAAACTTTTCCTTTCTTTTTCCCGCTTTCTGCGTCTTTAAAAATAACGTTGCTTTTAAAACACACATTGTTTTTTTAAAAAATGATTTAGAAACGAATTAACTTATCTAATCTCATTAATTTTCCTACCTTTCCCCGTTTTTCCAGGTAGGCCTCGAAGCCTCGGCTTCTCCTCTGCACCCACGCCCGAGCTAGGCACCTCCCGGCCCCACTCGAAGGCTGCAGGGGCGGGCTGGCCTCAGCCCAGCGCCGCTGCCTTACTAAAGGGTGCGCGCGCGCGCAGCAGGAGCTGAGACGCGGCGTCTCTCTCTGGCTCGGCCGGGGGGCGGGGCTTGCTGAGCGTCAATGGTTACCCTGGCAACCGGGCCCGCCGGCCATCTCGCACAGCCGCAATCGGCGGTCTTCACCTCGTGGGGGGGGGGTGGGGGGCGCGACCCCCGGGGGGGTGGGGGCCCGCGACCCTCGGGGGGGGGGGCCGCGACCCTCGGGGGGGGGGGGGGCCGCGACCCTCGGGCGGGGGGGCGCGACCCTCGGGGGGCCGCGACCCTCGGGGGGGGGGGGGCCCCCCCCGCCCTCCCCCCCGCCTCCCCCCCTTTTCCCCCCCCCGCCCTCCCCCCCGCCCTCCCTTCCTTCCCCCCTCCCTTCCCCCCTTTCCCCCCTCCCTTCCCCCCTTTCCCCCCCTCCCTTCCCCCCTTTACCCCCCTCCCTTACCCCCCTCCCTTCCCCCCCCCGCCCTCCCTCCCCCCCCCGCCCTCCCTCCCCCCCCCCCCCCCCCGTCGCGCTCTCTCTCTCTCTCTCTTCCAACAACAACATGCCCTCGAAAAAGCCTCGGCACCGCCGGGCACTTCAGCTAGTTACAGTATACAGCAGCCAAGAGAAAGTAGTACATCTCTTAAGGTAGTTCTCTTAAGGTGGAACAGGTTACATACACCACATAAACGAGTTCAAACAGTTTGTTGAGATCGATACAGGAGAACCACGAAAACAGGTCTTAACAAGATGGCGATTCCACGAGGACTGCTTGGGCAGTCACGTGGTTTGCGACGTGACGTCATCGCATTTACCCGCGCTCTTAAAGGGGCCACGCCCCGTACATACAAAACACTATATACAAAACAAAGTAATGTCTAACACCATGGTACAGGCTTAGGCTGGTGTTAGAACATCGTTAAAGGGAATTATATACAATTGTCCAGAGTCATTCAGTGGTTCCGCCACAATCGTCACAATAAGGAATTCAGGAGCAACTTCTCAATCCAGAGAGTGGTGAGAATGTGGAACTCGCTACCACTGAGTATTTGAGGCGAATAGCACAGACGCATTTAAGGGGAAGTTCGATAAGCACTTGCGGGAGAACGGAATAGAGGGATATGTTGACGGGTTGAGATGAACTAGGGTGGGAGGAGGCTCGTGTGGAGCATAAACACCGGCACAGACCTGTTTCTGTGCTGTAAATACTATGTAATGTAACATGTAATACGATGAGTACATTCAGATTACACTGATATACTTTTATATATAAATATTGTTTGGTATTATATTAAGGAATTAAACCGAAAACTTGGCGTGGCGTTACCCAAATGAAGAAATGAGAAAGTAGCTCCAGAGGAAGTTACTCTTCACTCCACAGAAAAGGCAGTGGCTCTGTGATTCTTCCACACCACTGGAGGCTTAGATTTAGACTAATGTATGTTTCGTGCTCTTTGTGCAAAGATCACAACAAAATAAATCAGGTGTTTTTGCTTTCCAAACCATATCTGTACTTCGGCTGCACAGTTTACTTGACCATTTTGAAAAGCGCTGTCTGTTTTATGTGGTTTAAATATTAGTTTCATGGCTACTTTGCCAAGCTTTCAAGCATTCAATTGAGTAAATTGGAGAACTGGTGCAATTTGGAACAAGCGACGTAAATGGCCGCAATGGTCTTCTGTCTCTCCATGTTTTATGATCTTACATAGAATCATACAGCAGCGAAGGAGGCCATTCAGCCCATTATGTCTCTGCCAGCTCTTTTGAAAGAGCTCTCCAATTAATCCCACTCCCCTGTTATTTCCCCACAGCCCTGCTAATGTTTCCTTTTGAAGTATTTATCCAATTCCCTTCTGAAAGTTACTATTGAATCTGCTTCCACCGCCCTTTCAGGCAGCGCGTTCCAAATCGTAACAACTCGTTGCGTAAAAAAAATTCTCCTCATCTCCCCTCTGGCTGTTTTGCCAATTATCTTAAATCGGTTCCCTCTGGTTACCGACCCTCCTGCCAGTGGAAACAAATTGCCCTACATGACTGCTATAGATGGTAATGTGAAGCGCACAGTTTTTGCCATTGTCTGTTGTAGGTGCTGCAAATGGATTAATTGACTTGATTTTCTTTAATAGGCTCGTTCATGACAGGGAGTTGACACTGTACGATGGCTCCCGGTTACTCAGGGCAGACAGATATCAAGATCTGAAAAAAGAGCTGCAACTTTCTGATGAGGATCTTCAACAGAGGTACTGGCACACATTATGGCTAAAGATTATACATGGTTTTAAGCATTTTTCCCATTGGTTTTCACTACTGGTTCATATAACTATACCATAAATTACTTTTTGGTTGGCATGATTTGGCCAAAGGTGTAAACAGCAGATTTGTATGTTTTTACGATCTTAGTAATAATCAGAGCCATTTCACGCAGGAACTGGCTGCCAGGCGCCTGTGACAACAGCTGATCGACTGTCCAGTGCCTTCAGATTGTCACTTGTTTGAATGGAGGGCTGGGCCTTCCAAATCAGAAACGTCAACCCATTTCCTTGTGATGTTGCCTGTTATAGACGCACTCTCTGGCACGAAACGCACCCCCTAACATCTTACAACAAATGTAGCCAGGCGGTTTATTTTGTCGTGAATGAGTTTGTCAAAATAGATGGTACCTTGATCGTGGAACTCTGGTGGTAACCAGTCCTTAGTCATTTTGGTGAATTTTATTGATAAATGCTCTGTATGAGATTGATTATTCCATGGGATTATTTAAAAATGCAGTTTTAACATCAGGTATAACACACATTGCACCGAGTGAATGAGTCTGGCTCTGGAATCACTTCCAGGATTAGTGGCTGAAGCAGGAACTATGTCAATTGAAAGTCAGATTAGATAGGTGGGTGAAGCAAAGAGGATTAGAAAAAGATACCGGAACAGAAATAAAGAAAGATGCGCATTTATATAGCACCTTTCATGACCTCAGGACTTCCCAAAGCACTTTGCAGCCAATGAAGTGTAGTCACTGTTGTAATGTAGGAAACGTGACAGCCAATTTGTGCACAGAAAGCTCCCACAAACAGCATTGTGATAATGACCAGATGTTCATTGAGGGATAAATGTTGATCAGGACACCAGGGTTACCTCCTCTGTACTGCTTCGAAATAGTACTATGAAATCTTTTACGTCTACCTGAGAGGGCAGATAGGGCCTCGATTTAACGTCTCACCTGAAAGACGGCACCTCCGACTCACTCAGTACTGCATTGTAGTGTCGGCCTAGATTAGGTGCTCGAGTCTCTGGAGTGGGACTTGAACCTACAACCTTCTGACTCAGAGGTGAGAGTGCTGCCCACTGAACCACGATTAACACAAACAGGAAGAGTAAAGGTGTTAGGAGGGTAAACATTGATGTGGAGTAGTTGGGCCGAACAGCCTGTTTCGTGTTGTACCTCTAAGTATGTACATGTGCTCCTTTAGTAGCAGGGGATCTCAGTTTCTTACTTGGGCATCCATTGTGTGTCAATAAACCATCGTATAAGATACATTTGACCGTCAGATTTTAAACACCGACACAAGTATAACAATACAACATTTTCTGTTCAGTAAGAGTATAGGCAAAGACAGTATTTTCACTATTGTTGTAGTCCAGCATCATCTGAAGGGCCGAGAGACATTTTTGTCAAACTTAAAGGGTCCAGTGAAGTGGTCATGGTGGGGAGGAAGTGAAGGAAAACCTAGTCTCATCTTAACTGGCTGTTCAAGAAACTCACCTGATAATCAATGAGTTTGTTAAACTTCCAAGGAGAGGGACCTCCTTGAAAAAAGGGACAGAAAGGAAAAGTAAGAAAAAAAAATGTAAATTTAATTTTTTTAATCCAGGTAGCAATTTACTAGCTTTAGGAATAAGACTCCACTGTTTTCAGTTCCCTTTATGGGCCAGAGGTTGGCAGGCATTGCAGGAACATAAATCTCCTCATTTAATAGATCTTTACGCTGTTAAGTACCAGCCCTGACTTTTTACGGCAATTTAATGGGTAATTAATATGCAAATGCAGCAACTTTATGAAACTCACGGGGAGGTTGAGAGCGAGCTTCCGTTTATGTGAGGCTAATGGCGGAGCGGCGCAAATTGTTTAGCAACTTCCCAATTCATGGGGATATCTCTTCCTCGCCACAAATTACTGGGCGATTTACACACTAATAACGGCGAAAGCCATTTGTTAGGTTTATGCAGGATATTGTCATATATCCCTGTTGCCCGAATACAAGTTTGAGCACTAGGAAACATTGAAACTCTGGTATTTACTCTTTATTAAATCAAGGCAATAAGATAATAAAACACAACCCTTTACATGCAGTGAATGTGAGATAAAGGTATCAATTATAACTCTCATACCAGGGACACCTTCAGAAGATCGAAAGTATGTCGTCATGAACTGCTTACGCTAGCCTCAACACTAGCCTCAGCAAGACTCAAGGTCCCCCCAGGAACCCCAGTGTCTGTACCTTTTTGTATGTGTAATTAAGTCCTAAAGTAATGTCATTATGTCAATGTGTTCTCACCTCAGTGAGTCTGTGCACTAAAGATCTGATTACTCACTAATGAGAAACCATGGGTTTCATTACGGCCTTTCACTTTATCTCCTTCCAGTGCATCCATAACACAAGCCTATTCATCCTACATCACCTCCCTACAGTCGCTTGACTGATTTACTATATCTTCTCATGGATGGTTAATAAGGTCATGTCTCCACTGGTTCAAAGCCTGGCCTTGCATAGCCGTTGCAGATTAATTACTAATCCTTGGATATATATTTCATATTAAAGAAATATATGGTTACTCAACCTGGCACAACTATTCTTAGACCATTAAACGTGCTGTTATTTTGGCATTTAATAAGAACGCTTGACATTGGGTAACATGTGCTTCTAATTCCAAACTGATTTATAAAGCAAAAATATCTCCAGCTTACTGATGCTGAATTGCTGTGCAACGGAGCTCCTGAATGATGATTGAGAAAAGGAGGAGGATTACACCCAGGGATTAATTTTCTGCTGCACTAACTTGGTGAATTTATGATTTAAAATGGATTGGTATAAAAAGAACCTGACCAGGATAATATTTTGTGGGATGATAGAAATGTTTATCTGTTGGCGAGTGGGTGATGGCTGAATGAAATAGAGGCTCACGTCTCCAGAATATACAACACGTTTCAATCTGACATGTTTTCTCGCACAGTATATGCGATTTGACATTGAAATCAAAGATAACCCAGTTACTATATTTAAAACAAAACTAACTTCCTATGTCGTGTTTCATATAGCAATTCTTTGCTATTTTAAGGTGAAGTAGCAGTTTTTTTTATATATCAACGCAGTGGTCATAAGACCAGGATAAAAATGGAATTCATCAGCTGATGTAAACTGTAAAGCCAAATGGTGCAACCGTGTAATGGAGAGCGAATTGAACAAGTGCTTCCATTTTTAATGTGTTTGAAAGCATTTTAACTGCAACATTTCTTCCGTCTCAATTTTTTTCCCTTTCCACGACTCTCCTGAAAGCATTAACTACTTCCTGGTGGATGGTTCCATTGACACAGGTCACTCTCTCGCCTGGTGTATAGTTCCAGGGCTACTGGTCACTCTCACACCGGGTGTATGGTTCCAGGGCTACTGGTCACTCTCACACCAGGTGTATGGTTCCAGGGGTACTGGTCACTCTCACACCGGGTGTATGGTTCCAGGGGTACTGGTCACTCTCACACCGGGTGTATGGTTCCAGGGGTACTGGTCACTCTCACACCGGGTGTATGGTTCCAGGGCTACTGGTCACTCTCACACCGGGTGTATGGTTCCAGGGCTACTGGTCACTCTCACACCGGGTGTATGGTTCCAGGGGTACTGGTCACTCTCACACCAGGTGTATGGTTCCAGGGGTACTGGTCACTCTCACACCGGGTGTATGGTTCCAGGGCTACTGGTCACTCTCACACCGGGTGTATGGTTCCAGGGGTACTGGTCACTCACACCGGGTGTATGGTTCCAGGGGTACTGGTCACTCTCACACCGGGTGTATGGTTCCAGGGATACTGGTCACTCTCACACCGGTTGTATGGTTCCAGGGCTACTGGTCACTCTCACACCGGGTGTATGGTTCCAGGGGTACTGGTCACTCTCACACCGGGTGTATGGTTCCAGGGGTACTGGTCACTGTCACACCGGGTGTATGATTCCAGGGGTACTTTTTTTAAAATTCGCTTATGGGATGCGGGCGTCGCTGGCAAGGCCAGCATTTATTGCCCATCCCTAATTGCCCTTGAGAAGGTGGTGGTGAGCCGCCTTCTTGAACCGCTGTAATCCATGTGGTGAAGGCACTCCCACAGTGCTGTTACGTGGGAAGTTCCAGGATTTTGACCCAGCGACGATGGAGGATCGACGATTTACTTCTAAGTCAGGATGGTGTGTGTGAATTGGAGAGGAACTTGGAGCTGGTGGTGTTCCCATGCGCCTGCTGTCCTTGTCTTTCTAGGTGGAAGAGGTCGCGAGTTTGGGAGGTGCTGCTGAAGAAGCCTTGGTGAGTTGCTGCAGTGCATCTTGCAGATGGTACACACTGCAGCCACGGTACGCCGGTGGTGGAGGGAGTGAATGTTTAAGGTGGTGGATGGGGTGCCAATCAAACAGTCTGCTTTGTCCTGGATGGTGTCGAGCATCTTGAGTGTTGTTGCAGCTGCACTCATCCAGGCAAGTGGAGAGTATTCCATCACACTCCTGACTTGTGCCTTGTAGATGGTGGAAAGGCTTTGGGGAGTCAGGAGGTGAGACACTCGCCGCAGAATACCTAGCCGCTGACCTGCTCTTGTTGCCACAGTATTTATGTGGCTGGTCCAGTTAAGTTTCTGGTTAATGCTGGCCCCCAGGATGTTGATCGTGGGGGATTTGGCGATGGTAATGCCGTTGAATGTCATGGGGAGGTGGTTAGACTCTCGCTTGTTGGAGATAGTCATTGCCTGGCACTTCTGTGGCACGAATGTTACCTGCCACTTATCAGCCCAAGTCTGAACGTCGTCCAGGTCTTGTTGCATGCGGGCATGGACTGCTTCATTATCTGAGGAATTGTGAATGGTGCTGAACACTGTGCAGTCATCAGCGAACATCCCCATTTCTGACCTTATATTGGAGGGAAGGTCATTGATGAAGCAGCTGAAGATGGTTGGGCCGAGGACACTGCTCTGAGGAACTCCTGCAGCGATGTCCTTGGGCTGTGATGATTAACTTTCAACCACCACAACCATCTTCCTTTGTGCTAGGTATGACTCCAGCCAGTGGAGCGTTTCCCCCTGATTCCCATTGACTTCAGTTTTTCTAGGGCTCCTTGATGCCACAGTCAGTCAAATGCTGCCTTGATGTCAAGGGCAGTCACTCTCGCCTCACCTCTGGAATTCAGCTCCTTTGTCCATGGTTGGACCAAGGCTGTAATGAGGTCGGGAGCCGAGTGGTCTTGGCGGAACCCAAACTGGGCATCAGTGTGCAGGTTATTGGTGGGTGGAGAAAGCGCAGGAGCTCCAGCAGCTAGCCGACAACCACAACGTGCATGGATTCTTTAGTGCAGTCAAGACCATCTACGGCCCAAGCACCCAAGGCCCTACCCCACTGCAGGCCAAGAACGGAGAGGTACTCATCAAGGACAGAGAGGCAGTCAGTGTCCGCTGGAAGCAGCAATTCGAAGATCTCCTTAACCGCGACTGTCTTCGACACGAGTGTCCTCAACTCCATCCCACAGCATGATACCCGCCACCATCTCAGCACAACCCCAGCCCAGCATGAGGTTGAAAAGGCCACCCAACAACTGAAGAACAACAAGGCCTCAGGAGCAGATGGAATCCCCGCCGAGGCACTAAAGCATGGTGGAGAAGCACTACTGGCGCGAATTCATGAACTAATTTCTCTTATCTGGAAGGAGGAGAGCATGCCAGGGGATCTCAGAGATGCCGTAATTGTGACCATCTTCAAGAAAGGTGACAAGTCCGATTGCGGTAATTACAGAGGAGTTTCCCTGCTGTCTGCCACAGGGAAAGTCATCGCAAGAATCCTCTTCAATTGCCTCCTCCCAGTGGCCGAAGAGCTCCTCCCAGAGTCACAATGTGGATTCCGCCCACTGTGGGGCACAATGGACATGATCTTCACCGCGCGTTAACTACAAGAGAAATGCAGGGAACAGCACCAACCGCTGTACATGGCCTTCTTTGATCTCTCAAAGGCCTTCAACACTGTCAACTGTGAGGGATTATGGAGTGCCCTCCTCAAATTCGGCTGCCCTCAAAAGTTTGTCACCATCCTCCGCCTGCTTCACGACGACATGCAAGCCGTGATCCTGACCAACGGTTCCACCACAGACCCAATTCATGTACGAACCGGGGTCAAACAAGGCTGTGTCATCGCACCAACGCTCTTCTCGATCTTCCTTGCTGCAATGCTCCATCTCACCCTCAGTAAGCTCCCCAATGGAGTGGAGCTAATTTACAGAACAAACGGGAAACTGTTCAACCTCTGTCGCCTCCAGTCCAGATCCGAGGTCGTCCCATTTTCTATCGTCGAATTACAGTATGCAGACAACGCTTGCGTCTGCGCTCACTCGGAGGTCGAACTCCAAACCATCGTCAACACCTTCAAAGCGTACAAGAGCATGGGCCTTACACTAAACATCCGTAAGACAAAGGTCCTCTACCAACCTGCCCCCGCCACACAGTACTGCCCCCCGATTATCAAAATCTACGACAAGGCCTTGGACAACGTGGACCACTTTCCATACCTCGGGAGCCTACTGTCAACAAGGGCAGACGTCGACGAGAAAGTCCAGTGTGCCAGTGCAGCCTTCGGTCACCTGAGGAAGAGAGTGTTTGAAGACCAGGACCTCAAACCCGGCACTAAGCTCATGGTCTGCAGAGCAGCAGTGATACCCGCCCTGCTGTATGCCTCAGAGACATGGACCATGTACAGCAGGCACCTCAAAGCACTGGAGAGGTACCACCAACGCTGCCTCCGCAAGATCCTGCCAATCCATTGGCAGGATAGGCGCACCAACGTCAGTGTTCTTGCTCAGGCCAACATCCCCAGCATCGAAGCTTTGACCACGCTTGATCAGCTCCGATGGACGGGTCACATCGTCCGCATGCCCGATACGAGACTCCCAAAACAAGCGCTCTACTCGGAGCTCCGGCACGGCAAGAGAGCTCCAGGTGGGCAGAGGAAACGCTTCAAGGACCCCCTCAAATCCTCCTTGAAAAAGTGCAACATCCCCATCGACACCTGGGAATCCCTGGCCCAAGACCGCACAAAATGGAGGAGAAGCATCCGGGAAGGCGCCGAACACCTTGAGTCTCTTTGCCGGGAGTAAGCGGAAGCCAAGCGCAGGCAGCGCAAGGAGCGCACGTCAACCCAAGCACCCCACCCACCCGCCCCTTCAACCACCGTCTACCCCACCTGTGACAGAGACTGTAGGTCCCGCATTGGCCTCATCAGCCACCTGCGAACTCATTTTTAATGTGGAAGCAAGTCATCCTCGGTTCCGAGGGACTGGCTAAGAAGAGGAAGTATTGGTGAGTAAGTGCCGCTTGATAGCACTGTCGATGACACCTTCCATCATTTTGCTGATGATTGAGAGTCGACTGATTGGGCGGTAATTGGCTGGGTTGGATTTGTCCTGCTTTTTATGGACAGGACATACCTGGGCAGTTTTCCACATTGTCTGATAGATGCCAGTGTTGTAGCTGTACTGGAACAGCTTGGCTAGAGGCACGGCTAGTTCTGGAGCACAAGTCTTCAGCACGATAGCCGGGATGTTGTCAGGGCCCATAGCCTTTGCTGTACCCAGTGCGCTCAGCTGTTTCTTGATATCACATGGAGTGAATCGAATTGGTTGATGACTGGCTTCTGTGATGGTGGCGACCTCGGGAGTAGGCCGATATGGATCATCCACTCGGCACTTCTGGCTGAAGATGGTTGCAAACGCTTCAGCCTTGTCTTTTGCACTCGTGCTGGGCTCCACCATCATTGAGGATGGGGATATTCATGGAGCCTCCTCCTCCCGTTAGTTGTTTAATGGTCCACCACCATTCACGACTGGATGTGGCAGGACTGCAGAGCTTTGATCTGATCCGTTGGTTGTCAGATCACTTAGCATGCTGCTTCTGCTTTTTAGCATGCATGTGTTGCAGCTTCCCCAGGTTGTCACCTCATTTTTAGGTACGCCTGGTGCTGCTCCTGGCATGCTCTTCTACACTCCTTATTGAACCAGGGTTGGTCCCCTGGCTTGGTGGTAATGAGGGATATGCCGGGCCATGAGGTTACAGATTGTGGTGGAAAACAATTCTGCTGCTGCTGATGGCCCACAGCGCCTCATGGATGCCCAGTTTTGAGCTGCTAGATCTGTTCTGAATCTATCCCATTTAGCACAGTGGTAGTGCCACACAACACGATGGAGGATGTCCTCAGTGTGAAGACGGGACTTCGTCTCAACAATGACTGTGTGTTGGTCACTGCTACCAATGCTTTCATGGACAGGTAGATTGGTGAGGACGAGGTCAAGTAGGTTTTTCCCCTCGTGTTGTTTCTCTCACCACCTGTCGCAGGCCCAGACTGGCAGTTATGTCCTTCAGGACTTGGCCAGCTCGGTCAGTAGTGGTGCTACCGAGCCGCTCTTGGTGATGGATATTGAAGTTTCCCACCCAGAGTACATTCTGCACCCTTGTTACTCTCAGTGCTTCATCCAAGTGGTGTTCAACATGGCGGTAGATTGTAATTAGCAGGCGGTTTCCTTGCTCATGCTTGGCCTGAAGCCATGAGACTTCATGGGGCCCAGAGTCATGTTGAGTAGTCCCGGAGCCACTCCTTTCCTGACTGTATACCACTGTGCCGCCACCCCAGGGATGGGGATGGTGATGGAGGAGTTTGGGACATTGGCTGAAAGGTATGATTCTGTGAGTATGTCAGGCTGTTGCTTGACTAGTCTGTCCGACAACTCTCCCAATTTTGGCACAAGTCCCCAGATGTTGGTGAGGAGGACTTTGCAGGGTTGACTTGGCTGTGCTGTTGCTGTATCCGTAGCCGGTACCGAGTGGTCTGTCCAGTTTCATTCTTATTATTTTGTTTCGTAGTGGTTTGTTACAACTGAGTTGTTAGGCCATTTCAGAGGGCAGTTAAGAGTCAACCACATTGCTGTGGGTCTGGAGTCACATATAGGCCAGACCAGGTAAGGACAGCAGATTTCCTTCCCAAAAGGACATTAGTGAACCAGGTGGGTTTTTACAACAATCCAGTAGTTTCATGGTCACCATTACTGATACTAGCTTTTTATTCCAGACTTATTTAATTAACTGAATTTAAATTCCCAAGCTGCCGTGGTGGGATTTGAACTCCCGTCTCTGGATCATTATTTCAGGTCTCTGGATTAATAGCCCAGTGACATTAGCACTATGCTACTGTTCCCATATTGGTCACTCTCACACCTGGTGTATAGTTCCAGGGGTACTGGTCACTCTCTGATACCGGGTGTACTGTATACATACACACTCACACGTACGTTTTTCATCATGGTGGCACACAATTTCTCAGTCTCTTTGTGTTTCTAAATAATTTAATAAGTAGCTACAAGAATTTAGAAAAGCTTTGGGAGTCGGGTTTACTGAGTATGGCTACACCTCTGAGATATAGGGAAGGAAAGACAAAGAGGGTGGTTACACTGCCTGTGCTTTCTTTAGTTTAAACTTAAAAGTTCCAAAGTTGTTTACAAAATCACTTAATTATGCTGCTGTGCTAGTTATTTGTGTAGTGTATGTAACCGTCCACCTTTAAGAGAACTATTTTAGGTGTTGCACTACTTTATCTTGGCTGCTGTATACTGTAATACCGGGAGTGACCACACCGGTATATAAGTGCTGTGTAAGGATTTATTGGGCAGATTCGCCCTGACCTTCGAATAGTAAAGTCCTGTTAAAGTTACTCTTGTAGTCTGTGTATTAATTCACCATATAACCCACAGACTTTACAATTTGTTGACCCATCTATCGTAGGTAAGGCAGAACAACCTTATGTGAGCAAAATTGTTGCACATTAGGACTATTATTAGCTACTTCCTTAATCGTCCCCAGGGCTGCCACATCCTGAGATCCTGCTCCCCAGGGCTGCCACATCCTGAGATCCTGCTCCCCAGGGCTGCCACACCCTGAGATCCTGCTCCCCAGGGCTGCCACACCCTGAGATCCTGCTCCCCAGGGCTGCCACATCCTGAGATCCTGCTCCCCAGGGCTGCCACACCCTGAGATCCTGCTCCCCAGGGCTGCCACACCCTGAGATCCTGCTCCCCAGGGCTGCCACACCCTGAGATCCTGCTCCCCAGGGCTGCCACACCCTGAGATCCTGCTCCCCAGGGCTGCCGCACGCTGAGATCCTGCTCTCCCGGGCAGTTATACCCTGAGATCCTGCTCCCCAGGGCTGCCACACCCTGAGATCCTGCTCCCCAGGGCTGCCACATCCTGAGATCCTGCTCCCCAGGGCTGCCACACCCTGAGATCCTGCTCCCCAGGGCTGCCACACCCTGAGATCCTGCTCCCCAGGGCTGCCACACCCTGAGATCCTGCTCCCCAGGGCTGCCACACCGAGATCCTGCTCCCCAGGGCTGCCGCACGCTGAGATCCTGCTCTCCCGGGCAGTTATACCCTGAGATCCTGCTCCCCAGGGCTGCCACACCCTGAGATCCTGCTCCCCAGGGCTGCCACACCCTGAGATCCTGCTCCCCAGGGCTGCCACACCCTGAGATCCTGCTCCCCAAGGCTGCCACACCCTGAGATCCTGCTCCCCAGGGCTGCCACACCCTGAGATCCTGCTCCCCAGGGCTGCCACACCCTGAGATCCTGCTCCCCAGGGCTGCCACACCCTGAGATCCTGCTCCCCAGGGCTGCCACACCCTGAGATCCTGCTCCCCAGGGCTGCCACACCGAGATCCTGCTCCCCCGGGCAGTTATACCCTGAGATCCTGCTCCCCAGGGCTGCTACACCCTGAGATCCTGCTCCCCAGGGCTGCCACACCCCAGGAATCCCCAGTAAGGGAATACCCCATGTTGCACCCCTCCCAGTTCTGCCAAGTCTCAGTCTCCCCCTTTGCAATGCCACCAATCACAGCCCTCCACTCCCCAATATTGCCAAGATTCAGGGCTCCTGTCACACATGTATCAAATCTCAGAACCTCCCCCAAGGGACTGGCAGACCCCAGATTTACTGCAGCTGCTGCTGATCACCAGGATCGTCACTTTAGTTCTCCCACACTACAAGACTCACCTCCTATGCTGCTAAACCCCAGAGCCCACCCTCCCCTATTGCTGCCAAATTTCAGGACCCCCCCACACATCAAGACATCAAGAACACCCCTGAAAGCTGCCAAATCCAGACTCTGCCCCCAAAGTTGCTTATGTCCCCCCAGGAGTGATGCTAAACGCCCCAACATAGTTGCAATGTGATACGTCTCGCCTACTGCCTTGCTGTTTAATCTGTACTTTAAGAAAGGCAATAGATAAAAATTAAGTGTAGAGATCAAAGAATATTTTAATAATGGTCATTTGTTATGGAATTATATTTGGATAAGAATTTGGAGTAGGAGTAGGCCATATGGCCCTCAAGCCTGCTCCGCCATTCAGTAAGATCATGACTGATCTTCGACCTCAACTCCACCTTCCCGCACTATCCTCATATCCCTTGATTCCCTTAGTGTCTAAAAATCTATCGATCTCTGTCTTGAATACACTCAACGACTGAGCCTCCACAGCTCTCTCGGGTGGAGAATTCCAAAGATTCACAAATATTTGCGTGAAAAATGTCTGCTCACCTCAGTCCTAAGTGGCCGACCCCTTATTCTGGTACTGTGACCCCTGGTTCTAGACTCCCTAGCCAGGAAAACACAAGTGAAAATCCCTGAAGACCATGCAATTAAAATGCAATTTGTCTTGCTCAGTCCCTGTAAATCAGTGGCTCTGATTAAACTACGTGGCATAACACCACCCCTGTTGTTACAAAAGAGCGTGTCCTTCAGCGCTTCATGATCAACTTCACGGGACATCTGGCGTATATAAATATTATAAGAATAACTGCATATGTTGGATGCCTCTGAATATTAATGAGCCAGCACTCTTTGTGTGGAGACAGGATGCACAAGATCCCTGACTGCTGGTACAGGAGCTGATGTAGTAATTGTTTTAGAAGAGCTATTACCGTGAAAACAATATTTAAATGCTTATTTAAAAAATAACTTCTGAAGCATTTATTAATCGAGAACTCAAAGTGGTTAGCACTGTTGCCTCACAGCGCCAGGGACCCGGGTTCGAATCCAGCCTCGGGCGACTGTCTGTGTGGAGTTTGCACATTCTCCCCGTGTTTGCGTGGGTTTCCTCCGGGTGCTCCGGTTTCCTCCCACAGTCCAAAGATGTGCGGGTTAGGTTGATTGGCTATGATAAATTGACCCTTAGTGTTAGGGGGATTAAATGCGTGGGGTTACAGGGATAGGGTGGGATATGTGTTGGTGTAGGGGTTACGGGGATCGGGTGGGATATGTGTCGGTGCAGGCTCGATGGGCCGAAATGGCCTCTATCTGCACTGTGGGGTTTCTGTGATTCTGTGATTCTGTGAGGAGAAGGATAATGTAGAGTGTGTGTATGTAGGAAATCAAAGTACTTTTACACCGTGGAACTCCAGTATTGACAGCAGGTAGTTGATACCTCGATGATAAATAATTAATTTTGATCCATATTACTTCCCTCCCTGCAACCATACTTTGCCTTCTTTACCTTCCTTTATAAGTACGAAGCTGACTCCACTACAGTTGTAAGCACTAATGCACAGTGCCCCATTTGTTCATGCACAGCTGCAAAAACGACGAGTCTGCAGTGTGTACCATCTACAAGATGCACTGCAGCAACTCGCCAAGGCTTCTTCGACAGCACCTCCCAAACCCGCGACCTCTTCCACCTAGAAGGACAAGGGCAGCAAGCGCGTGGAAACACCATCACCTCCATGTTCCCCTCCAAGTCACACACCATCCTGACTTGGAAATATATCACCATTCTTTCATTGTCGCTGGGTCAAAATCCTGGAGCTCCCTCCCTAACAGCACTGTGGGAGTACACGGACTGCAGTGATTCAAGAAGGTGACTCACCACCACCTTCTCGAGGGCAATTAGGGATGGGCAATAAATGCTGGCCTTGCCAGCGACGCCCACATCCCATGAATGAATGAAAAAAACAGACGTGCAAACCGTGGCTCTCCTTCACAAGCTGGCCTTCAATTAGTGCTGTGGTGCGAGGGTAAGTAGAGGAGACTGCAGCATGGAGGTTGTGGGTCGCCATTTCAATGTCACTCTTCTGGGACCCGAACTGATGTACAAGTGCTTTGTGATTTTAAGGGTATTGCTGTGATTTCACCAGATTACAACATAAATATGGAAAAGGAAGCTTGTGTGGCCCACTTTAGTTCATCCATCCAGAAGGACCTGACTGTCTCCCCCACTGTGCCATCTAACTGTGTCTTAAATAATTCTAGCGTTTTCTCCTCCACTACTGTATCTCAGAGCCCATTCTTATGAAGAAGAACTTCCTGATATCAGCCTTAAATTAGCCTTTTACTAATTTGAATCTGCGTCTCTTTGACCCACTCTCTCAGTTTAGTTTGAGATAATTCTCAGGATTAACCTTTTCCATGCCGTTTACTGTCTTTTGTACCCCTGAGATCACCTCTTGGACACCTTGTCCCAAGGCTGAAACTCCCTGCTCCACGTGGGTTCCTGTTTTTTTTTGTTTTCCTGTTTTCCAGTTGTATTGGTGGTTCTCAAGTAACTTCAACAAAATGAACAGCTGCTTTTCTTTCTTCTATTTAAAACCTTTCAAATTAATTTGTTTTTCTATACCTTTGAATATTTTTAGCTATTGAAGGTATCAAGTTAATTTATTTTGTTTAGCGGTTCCCCCTGTGCTTGCATACATGTGAAGCCTGTCTCACACACAGGAAATACCTCTGGAATACTCTGCCTGGAAGAGCGAGTGGGCCTTACAGGAACCATATCAATCATGCAGTGCTCTCTAACCCGACTGTATATAGGGCCTCATCCTAGATGCGTAAAAATATATATTTGTTGTTTTAAAACAAAGTCAATTAATAGCAGTGGATTTGAATGCACGTGTCCTTGGACATGACCTTTCAATCAGCTCCAGCTGGAATTTCCAAGGCAGCATGCTGAAGGAATTCCAGAATATACCATCAAACCAAATAACAAGGAAACTCCCGAGGTAGCCTGTCACTCCTTAGTTGGTGCTCTCGCATTGGTTGAATGAGGACTGAAGTCCAGTCTCAGTGGAGAAGTGTGATTTTGCTGTTTAAAGAAAATAAAGCTCACTTTTGTTACCACATACAGCGTTTCTGCATGCACATCAGACCAAGAGACTAGGGGGTGGACAATGGCAGTGGCTGAGGAACATAACATAAAAAATAGGAGCTGGAGTAGGCAATTTGGCCCTTCGAGCCTGCTCTGCCATTCAACAAGCTCATGGCTGATCTTCTACCTCAACTCCACCTCCCCACACTATCCCCATATCCCTTAATTCCCCAAAATGTATCGACCTCTGTCTTGAATATAATCAATGACTAAGCATCCACAGCTCTCTGGGGTAGAGAATTCCAAAGATTCACAATCCTTTGAGTGAAGAAATTTCTCCTCATCTCAGTCATAAATGGCCTACCCCTTATTCTGAGACTGACCCCTGGTTCTAGATTCCCCAGCCAGGGGAAACATTTTCCCAGCAATAATCATGTCAAGCCCCTTAAGAATTTTATATGTTTCAATGAGATCACCTCTCATTCTTCTAAACTCAAGGGAATATTGGCCAAGTCTACTCAATCTCTTCTCATCGGTCAATCCCCTCATCCCAGGAATCAGTCTGGTGAACCTTTGTTGCATTCCCTCTAAGGCCAGTATGTCTTTCCTTAGGTAAGGAGACCAGATCTGTACACAATACTCCAGGTGTGGCCTCACCAATGCCCTGTATAATTGTAGTAAGACTCTTTTACTCTTATACTCTAATCCCTTTGTAACAAGAGCTAACATACCATTTGCTTTCCTAATTGCTTGCTGTACCTGCATGTTAACTTTCTGTGATTCATGTACAAGGACGCCCAGGTCTGAATGCAAACATGTCCCAGTCTCTCACCGTTCAAAAAATATTCTGTTTTTTTGTTTTTCCTACCAAGTGGATAACTTCACACTTCCCCACATTGTATTCCATTTGCCATGTTCTTGCCCACTCAGTCAACCTGTCTCTATCTCTCTGCAGCCTCTTTGCGTCCTCCTCACAGCTTACTTTCCCACCTAACTTTGTATCATCAGCAAACTTGGATACGTTACACTCAGTCCCTTCATCTAAGTCATTAATATAGATTGTAAATAGCTGAGGCCCAAGCAGTGATCCTTGCAGTACCCCTCTAGTTACAGCCTGCCAACCCAAAAAGCATAGAAACATAGAAGATAGGAGTAGGCCATTCGGCCCTTCAAGCCTGCTCCGCCATTCAATGAGATCATGGCTGATCATCCAAATTCAGTACCCTGTCCCTGCTTTCTCCCCATATAGCTTGACCCCTTTGGCCTTAAGAACTATATCTAACTCCTTCTTGAATATATTTAATGATTTGACCTCAACTGCCTTCTGTGATAGAGAATTCCACAGGTTCACCACTCTCTGGGTGAAGAAATTCATCCTCATCTCAGTCCTAAATGGCTTACCCTTTATCCTTATGTAAGAAGTCACACAACACCAGGTTATAGTCCAACAGCTTTATTTGAAATCACAAGCTTTCGGAGCGCTGCTCCTTCTTCAGGTGAAGTGGAGAAATGCATAAAGACACAGCTTATATAGTCAGAGAATCATGTCAGATGTTTACAGGTAACCTTTCCAACTGCCCTGACTGACCTGTTTGGACACCATTCACACCTTTGACTGCTGTGATTATCTCCCTGCCGAGGTGCGATAAATGGCAGTTGGAAAGGTTACCTGTAAACATCTGACATGATTCTCTGACTATATAAGCTGTGTCTTTATGCATTTCTCCACTTCACCTGAAGAAGGAGCAGCGCTCCGAAAGCTTGTGATTTCAAATAAAGCTGTTGGACTATAACCTGGTGTTGTGTGACTTCTTACATTTGTCCACCCCAGTCCAACTCCGGCATCTCCACACCATGGCCTTTATCCTTAGACTGTGACCCCTGGTTCTGGACTCCCCGGCCATCGAGAACATCCTTCCTGCATCTAGTCTGTCTAGTCCTGTTAGAATTTTATAAGTTTCAATGAGATCCCCTCTCATTCTTCTAAACTCCAGCGAATATAAGCCTAATCGATCCAACCTCTCTTCATACGTCATCCCTGCCATCCCAAGTATCAGTCTGGTGAATCTTCGCTGCACTCCCTCCATGGCAAGAACATCCTTCCTCAGATAAGGTGACCAAAACTGCACACAATACTCAAGGTGTGGTCTCACCAAGGCCCTATACAACTGCAGCAAGACATCCCTGCTCCTGTACTCGAATCCTCTCGCTATGAAGGCCAACATACCATTTGCCGCCTTAACCACCCGCTGCACCTGCATGCTTACCTTCAGCGACTAGTGCACAATGACACCCAGGTCTTGTTGCACCTCCCCTTTTTCCAATCTATTGCCGTTCAGATAATAATCTGCCTTCCTGTTTTTGCCACCAAAGTGGATAACCTCACATTTATCCACATTATACTGCATCTGCCATGCAGTTGCCCACTCACCCAACCTGTCCAAATCATACTGGAGTTTCTCTGCACCTCCTCACATCACACAAGCCCACCCAGCTTTGTGTCGTCTGCAAACTTGGAGATATTACATCTAGTTCCCTTGTCTAGATCATTAATATATATTGTGAATAGCTGGGGTCCTAGCACCGATCCCTGCGGTACCCCACTAGTCACTGCCTGCCACTCGGAAAAAGACCCGTTTATTCCAACCCTTTGCTTCCTGTCTGCCAATCAGTTCTCTATCCAAGTCAGTACCTTACCTCCAATCCCATGTGCTTTAACTTTGCATGCTAATCTCTTATGCGGGACCTTGTCGAAAGCCTTCTGAAAGTCCAGATACACCACATCCACTGGTTCTCCCTTATCAATTATCAAAGTCCCGTTTATTCCTAGTCTCTGTTTTCTGTCCATTAACGAATCCTCAGTCCATGCTAATATATTACCCCCAATCCCAGGAGTTCTAATTTTGTGTAATAACCTCTTGTGTGGCACCATAGCGAATTTTTGAAAATCCAAATACACTACATCCACTGGTTCCCCCTTATCCATTCTACTAGTTACATATTCAAAAAACTCTGAACAGATTTGTCAAATGCGATTTCCCTTTCATAAAACCATGTTGACTCTGCCTAATCATATTATGATTTTCGAAGTGCCCTGTTACCACGTCCCTAATAATAGATTCTAGTAGTTTCCCTACTACTGATGTCAGGCTAACTGGCCTATAGTTTCCCGTTTTTTTTCCTTCCCCTTTTCTTAAATAGCGGGGTTATGTTTGCTACCTTCCAATCCTTGGGGACTGTTCCAGAATCTAGGGAATTCTGGAAGATTAATACCAATACATCCACTATCTCTGCAGTTACGTCTTTTAAAACCTTAGGATGTAGGTCGTCGGGTCCAGGGGATTTGTCGCCACTTAATCCCATTAATTTCTCCAGTAATATGTCTTTACTTATACTGATTTCTTTAGTTCCTCATTCTCTCTAGACCCTTGGTTCCCCATTATTTCCAAAATATTTTTTGTGTCTTCTACCGTGAAGACAGATACAAAGTTGGTTAAAGAGTTGGTGCAGGAGGGGGGGCTTTAGTTTCCTGGATCACTGGGTCTGCTTCTGGGGAAGGTGGGACTTGTACAAGTCGGACGGGTTGCACCTGAACCAGAACGGGACAAATATCCTTGCGGGGAGGTTTGCTAGCACTGTTGGGGGGGGGGTTTAAACTAACTTGGCAGGGGGATGGGATACAGAGTGGAGCTATAATAGGGGGTGATGTACAACCAAATATAGAGGAAAAAACAAGTCAGCTTGGAAGGCAGAGCAAATATGTAATGGCACAAGGGAGTAGGGCAAGGCTGGATGGCATTTATTTTAATGCAAGGAGTCTTGCGAATAAGGTGGATGAACTGAAGATGTTGATGAACACATGGGAGTATGATATTGTTGCTATCACGGAGACATGGTTGAGGGAGGGGCAAGACTGGCAGCTCAATATTCCGGGGTATAGAATCTTCAGGCGAGACGCGGGGGGGGGTAAAAGAGGAGGGGGTGTCGCAATATTAATTAAGGAGTCAATTACTGCTGTAAGGAGGGATGATATATTAACAGGTTCCTCTAATGAGGCCATATGGGTAGAACTTAAAAACAAAAAGGGGGCAAGCACTTTGCTGGGAGTGTACTATAGGCCCCCAAACAGTCAGGGGGAGATAGAGGAACAGATATGTAGGCAAATCTCAGAGAAATGTGCAAATAATAGGGTAATAATAGTGGGGGATTTCAACTTCCCCAATATTAACTGGGATAGTCAGAGTGTGAAAGGCTTAGAGGGTGCAGAATTCTTAAAGTGCATCCAGGAGAGCTTTTTGAGCCAACATGTAGAAAGTCCTACAAGAGAGGGGGCGGTACTGGACCTAATTCTAGGGAATGTGGCCAGGCAAGTGGTAGAAGTGTTAGTAGGTGAGCACTTTGGTGACAGTGACCATAATTTAGTGAGATTTAAGGTAGTCATGGAAAAGGACAGAGATGGACCAGAAATAAAGGTTCTAAATTGGGGGAAGGCCGATTTTAATATGATAAGGCAGGATCTGGCCAAAGTGGACTGGGATCAGCTACTTGTAGGAAAATCCACATCGGAGCAATGGGAGTCTTTCAGAAAGGAAATTGAGAGAGTACAATGGCAACATGTTCCCGTAAAAGTCAAGGGTGGGACCAACAAGCCCAGGGAACCTTGGATGTCAAGGGATATACGAGAATGGATTAGGAAAAAAAGGGGGGCTTTTGGCAGATACAAAGGACTAAAGACAGAGGAAGCCCTAGAGGAGTATAAAAAGTGCAGGGGGATACTTAAGAAAGAAATTAGGAGAGCGAGGAGGGGCCATGAAATAACACTGGCGAGCAAAATAAAGGAAAATCCTAAGGTGTTTTATAAGTATATTAAGGGCAAGAGGATAACTAGGGAAAGAGTAGGGCCCATTAGGGACCAAAGTGGCAATCTGTGTGTGGAGCCAGAAGATGTGGGTGGGGTTTTAAATGAATTTTTTGCATCTGTGTTCACTATGGAGAAGGACGATGTAGACATAGAAATCGGGCAGGGGGACTGTGATATACTTGAACATATTAGCATCGAGAGGGAGGAGGTACTTGCGGTTTTAGCAGGCTTAAAAGTGGATAAATCCCCAGGCTCGGACGAGATGTATCCCAGGCTGCTGTGTGAGGCAAAGGAGGAGATTACAGGGGCTCTGACACAAATTTTCAGAACCTCTCTGGCCACAGGGGATGTGCCAGAGGACTGGAGAACAGCTAACATAGTACCATTATTCAAGAAGGGTAGTAGGGATAAACCAGGGAATTACAGGCCAGTGAGCCTAACATCAGTGGTAGGGAAATTATTGGAAAAAATTCTGAGGGACAGAATTAGTCTCCACTTGGAGAGGCAAGGATTAATCAGGGATAGTCAGCATGGCTTTGTCAAGGGAAGATCATGTCTGACCAATTTGATTGACTTTTTCGAGGGGGTGACTAGGTGTGTGGATGAGGGTAGTGCAGTGGGTGTGGTATACATGGATTTCAGTAAGACTTTCGACAAAGTCCCGCATAGGAGACTGGTCAAGAAGGTAAGAGCCCAAGGGATCCACAGTGCCTTGGCACATTGGATCCAAAACTGGCTTAGTGGCAGAAGGCAGAGGGTGATGGTCGAAGGTTGTTTTTGTGACTGGAAACCTGTGTCCAGTGGGGTACCGCAGGGATCGGTGCTGGGTCCCTTGTGTTTGTGGTCTACATTAATGATTTGGATGTGAATGTAAAAGGTATGATTGGTAAGTTCGCGGATGACACGAAAATTGGTGGGGTGGTAAATAACGAGGAGGGTAGCCTCAGTCTGCAGGACGATATAGATGGGTTGGTCAGATGGGTGGAACAGTGGCAAATGGAATTTAACCCTGAAAAGTGTGAGGTGATGCATTTTGGAGGGACTAACAAGGCAAGGGAATACACAATGAATGGTAAGACCCTAGGAAAGACAGGATCAGAGGGACCTTGGTGTGCATGTACATAGATCCCTGAAGGCAGCGGAACAGGTGAATAAGGTGGTTAAAAAGGCATATGGGATACTTGCCTTCATTAGCCGAGGCATAGAATATAAGAGCAGGGAGGTTATGATGGAGCTGTACAAAACGCTGGTTAGGCCACAGCTGGAATACTGTGTGCAGTTCTGGTCGCCACACTATAGAAAGGATGTGATTGCATTGGAGAGGATGCAGAGGAGATTCACCAGGATGTTACCTGGGCTGGAGCGCTTCAGCTATGAAGAAAGACTGGGCAGGCTGGGGTTGTTTTCCTTGGAGCAGAGAAGGCTGAGGGGGGACCTGATTGAGGCGTACTAAATTATGAGGGGCGTAGATAGAAAGGAACTTTTTCCCTTAGTAGAGGGGTCAATAACAAGGGGGCATAGATTCAAGGTAAGGGGCAGGAGGTTTAGAGGGGATTTGAGGAAGAACTTTTTCACCCAGAGGGTGGTTGGAATCTGGAACTCACTGCCTGAAAGGGTGGTAGAGGCAGGAACCCTCACAACATTCAAGAAGCATTTGGATGAGCACTTGAAATGCCATAGCATACAAGGCTACGGACCAAATGCTGGAAAATGGGATTAGATTAGACAGGGCTTGATGGCCGGCGCGGACGCGATGGGCCGAAGGGCCTCTTTCTGTGCTGTATGACTCTATGACTATGACTCTAAAGTATTTGTTTAATATCTCTGCCATTTCCTTGTTGCCCATTATAATTTCTCCTGTCTCTGCCTCTAATGGGCCCACATTTACTTTCACTAATCTCTTCCTATTTACATACCTATAGAAACATTTACAATCTGTTTTTATGTATGTGGAGCTCTGACAGACCAGGGCACATGGGAGGAAGATAGGTTTTGGTTAAAATTAAGAGAGCTGCGTGTTTTTCTAGAAAAGCTTCATTTGACCGTCATCTTGTAGAGGCAGGAGAGACCAGAACTAATAGCCACATCTGTCTTACAGAAATAAAGCATTAGCGTTATGATACTACCATGTGTTTCTAAATAATAAAGACTCCCAATCAAGTGCTTCATAATAATTATTCATATTGAATAATTTCTTTTCTAAAAATAGAAAAATATATTAAAATGTGCCCTCATTTTCTGAAGTGAGGTGCATCTGAGAACTATTAGGATTTTTATTTTTTGTTAGATTTTTTTGTAATTGCCTCTACTTTTTAACGTGACTTTTGGTTATCGTAGAATGTTCCAGGATAGAAATGGGCCTTTCAGCTGATCAAGTCTGTCCCAGTGTTTTTCTCCACAGGAGCTACCTACTGTAAACCCACTCTCCTACGTACTCCCCATACCCTTTAATACTCACTATTTCAAGCAGCTAATCTCCTTTTAAAAGAATTTCCAGACTCTGTTTCATCAACAATTGTGACAGAGAATTCCACATTCTAACCGCCTTCTGTGTAAAGACAGTCACCCCTAGAATTCTTTGTGTGAATACTTCAAATTGGTGCCCTCTCACCATTTACCTTCGTCTAACCCATCATAATTCTGGTCACCCCTTAACTTTCTTGGTTCCAGTGAACAAAACCCTAACTTCACAAGTTGTCGTCATAACTGCACCTTGTCACTGGTGACATCCTAGTAAATCTGAGCTGCATCTTTTCCATTGCATTTATATTCTTATAAGGGATTGCACAAATCTCTACACAATACTCTAGCTATGGCCTAACTAATGTCTTGTGCAAGTTGTTTTTGTAGCATATGCCCCTAATTACAAAACTAAGGACCCTGCCTTTTTATGCCCACCTTTCCAGTGCTTCTGAGAAAATTATCTTAAGGTTTTTTTCTCAGTAACTGAAATTTCTAATGTCAAAAATAAACAAAATAAATGTCATAAATTTACATATTTCAGAATTTGATTATATTTATCCATTGATTGTCTCCTGTGTTTTAATGCCTTTATTAAAGATTTCAGTTGAAGCCTCCCCTAGTAGCCTGAGCTTTGAGTTACCATGAACTGTGATGCTGCTTATTCAGTCTGTGCCTGTGCAATATACTCAGTTTTCCAGGAAGCTTCACTACCCTTTAGTCATCTGACTTGCTGAATATTTTACTTCAGCTTTCAGTAGCTTCCGCTTAGTTTTCTTTTCAAAATTATTTGAAAACAAAATTTAAACAAAAAATTCAAAAGCTTCAGGTGAAGTTTGTATTGAGTTTTTTTAAGCAGACATGCTATGTGTTTGTGTGAGAAAGTGAGCAAAAACGAAATGACACATCTGTTGTAGCTTTTGTTTTGAGTTCTATAAATGTAATAAAATGTATTAACATAATAAGAACATAAGAAATAGGAGCAGGAGTAGGCCATTCAGCCCTTTGAGCCTGCCCCGTCATTCAATAAGATCATGGCTGATCTTTTACCTCCTCTCCACCTTCCCGCACTATCTTCGTATCCCTTGATAATTCCCTTAATATCCAATAATCTACCGATCTGTGTCTTAAATATATACAATGGAGCATCCACAGCTCTCTGAGGTAGAGAATTCCAAAGATTCACAACCCTCTGAGTGAAGATGTCTTTACTCAACAGCTGCAATATCCTTTTCATACTGTGGTGATCAGAACTGTACACAATATTCTAAGTGTGGCCGCACTAATGATTTATAAAGTGGCAGGATCACCTCACTATTTTGGTGCAATGTTGACCTTTTAATGCATCTCAACATCTGATTTGCTTTACTCACTGCCACTGAGCATTGTTGTGATAGCTTCAATTTATTGTCAATATGGCCCCCCAGATCTTTCATTTTCCATGCACACTATTTTATTTTCATTTATGTAATAAATAGAAAGAAGCAGACATTCTTTTAACATCCTAATTTGAGATTTTTTTTAATAAAGCAAATTGAAATTTGAATGGAAACAGCTTTCAAGAGAAATGGTTGGGAGAAGGTTGGCGGGAGGTTCGGAGGGAAGCAGGATGAGGGGACTCGAGACCCTCACAACCTACCCTTGGTGGGACTGATTGGGAGTAAAGGCAGAGTGGGTGGAGGGTTAATTGCACAGAACACATTCTCCCCACTACTTGCCAAAAATTTCAGCCCGCAGCCCTCAGCGACTCCCTTCCCTGCTGAGCCATGTCAGTCACTCATTGCCTCCTGCAAATAGCAATCATAAAAGACCAGAAAACCTGCTTTAGTGATGTTGGTTGAGGGGGTAAATATTGTCCAGGACACCGGAACAGAACTCCCCAGCTCTTCTTTGAAAAGTGCCAATTGGTCATTCTTAACATCTTATCTTATCCAAAAGACAGCACTTTCAACAATGCAGCACTAGATCATGTGCTCAAGTCGCTGGAGAGGGCCTTGAATCTACAAATTTCTGACTCACAGAACTGAGTACTACCACTGAACCACAGCTGACATCTTAAAGGGATAGTGTCATTTGATTTCTCCAGTTTGAATGGTGGGCTCTTAATTTCTGTGTGAAGTATGAAGACTTTTGCATGAGTTTGGCTTTGACCTCTGCTTTTAAACTTATTGAGACTGTTCTAAATCTCATTTGTGTGTAATGGATAGTGTTGCACAGAGTTGGCCTTGACTGAAACTTCATGTTGATCTATAGCGGGCACAAACCTGGCTAGACTTCGAAAACCAAGCTGGGCTTGGCGGCGAAAACTAACTCTGGGAAGGGCTCCAATTTAATTTGCAGCTGATTGTTTTACCATATTGTTTTAGAACTACATGTGCAGCTCACATGAGGGAAGTTTAAAACTTGTTTTTCTCCTGACTGAATCAGTTGTTGCATCGCTGATTGATTGTTTGTTACCTTTGTGCTTCCAGATTGATTTACCCCTCCATCCATCCTTCAGGATTCTAGCCTTGGCCGAGCCTCCCGTGGTGGGCAGTAGCACTCGGCAATGGCTGGGGTCAGAGCTGCTAACGATGTTCCTGTTTCACAGTGTAAGACCGCTCTCCATGAAAGAAGAGGTTGATGTCATTACTAAAATGGTGAGGATTGCCTGAGTTCAGACCCCTGCTGTTTCTGTTGGTTCAGAGTGTCGCACCTCAGAAGTATACTTTGTGTTTTTGTACATCATGCTTTACTTGGGCTGAATAGCCATACTCTGTTTAGCGAACCATGCTAATATGCCCAAATATGGGTAGGTAGGAATTACTATCATCTTCTTAGGCAGTCCCTCGGCGCCGAGGATGACTTGCTTCCACATTAAAAATGAGTTCGCAGGCGACTGATGAGTCCAATGCGAGACCTACAGTCTCTGTCACAGGTGGGGCAGGCGGTGGTTGAAGGGGTAGGTGGGTGGGGTGCTTGGGTTGACATGCGCTCCTTGCGCTGCCTGTGCTTGGCTTCCGCTTGGTCCTGGCGAAGAGACTCGAGGTGTTCGGCGCCTTCCCGGATGCTTCTCCTCCGCTTGTGCGGTCTTGGGCCAGGGATTCTCAGGTGTCGGTGGGGATGTTACACTTTTTCAAGGAGGCTTTGAGGGTGTCCTTGAAGCGTTTCCTCTGCCCACCTGGGGCTCTCTTGCCATGCCGGAGCTCCGAGTAGAGCGCTTGTTTTGGGAGTCTCGTATCGGGCATGCAGACAATGTGACCCGTCCATCGGAGCTGATCGAGCGTGGTCAAAGCTTCGATGCTGGGGATGTTGGCCTGAGCAAGAACACTGACATTGGTGCTCCTATCCTGCCAGTGGTTTGAGGTGCCTGCTGTACATGGTCCATGTCTCTGAGGCATACAGCAGGGCGGGTATCGCTGCTGCTCTGCAGACCATGAGCTTAGTGCCGGGTTTGAGGTCCTGGTCTTCAAACACTCTCTTCCTCAGGCGACCGAAGGCTGCACTGGCACACTGAAGGCGGTGTTGGACTTCGCCGTTGACGTCTGCTCTTGCTGACAGTAGGCTCCTGAGGTATGGAAAGTGGTCCTCATTGTCCAAAGCCTTGTCATGGATTTTGATAATCGGGGAGCAGTACTGTGTGGCGGGGGCAGGTTGGTAGAGGACCTTTGTCTTACGGATGTTTAGTGTAAGGCCCCATGCTCTCGTACGCTTCGGTGAAGGTGTTGACGATGGTTTGGAGTTCGACCTCCGTGTGAGCGCAGATGCAAGGAATTACTATCAATCAGAAACCAGCAACCCCATCTGCCTCCTCAATACTTCCAAACCCGAGGCTTCCTCATTCCACAACCCTGCCGTGCATTGTACTTTTCTTTAAAACTTTTCATCAAACTTTATAAAGGACTTTCATCAGAATCTTGGTTAGTTTTAAGTGTTGACACCCATATCTGTCTATTAATCCATATATATAAAAGGATATGTCTCTCTGTCTGTCTCTCTGTCTCTCTGTCTGTCTGTCTGTCTGTCTCTCTGTCTGTCTGTCTCTCTCTCTGTCTCTCTCTCTCTCTGTCTCTCTCTCTGTCTCTGTCTCTCTCTCTCTGTCTCTCTCTCTCTGTCTCTCTCTCTCTGTCCGGCTATACAATCAAAAGTTATAGAGCGTACCTACACATATGTTATATCAAAAGAAAGCTCATCATTAGGGGACTCTTGTAGGCGTATTTACTTTTTGCTCGGACAAAAATTGTGCCGACGGTCGGACAAAAATTGTGCCGACGGTATCCAAAAAACGTTCAAAATTCCTCTCATTATCCGCTCATTTGCATCGAGTTGGGGTGGGTTCATTGTGTGTGCGGGCAGGCCATCCTACAGTTGAGTGACGTGATGATTGACCAGTCCTACAGTTCAGTGACCTGACGGTTGACCAATCGGTGCGTGTGTGGGCGGGCCTTATCATTTTGAACCGAGGTGAGTCGCCGCCATCTTGATTCCAAACTTTTCATTTCCTTTTTCCCGCTTTCTGTGTCTTTAAAAAAAAAGTTGCTTTTAAAACACACATTGTTTTTTAAAAAAGTTAATTACTTTCTAAATCTTTTATCTAATCTCATTAATTTTCCTACGTTTCCCCATATTTGCAGGTAGACCTCGAAGCCTGGGCGTCTGTTGCCAGCCATGCTGGACCCCAGGCAATTGTTTTGTGGCAAGCTCCTCCCACGCCTCCCCCCCCCCCCCCAGCTGGGCCCGATTCCGAACCAGCGGCCTGCCATCTTGGTAAAGGCTGGCTGGGCTCACTGCAAGCTCCTCGCGCTAAATTCACGCTCGTGCTGCACGGCGCACGCGCAACTCCACACAGAGTGCGGCCAGAGGGAAGCTAGCGGGGGGGGGCGGGCGGGCGGGGCTCGGGAGGGGAGGGGGGAGCGGAGAGGGTTACCCCGGCAACCGGGCTCGCCAGCCGCAATCGGCCGTCTCAAGCCGCTCAGGCCCAGGCCCGGTCCCGGAGATTGGGAGGCGGAGAGAGGAGAAGGGGTTACCAAGGCAACCGGGCCCGGCTAGCCGCAATCGGCCGTCTCAAGCCGCCTCAGACCCGGCCTCGGGAGGGCGGGGCTCGGGCTGACCGGGGCGCTGCGCTCGGCATGTCAGTGTGTGGGGCGGCACGGAGCTCAGCAGAGCCATCGCCGGCAGAGGGGAGAGGGTCTGCTGGCTCCCCCCTCCCTTTCTCCCCCCACCTCCCCCACCCCTCCCCTCCTCTCCCTCCCCCCCCTCTCCCCCTCCATTCCCCCTCCCCCTCCACCTCACCTCCCCTCCCCCCCGCCCCCTGCCCCTCCCCCCTCCCCTCTCCCCCTCTCCACTCTCCCCCTCCCCTCTCCCCCCTCCCCCCTTCCTGCCCCCCTCCCCCCTTCCTGCCCCTTCCTCTCCCCCCTTCCTCCCCTTTCCCCCTCCCCTTTCCCCCCTCCCCTCCCCTTTCCCCCCCTCCCCTCCCCCTTTCCCCCCCTCCCCTCCCCTTTCCCCCCCTCCCCTCCCCTTTCCCCCTCGCCTCCCCTTTCCCCCCTCGCCTCCCCTTCCCCCCCACTTTCCCCTTCCCCCCTTCCCTTCCCCCCTCCCTTCCCTTCCCCCTCCCTTCCCCCTCCCCTTTCCCCCTCTCCCTTCCCCACCTTCCCTTCCCCCCACCTTCCCTTCCCCCCCTTCCCCTTTCCCCCCCTTCCGCCCACCCTTCCCCCCCCTTCCGCCCACCCTTCCCCCCAGTCGCGCGCTCTCTCTTCCCCCAGTCGCTCTCTTCCCCCCGTCGCGCTCTCTCTTCCCCCCGTCGCGCTCTCTCTTCCCCCCGTCGCGCGCTCTCTTCCCCCCGTCGCGCTCTCTCTTCCCCCCGTCGCGCTCTCTCTTCCCCCCGTCGCGCTCTCTCTTCCCCCCGTCGCGCTCTCTCTTCCCCCCGTCGCGCTCTCTCTTCCCCCCGTCGCGCTCTCTCTTCCCCCCGTCGCGCTCTCTCTTCCCCCCGTCGCGCTCTCTCTTCCCCCCGTCGCGCTCTCTCTTCCCCCCGTCGCGCTCTCTCTTCCCCCCGTCGCGCTCTCTCTTCCCCCCGTCGCGCTCTCTCTTCCCCCCCGTCGCGCTCTCTCTTCCCCCCGTCGCGCTCTCTCTTCCCCCCGTCGCGCTCTCTCTTCCCCCCGTCGCGCTCTCTCTTCCCCCCGTCGCGCTCTCTCTTCCCCCCGTCGCGCTCTCTCTTCCCCCGTCGCGCTCTCTCTTCCCCCGTCGCGCTCTCTCTTCCCCCCGTCGCGCTCTCTCTTCCCCCCGTCGCGCTCTCTCTTCCCCCCGTCGCGCTCTCTCTTCCCCCCGTCGCGCTCTCTCTTCCCCCCGTCGCGCTCTCTCTTCCCCCCGTCGCGCTCTCTCTTCCCCCCGTCGCGCTCTCTCTTCCCCCGTCGCGCTCTCTCTTCCCCCCGTCGCGCTCTCTCTTCCCCCCGTCGCGCTCTCTCTTCCCCCGTCGCGCTCTCTCTTCCCCCGTCGCGCTCTCTCTTCCCCCCGTCGCGCTCTCTCTTCCCCCCGTCGCGCTCTCTCTTCCCCCCGTCGCGCTCTCTCTTCCCCCCGTCGCGCTCTCTCTTCCCCCCGTCGCGCTCTCTCTTCCCCCCGTCGCGCTCTCTCTTCCCCCCGTCGCGCTCTCTCTTCCCCCCGTCGCGCTCTCTCTTCCCCCCGTCGCGCTCTCTCTTCCCCCCGTCGCGCTCTCTCTTCCCCCCGTCGCGCTCTCTCTTCCCCCGTCGCGCTCTCTCTTCCCCCCGTCGCGCTCTCTCTTCCCCCCGTCGCGCTCTCTCTTCCCCCGTCGCGCTCTCTCTTCCCCGTCGCGCTCTCTCTTCCCCCGTCGCGCTCTCTCTTCCCCCGTCGCGCTCTCTCTTCCCCCGTCGCGCTCTCTCTTCCCCCGTCGCGCTCTCTCTTCCCCCGTCGCGCTCTCTCTTCCCCCGTCGCGCTCTCTCTTCCCCGTCGCGCTCTCTCTTCCCCCGTCGCGCTCTCTCTTCCCCCGTCGCGCTCTCTCCCCGTCGCGCTCTCTCTTCCCCCGTCGCGCTCTCTCTTCCCCCGTCGCGCTCTCTCTTCCCCCGTCGCGCTCTCTCTTCCCCCGTCGCGCTCTCTCTTCCCCCGTCGCGCTCTCTCTTCCCCCGTCGCGCTCTCTCTTCCCCCGTCGCGCTCTCTCTTCCCCCGTCGCGCTCTCTCTTCCCCCGTCGCGCTCTCTCTTCCCCCGTCGCGCTCTCTCTTCCCCCCGTCGCGCTCTCTCTTCCCCCCGTCGCGCTCTCTCTTCCCCCCGTCGCGCTCTCTCTTCCCCCCGTCGCGCTCTCTCTTCCCCCCCGTCGCGCTCTCTCTTCCCCCGTCGCGCTCTCTCTTCCCCCCGTCGCGCTCTCTCTTCCCCCCGTCGCGCTCTCTCTTCCCCCCGTCGCGCTCTCTCTTCCCCCGTCGCGCTCTCTCTCCCCCGTCGCGCTCTCTCTTCCCCCCGTCGCGCTCTCTCTTCCCCCCGTCGCGCTCTCTCTTCCCCCCGTCGCGCTCTCTCTTCCCCCCGTCGCGCTCTCTCTTCCCCCCGTCGCGCTCTCTCTTCCCCCCGTCGCGCTCTCTCTTCCCCCCCGTCGCGCTCTCTCTTCCCCCCGTCGCGCTCTCTCTTCCCCCCGTCGCGCTCTCTCTTCCCCCCGTCGCGCTCTCTCTTCCCCCCCGTCGCGCTCTCTCTTCCCCCCCGTCGCGCTCTCTCTTCCCCCCCGTCGCGCTCTCTCTTCCCCCCCGTCGCGCTCTCTCTTCCCCCCCGTCGCGCTCTCTCTTCCCCCCCGTCGCGCTCTCTCTTCCCCCCCGTCGCGCTCTCTCTTCCCCCCGTCGCGCTCTCTCTTCCCCCCGTCGCGCTCTCTCTTCCCCCCGTCGCGCTCTCTCTTCCCCCCCGTCGCGCTCTCTCTTCCCCCCCGTCGCGCTCTCTCTTCCCCCCCGTCGCGCTCTCTCTTCCCCCCCGTCGCGCTCTCTCTTCCCCCCCGTCGCGCTCTCTCTTCCCCCCCGTCGCGCTCTCTCTTCCCCCCCGTCGCGCTCTCTCTTCCCCCCGTCGCGCTCTCTCTTCCCCCCCGTCGCGCTCTCTCTTCCCCCCCGTCGCGCTCTCTCTTCCCCCCGTCGCGCTCTCTCTTCCCCCCCGTCGCGCTCTCTCTTCCCCCCCGTCGCGCTCTCTCTTCCCCCCCGTCGCGCTCTCTCTTCCCCCCCGTCGCGCTCTCTCTTCCCCCCCGTCGCGCTCTCTCTTCCCCCCCGTCGCGCTCTCTCTTCCCCCCCGTCGCGCTCTCTCTTCCCCCCCGTCGCGCTCTCTCTTCCCCCCCGTCGCGCTCTCTCTTCCCCCCCGTCGCGCTCTCTCTTCCCCCCCGTCGCGCTCTCTCTTCCCCCCCGTCGCGCTCTCTCTTCCCCCCCGTCGCGCTCTCTCTTCCCCCCCGTCGCGCTCTCTCTTCCCCCCCGTCGCGCTCTCTCTTCCCCCCCGTCGCGCTCTCTCTTCCCCCCCGTCGCGCTCTCTCTTCCCCCCGTCGCGCTCTCTCTTCCCCCCCGTCGCGCTCTCTCTTCCCCCCCGTCGCGCTCTCTCTTCCCCCCCGTCGCGCTCTCTCTTCCCCCCGTCGCGCTCTCTCTTCCCCCCCGTCGCGCTCTCTCTTCCCCCCCGTCGCGCTCTCTCTTCCCCCCCGTCGCGCTCTCTCTTCCCCCCCGTCGCGCTCTCTCTTCCCCCCCGTCGCGCTCTCTCTTCCCCCCCGTCGCGCTCTCTCTTCCCCCCCGTCGCGCTCTCTCTTCCCCCCCGTCGCGCTCTCTCTTCCCCCCCGTCGCGCTCTCTCTTCCCCCCCGTCGCGCTCTCTCTTCCCCCCCGTCGCGCTCTCTCTTCCCCCCCGTCGCGCTCTCTCTTCCCCCCCGTCGCGCTCTCTCTTCCCCCCCGTCGCGCTCTCTCTTCCCCCCCGTCGCGCTCTCTCTTCCCCCCCGTCGCGCTCTCTCTTCCCCCCCGTCGCGCTCTCTCTTCCCCCCCGTCGCGCTCTCTCTTCCCCCCCGTCGCGCTCTCTCTTCCCCCCCGTCGCGCTCTCTCTTCCCCCCCGTCGCGCTCTCTCTTCCCCCCCGTCGCGCTCTCTCTTCCCCCCCGTCGCGCTCTCTCTTCCCCCCCGTCGCGCTCTCTCTTCCCCCCCGTCGCGCTCTCTCTTCCCCCCCGTCGCGCTCTCTCTTCCCCCCCGTCGCGCTCTCTCTTCCCCCCCGTCGCGCTCTCTCTTCCCCCCCGTCGCGCTCTCTCTTCCCCCCGTCGCGCTCTCTCTTCCCCCCGTCGCGCTCTCTCTTCCCCCCCGTCGCGCTCTCTCTTCCCCCCCGTCGCGCTCTCTCTTCCCCCCCGTCGCGCTCTCTCTTCCCCCCCGTCGCGCTCTCTCTTCCCCCCCGTCGCGCTCTCTCTTCCCCCCCGTCGCGCTCTCTCTTCCCCCCCGTCGCGCTCTCTCTTCCCCCCCGTCGCGCTCTCTCTTCCCCCCCGTCGCGCTCTCTCTTCCCCCCCGTCGCGCGCTCTCTCTTCCCCCCCGTCGCGCTCTCTCTTCCCCCCCGTCGCGCTCTCTCTTCCCCCCCGTCGCGCTCTCTCTTCCCCCCCGTCGCGCTCTCTCTTCCCCCCCGTCGCGCTCTCTCTTCCCCCCCGTCGCGCTCTCTCTTCCCCCCCGTCGCGCTCTCTCTTCCCCCCGTCGCGCTCTCTCTTCCCCCCCGTCGCGCTCTCTCTTCCCCCCCGTCGCGCTCTCTCTTCCCCCCCGTCGCGCTCTCTCTTCCCCCCCGTCGCGCTCTCTCTTCCCCCCCGTCGCGCTCTCTCTTCCCCCCCGTCGCGCTCTCTCTTCCCCCCCGTCGCGCTCTCTCTTCCCCCCCGTCGCGCTCTCTCTTCCCCCCCGTCGCGCTCTCTCTTCCCCCCCGTCGCGCTCTCTCTTCCCCCCGTCGCGCTCTCTCTTCCCCCCGTCGCGCTCTCTCTTCCCCCCCGTCGCGCTCTCTCTTCCCCCCCGTCGCGCTCTCTCTTCCCCCCCGTCGCGCTCTCTCTTCCCCCCCGTCGCGCTCTCTCTTCCCCCCCGTCGCGCTCTCTCTTCCCCCCCGTCGCGCTCTCTCTTCCCCCCGTCGCGCTCTCTCTTCCCCCCCGTCGCGCTCTCTCTTCCCCCCCGTCGCGCTCTCTCTTCCCCCCCGTCGCGCTCTCTCTTCCCCCCGTCGCGCTCTCTCTTCCCCCCCGTCGCGCTCTCTCTTCCCCCCCGTCGCGCTCTCTCTTCCCCCCCGTCGCGCTCTCTCTTCCCCCCCGTCGCGCTCTCTCTTCCCCCCCGTCGCGCTCTCTCTTCCCCCCCGTCGCGCTCTCTCTTCCCCCCCGTCGCGCTCTCTCTTCCCCCCCGTCGCGCTCTCTCTTCCCCCCCGTCGCGCTCTCTCTTCCCCCCCGTCGCGCTCTCTCTTCCCCCCCGTCGCGCTCTCTCTTCCCCCCCGTCGCGCTCTCTCTTCCCCCCCGTCGCGCTCTCTCTTCCCCCCCGTCGCGCTCTCTCTTCCCCCCCGTCGCGCTCTCTCTTCCCCCCCGTCGCGCTCTCTCTTCCCCCCCGTCGCGCTCTCTCTTCCCCCCCGTCGCGCTCTCTCTTCCCCCCCGTCGCGCTCTCTCTTCCCCCCCGTCGCGCTCTCTCTTCCCCCCCGTCGCGCTCTCTCTTCCCCCCCGTCGCGCTCTCTCTTCCCCCCCGTCGCGCTCTCTCTTCCCCCCCGTCGCGCTCTCTCTTCCCCCCCGTCGCGCTCTCTCTTCCCCCCCGTCGCGCTCTCTCTTCCCCCCCGTCGCGCTCTCTCTTCCCCCCCGTCGCGCTCTCTCTTCCCCCCCGTCGCGCTCTCTCTTCCCCCCCGTCGCGCTCTCTCTTCCCCCCCGTCGCGCTCTCTCTTCCCCCCCGTCGCGCTCTCTCTTCCCCCCCGTCGCGCTCTCTCTTCCCCCCCGTCGCGCTCTCTCTTCCCCCCCGTCGCGCTCTCTCTTCCCCCCCGTCGCGCTCTCTCTTCCCCCCCGTCGCGCTCTCTCTTCCCCCCCGTCGCGCTCTCTCTTCCCCCCCGTCGCGCTCTCTCTTCCCCCCCGTCGCGCTCTCTCTTCCCCCCCGTCGCGCTCTCTCTTCCCCCCCGTCGCGCTCTCTCTTCCCCCCCGTCGCGCTCTCTCTTCCCCCCGTCGCGCTCTCTCTTCCCCCCCGTCGCGCTCTCTCTTCCCCCCCGTCGCGCTCTCTCTTCCCCCCCGTCGCGCTCTCTCTTCCCCCCCGTCGCGCTCTCTCTTCCCCCCCCGTCGCGCTCTCTCTTCCCCCCCGTCGCGCTCTCTCTTCCCCCCCGTCGCGCTCTCTCTTCCCCCCGTCGCGCTCTCTCTTCCCCCCCGTCGCGCTCTCTCTTCCCCCCCGTCGCGCTCTCTCTTCCCCCCCGTCGCGCTCTCTCTTCCCCCCGTCGCGCTCTCTCTTCCCCCCCGTCGCGCTCTCTCTTCCCCCCCGTCGCGCTCTCTCTTCCCCCCCGTCGCGCTCTCTCTTCCCCCCCGTCGCGCTCTCTCTTCCCCCCCGTCGCGCTCTCTCTTCCCCCCCCGTCGCGCTCTCTCTTCCCCCCCCGTCGCGCTCTCTCTTCCCCCCCGTCGCGCTCCCCCCCGTCGCGCTCTCTCTTCCCCCCCGTCGCGCTCTCTCTTCCCCCCCGTCGCGCTCTCTCTTCCCCCCGTCGCGCTCTCTCTTCCCCCCGCCCCCCGTCGCGCTCTCTCTTCCCCCCCGTCGCGCTCTCTCTTCCCCCCCGTCGCGCTCTCTCTTCCCCCCCGTCGCGCTCTCTCTTCCCCCCGTCGCGCTCTTCTCTTCCCCCCCGTCGCGCTCTCTCTTCCCCCCCGTCGCGCTCTCTCTTCCCCCCCGTCGCGCTCTCTCTTCCCCCCGTCGCGCTCTCTCTTCCCCCCCGTCGCGCTCTCTCTTCCCCCCCGTCGCGCTCTCTCTTCCCCCCCGTCGCGCTCTCTCTTCCCCCCCGTCGCGCTCTCTCTTCCCCCCGTCGCGCTCTCTCTTCCCCCCGTCGCGCTCTCTCTTCCCCCCCGTCGCGCTCTCTCTTCCCCCCCGTCGCGCTCTCTCTTCCCCCCCGTCGCGCTCTCTCTTCCCCCCCCGTCGCGCTCTCTCTTCCCCCCCGTCGCGCTCTCTCTTCCCCCCCCGTCGCGCTCTCTCTTCCCCCCCGTCGCGCTCTCTCTTCCCCCCCCGTCGCGCTCTCTCTTCCCCCCGTCGCGCTCTCTCTTCCCCCCCGTCGCGCTCTCTCTCCCCCCCCCGTCGCGCTCTCTCTTCCCCCCCGTCGCGCTCTCTCTTCCCCCCGTCGCGCTCTCTCTTCCCCCCCGTCGCGCTCTCTCTTCCCCCCGTCGCGCTCTCTCTTCCCCCCGTCGCGCTCTCTCTTCCCCCCGTCGCGCTCTCTCTTCCCCCCGTCGCGCTCTCTCTTCCCCCCGTCGCGCTCTCTCTTCCCCCCGTCGCGCTCTTCCCCCCCGTCGCTCTCTCCCCCCGTCGCGCTCTCTCTCCCCCCCGTCGCGCTCTCTTCTTCCCCCCCGTCGCGCTCTCTCTTCCCCCCGTCGCGCTCTCATCTTCCCCCCCGTCGCGCTCTCTCTTCCCCCCCGTCGCGCTCTCTCTTCCCCCCCGTCGCGCTCTCTCTTCCCCCCCGTCGCGCTCTCTTCTTCCCCCCGTCGCGCTCTCTCTTCCCCCCGTCGCGCTCTCTCTTCCCCCCCGTCGCGCTCTCTCTTCCCCCCCGTCGCGCTCTCTCTTCCCCCCGTCGCGCTCTCTCTTCCCCCAGTCGCTCTCTCTCTCTCTCTCTCTCTTCCAACAACAACATGCCCTCAAAAGACCCTCGGCACCGCCGGGCACTTGAGCTAGTATGTTATAAATAGTATGTCTAGGGTGCATTCCCTGTCTGCCACACTTCTCTGTTGCCTTCAACTGTCTGTGTTACATAGAAAAGTATGAGGGGCAGAGGCTGAGGTGAGTAAGGGCTGAGGTGCGTAAGGGCAGAGGCAGGTATCGATGCTGAGGTTGAAGAAAGCAGGCTTTGTGATGTGGAAGATGTGGTCTTTTGCTTTCACGGAGACCTTCCATCTTGAGTCTCCTCTCATCAGAGTGCTTCTCGGCTTGAATCCAGGAGATAGTTGGACCAAGGCGTGCAGATGTAATTTGGTCCCCATTTTCAAGTCGTACAGTTTTTCCTTATTTTTATATAATACTTTGACAAAATTTGCACAATTTGGGATGCATTGTAAGGGTTTCTCTGAGAAGCAGGGAGATGCAAAGCCAAGGTGCTACAATGCTATCACGGGCGTGAGGGTGTAACTACAGTGTGCCGAGTTTACATGGGCAATGTCCATTATAAATGTGAACATAGAAATCTATAATGAAAAATATTGATGCAAGAAGTGCATGCAAAGACAGGAATTCCTTGGGATGTGATCCCGGTAGCGCTCTGTCACCTTCAACTGTCTGTGTCACACAGTAAAGTATTAAGGGCTGAGGTGAGTAAGGACAGAGGCAGGTATCGATGCTGAGGCTGAAGTAAGCACGGAATTTTGTGAGTCAGTGAAGGGGCATCTAATTATGATGGGGCTGGTAGGCACAATTGCCATTATGCCACATCTGCAGTGCCCACCTGCCCCATGCACACATAACCTTTAGTGTTCGCCCGTCCACGGGAAGATGGGTTGCCCAGGCTCCCATCAATGGCCACACTTTCGTTGGCCTGACCTTAGGAATCCCTGCTCCTCATGGCAGATGGTGGTTCTGCACCATACAAGGCAGCCAGCAACCCACCAGAAATAACGGAGACCCAGTGCCAACCGGGTCTCTGCCATCCTCCTGTGGGTTCTGCCCGTTTGATATCAGGGTTATAGCAGCAGACCAGCAGAACTCCCTGAGCAATATCAGGGCCAAGGTTTTTGTATATATTATAGATATATTTCAAGTTACTTGGGTAATAACTTCTCGGTTAGAAACTGGGATAAAATAGAATAGAGCTTGAGTTGGTATTTACATAGAAACATAGAAGATAGGAGCAGGAGTAGGCCATTCTGCCCCTCGAGCCTGCTCCGCCATTCAATTCGATCATGGTTGATCATCCAAGTTCAGTACCCGGTCCCTGCTTTCTCCCCATACCCCTTGATCCCTTTAGCCTTAAGAAATATATCCAACTCCTTCTTGAATATATTTAATGAATTGGCCTCTACTGCCTTCTGTGGTAGAGAATTCCACAGGTTCACCACTCTCTCTGGGTGAAGAAATTCCTCCTCATTTCTGTCCTAAAAGGCCTACCCCTTATCCTTAGACTGTGACCCCTGGTTCTGGATTCCCCGACCATCGGGAACATCCTCCCTGCATCTAGTCTGTCCAGTCCTGCCAGAATTTTATAAGTTTCAACGAGATCCCCTCTCATTCTTCTAAACTCCAGCGAGTACAAGCCCAATCGACCCAATCTCTCCTCATACGTCATTCCTGCCATCCCAGGTATCAGCCTGGTGAATCTTCGCTGAACTCCTTCCATGGCAAGAATATCCTTCCTCAGATAAGGTGACCAAAACTGCACACAATACTCAAGATGTGGTCTCACCAAGGCCCTGTACAACTGCAGCAAGACATCCTTGTTCCTGTACTCAAACCCTCTTGCTATGAAGGCCAACATACCATTTGCCTTCTTAACCGCCTGCTGCACCTGCATGCTTACCTTCAGCGACTGGTGCACAAGGACACCCAGGTCTCGTTGCACTTCCCCTTTTCCCAATCTATTGCTGTTCAAATAATAATCTGCCTTCCTGTTTTTGCCACCAAAGTGGATAACCTCACATTTATCCACGTTATATTGCATCTGCCATGCTTCTGCCCAATCACCCAACCTGTCCAAATCATCCTGGAGTTTCTTGGCATCCTCCTCACAGCACACACGCCCACCCAGCTTTGTGTCGTCTGCAAATTTGGAGATATTACATCTAGTTCCCTTGTCTAGATCATTAATATATATTGTGAATAGCTGGGGTCCAAGGACCGATCCCTGCGGTACCCCACTAGTCACTGCCTGCCACTTGGAAAAAGACCCATTTATTCCAACTCTTTGCTTTCTGTCTGCCAACCAGTTCTCTATCCAAGTCAATACCTTGTCCCCAATCCCATGTGCCTTAACTTTACATGCTAATCTCTTATGTGGGACCTTATTGAAAGCCTTCTGAAAGTCCAAATGCACCACATCCACTGGTTCTCCCTTATCTATTTTACCAGTTACATCCTCAAAAAATTCCAGTAGATTAGTCAAGCACGATTTACCTTTTGTAAATCCATGTTGACTTTGTCCGATCCTGTCACTGTTTTCCAAGTGCTCTGCTATTACATCTTTTATAATGGACTCCAGCATTTTCCCCACTACCGGTGTCAGGCTTACCGGTCTGTAATTCCCCGTTTTCTCTCTTGCACCTTTTTTGAATAGTGGCGTAACATTAGCTACCCTCCAATCCATGGGTACTGTTCCAGATTCCATTGAATGTTCAGTCTTCTTTCGTTAGTAGCAAAGCAAATCAAATGTCAATATCTCAGTTGGATATCCAGGCCAAAGCTTCCGGTGTAACAGTGTGGATATCTTGTAGGCTGCCTGCGAGTTTCCTCTGAGGGCAGTGTTCAATGATGTGCTCCAGGGTCTGATTAGGAGCTCCACAGTCACATGATGGGGATGCTTTAATCTTCCATCTATGGAGAAGGTGGCAGCATCTACCATGACCAGTTCTGAGGCAGTTGATGGTTGTTCACTGTTTGCGAGGAAGGTTTGATCCTTCAGGTTGTACTGTGGGGTCCTCTATAAGGAATCCATTCTGCATGTCGCAGTTCTTCCAAGCATTTCGCCATCGGTCATCCATGCTGAGGGGAGATCGCTGAAAGGCTTCGGTGATGGTCCAAAATGGCCTTCTAGATTTGAGATGGGTTGATGGGAGGTTGTTCAAGTCGGCCTGGATCGGCATGTCTTTGCTGGTGTGGCGGTTGTATTCTCTGGAGACTGCATATTCACGGCGTAGGTGTGGTGGTGCGATGTTTGCAAGCACGGGCAGCTCAGGTGTTGGTGTCGATAAAAGCGTACCGGTGATAATTCTCATAGTAGAATTCAGCTGGACAGCAACGTATTTGACATGCGGACTCGATGGCCACGCCGGAGAGCAGTACTCTGCTGTAGAGTACACCAGGGTGAGTGCTGCCGTACGGAGGGTTTGAGCGTCTGCTCCCCATGTGGATCCAGTGAGTTGCTGGAGCAAGTTGATCCTGCTCTTTAGTTTCTTCCCAAGGTTTTGGAGATATGTTGTCCATATGACAGGGTGCAATCAAGTGTGACTCCTAAATAGGAGGGTTTTTTAGCATAGTTTACCTCTGTGCTGCAGAAGTTGACTTTCAAAGCTTGGTTTGTTTGATGTGTGTTGAGGTGGAATGTTGAGGTGCCGGTCTTTTGCGGGTTTGGCCAAAGTTGACATCGGCGGAAGTAGGCCTTCGTCCTCTGTAAATCACTGGTTAGGTCTCTTCGGTGATGTTTTGCGTGGCCATGGCAATGTCATCAGCATATACGAACTTGCGGGTCTCTGTTTCAGGCTGGTCACTGGTGTAAACGTTGAAACATGGTATTTCAGTTGTAATTAGTTACAGAATTCAAATGTAATGATAGAAATAACAAAAGATGAATGAATAAGTTATTATTAGAAGAAGTGCAGGGGAGTTCTCCCCGGTGTCCAGACCAATCTTTATCCCTCAACCGAGACCTAAAAATAGCTTATCTGGTCATTACCTCATTGCTGTTTGTGGGATCTTGCTGTGTGCAACTTGAGCTTTTTAAAAATTCATTTATGGGATGTGGGCATTGCTGGCAAGGCCAGCATTTATTGCCCATTCCTAATTGCCCTTGAGAAGGTGGTGGTGTGTTGCCTTCTTGAACCGCTGCAGTCCGTGTGGTGAAGGTACTCCCACAGTGCTGTTCGGGAGGGAGTTCCAGGATTTTGACCCAGCGATGATGAAGGATCGGCGATATACTTCTAAGTCAGGATGCTGTGTGACTTGGAGGGGTACTTGGAGGTAATGGTGTTCCCATGCATCTGTTGCCCTTGTCCTTCTAGGTCGCGGGTTTCGGAGGTGCTGCCGAAGAAGCCTTGGCGAGTTGCTGCAGTGCATCTTGTAGATGGTACACACTGCAGCCACGGTACGCCGGTGGTGGAGGGAGTGAATGTTTAAGGTGGTGGATGGGGAGACAATCAAACGAGCTGCATTGTCCTGGCTGCCGTGTTTCCTACATCACAACAGTGAAAACTTTTCAAAAGTACTTCATTGTCTGTAAAGCATTTTGGGATGTCCTGAGGTTGTGAAAGGCGCTATATAAATGCAAGTTTCTTTCTAGCTGTCTGTAAATTCTTGGTACATGTTTTATTGTCTTGTCCCTGCAGATTCCGCGTGTCCCGAAAGATGCTGTTACGCAATTGTTGCGTTTTACTCACAAGCTTCGGCAGACCGGTGACCCGACAGTAAGTTAAACTTTGCCACAAAATCCTACAAGTAGAGCAAGATGTGAGAAGGTGCCTGCTCGTTATCATGCAGAATACTGGAATGGATGTGGGTTCTCACCCACCATTTCCAATGTGGTAAAATCCCAATCTCTGACAGAAAGTAAAGGCCTGGAATTTACGGTCCTGATGATGGAGAACTGGCAGTGTTCGCCGTCATTCCGCCTTTGAAACTGACCACAACTTCAGAATTTAGCGCATGAAATCCGTTATTCACTGCTCCTCCACAGCCTGCGCTGTGCCCCCCCTCCCCCCCAACAGAGCCGGCAATCAGTGAAATCTCTCAAATCATTGAAACTGATGAAAACTTGGTTCTTCCGTGGTAGTACCGCTGTTAAATTCCTCACTAAAAGTCAGACCCAAAGGGATTTAGGTGTAACTGAGATTTTAACAGCTTATTGACTGGTAAACAAAGGTTATGAGCCTGAAAAAACTAATTTTAATTTTGTGCAGTGTCAAATTTATCCATTTTAATAAAAATCAACATTTTTAAGAAACTTTAAAAAAAAAAAATTTTAATTTTAAAGTTTGTTCATCTCTATTTCAGGTTTGCCTTTTCTCCATGTGAGAACCCCAATCTTTGTGTTACTCTCTCTAACATTGTTAAAATGTTAGAATTTTAAGAGCTTACCCAGTTCCTGGTTCACTGTCCGAGAATTCTACATTTTGATTGGCTGCTTAGACAGCCTGTTGACATCACAGCAGCTCGCACTAGGGGATTCCCACTATAATTCGTTGATTTGAATTACACGTTGGATAACCCGAACTTCTTGACTCAGAGATTGCGAGATCTTTGTGCGAAGCTTGATTCGGGGCCAGCTTCGAATGCCTTTGCTTCGCCGCTGACCGCAAATTCCAGGCCAGTGAGTGGAAGCAGATGGTCATCAGAGGGAGGGAAAGTGAGAGGGACAATTCGCCTGGCATTGGCAGAGATAGGCAACTATATCACCTTCTAAACCTCTTGGCCAGAGAGAAGCCATAAAATGAATACAATGGGGAAATGTGAAGTTATCCACTTTGGCAGGAAAAACAAAAAAACAGAATATTTTTTGAATGGTGAGAGACTGGGACATGTTTGTATTCAGAGGGACCTGGGTGTTCTTGTACATGAATCACTGAAAGTTAACATGCAGGTACAGCAAGCAATTAGGAAAGCAAATGATATGTTAGCTTTTGTTACAAAGGGACTAGAGTATAAGAGTAAAGATGTCTTACTGCAATTATACAGGACATTGGTGAGGTCACACCTGGAGTATTGTGTACAGATCTGGTCTCCTTACCTAAGGAAAGACATACTGGCCTTAGAGGGAGTGCAACGAAGGTTCACTAGACTGATTCCTGGGATGAGAGGAATGCCCTATGAGGAGAGATTGAGCCGACTAGGCCTATATTCCCTAGAGTTTAGAAGAATGAGAGGTGATCTCATTGAAACATATAAAATTCTTAAGGGGCTTGACAGGGTTAATGCTGAGAAAATGTTTCCCCTGTCTGAGGAGTCTAGAACACAGGGGTCATAGTCCTCGAATAAAGGATCGGCCATTTATGACTGAGATGAGGAGAAATGTCTTCACTCAGAGGGTTGTGAATCTTTGGAATTCTCTACCCCAGGGGGCTGTGGATGCTCAGTCGTTGAGTATATTCAAGTCAGAGGTCAATAAATTTTGGGGAATTAAGGGATATAGGGATAGTGTGAGAAGGTGGAGTTGAGGTAGAAGATCAGCCATAATCTTGTTGAATGGCAGAGCAGGCTCGAAGGGCCAAATGGCCGACTCCAGCTCCTATTTCTTATGTTCTTATGAGCGTCAAGTATTCGCACAGCTCAGTCAAAGTAATTTTCTTTCCCTACACGTAAGTAGTGATTACTTTGGTGTGGAGCCAATCCTTGTAGTGAGCATTTTCATACTGATTTAAAAAAAAGACAGTTTAATTGTGCACTGGATTGGATATAATTTGATGGGTAACAAATTGTATTGCTGGTAATAGCCAACAAAATTGTTCTTAAAAGACCACGGTCATGCAAGTACATTTTACGATTAATATTAGTAACCACAGGGATAGGAAAAGACAGCTTTAAGTTGTTTGGTTCTGTCAAACTAGCATCGAGGGCATCGGGAGTTTCTTTTTGGTTCATGAGCTTAAATGAACAAGAATAGCATTAAAACCACATTCAAAAGTTGTGAGTTTTTAAGTGTTGCAATTTCTTACTGTTACTGCTGTTAAGAGTATTTTCTTCGCTTTAGGTGGAATTTCTCTTGGCAAATTAAGTGAGGAGAATTGTTAAAGTCTGCAGTTATTGTACAGTACTGACCACATGTAACTTTGTTTGGAATTGACAGTTTGGGGGTCATCATTATTGTTCACACCTTAAAATGTAGCTTGTACATTGCACTGACGTCACATTAAGCCAGTGATACCATCTAGGGATTCATAACGAGTTCCGCTTAAATCCTACCGTATAATACGCAGTACCCTTGCACTATAATACGCAGTACCCTTGCACTATAATACGCAGTACCCTTGCACTATAATACGCAGTACCCTTGCACTATAATACGCAGTACCCTTGCACTATAATACGCAGTACCCTTGCACTATAATACGCAGTACCCTTGCACTATAATACGCATTACCCTTGCACTATAGTTGCCAACTCTGGCTGCGTGTATTCCTGGAGGTTTCCTCACATGACCCGCCTTGAACTCCCGCCATTGGTCCATCCTCCGGGCACACTGCCTTCCCTCGCCAATTGGAAAACAAACAGACTCGTTGACGCCCGATTAAATTAATCTTGACTGTTAGTGAAACACCTTTTTTCCCCCATCTCCAATATTTTTATAATTATTAAATGAAAGTGTTCAAAGGTGGGAAAAAAACACTTTTTAATGCTCCTGTGATTTTTCTCCTGTGATTTTTCTCCCGAGTTGCTCCCAGTAGTGACCTGGAGATTAATAAGAACATAAGAAGTAGGAGCAGGAGTAGGACATACGGCCCCTCGGGCCTGCTCCGCCATTCAATAGGATCATGGCTGATCCCAACCTAGACTCACGTCCACTTCCCTGCCCTCTCCCCGTAGCCCCTAATTCCCTTATCTGCTAGGAAACTGTCTATCTCCGTTTTAAATTTATTTAATGTTGCAGCTTCCACAGCTCTCTGGGGTAGTAAATTCCATAGATTTACTACCTTCTGAGTGAAGAAGTTTCTCCTCATCTCAGTTTTGAAACGGCAGCCCCTTATTCTAAGATTATGCTCCCTAGTTCTAGTCTCACCCATAAGTGGAAACATCCTCCCCGCATCCACCCGATCAAGCCCCCTCACAATCTTATATGTTTCGATAAGATCACCTCTCATTCTTCTGAATTCCAATGAGTAGAGGCCCAACCTACTCAACCTTTCCTCATAAGTCAACCCCCTCATCTCCGGAATCAACCGAGTGAACCTTCTCTGAACTGCCTCGAGAGCAAGTATATCTTTTCTTAAATATGGAAACCAAAACTGTACGCAATATTCCAGGTGTGGCCTCACCAATACCCTGTATAACTGAAGCAAGACTTCCCTGCTTTTATACTCCATCCCCCTTGCAATAAAAGCCAAGATTCCATTGGCCTTCCTGATCACCTGCTGTACCAGCATACTAACCTTCTGTGTTTCATGCACCAGGACCCCCAGACCCCTTTGTACTGTAGCACTTTGCAGTTTCTCTCCATTTAGATAATAACTTGCTCTTTGATTTTTTCTGCCAGAGTGCATAACCTCACACTTTCCAACATTATATTCCATCTGCCAAATTTCTGCCCACTCACTTAGCCTGTCTATGTCCTTTTGCAGGTTTTTTATGTCCTCCTCACTCACTGCTTTCCCTCCCATCTTTGTATCGTCGGCAAACTTGGATACGTTGCACTCGGTCCCTTCCTCCAAATCGTTAATATAGATTGTAACGAGTTGGGGTCCCAGCACTGACCCCTGCGGAACACCACTAGTTGCACATCTGCAAATCCTGGAGGGTTGGCAACCCTACTTTGCACACAAATCATCATAAAATCAAAATAGGTTTCTAATTGTATGTTTGCAGATGTATAATTTATCTAAATATAATCATTAAAAATCTTGTGTCTGCACACAGTTCCTGTCTCTGCCACTTGATTTTCTGTTGCCATGTTTTTACCACACTTTTAGTGTCAGCTTTTTCCCCCTCAGTAACTGTGATTTATAATGTCCAAAATAAGGGGTTAATAATTCAAAAATGTACACATTTCACAGTAACATGATTAAATTTATCCATTGAATTATCTTTTATGTCCTTTAATGCCTTCGTTAAAGTTTATACATGAGGGCTGCAGCCTCTTGCGAAAAGCCTGGGGCTGGAGTTGATATTTTTCCAGAGCTGTGGTAGTGTGAGCTGAATGTAGATTGTGCAGTCTGAGCATGTGCACTGTGCCTACTTTCCCAGGTTGGGTACTTTAGTCAGCTATACTAAGGAATATTTTTGAGTCAGCAATGGTGTACATTAACTGCCATCATCGTTAGGTGTGTATGACCTTCTGACTAATGTGCCTTCAGTGAGTTGAATATTTCAGGGGGAGGGGCATTAGAGAGAAGGAACAGAATCATTAAAATCCAGGGAATTATAAATCTATCTGAATGTTGAAGGATCAGCTGTAGGATTGATCCAGAGGGCCAGTAATACATTAAAAGGAGGCAAAGATGCAAACCTCCATCTCACTCTTGTCCCACCCCCCTCTTCCAAGCTTTTTCCTTTTGCTAAGACTTCTGGTGAGTGTAGAGCCCTTTTGAAAGAAAAAGAACTTGACAAGTTTCAGAGAGTTGAGAAAATTCCCAGTAATGAGGATAAGCGGCTCGTTCATTGCAATGGGCTAGTGTCGTCTCCTAGAGTTTGGCTGAGGGAAAGAGGAATTTCCCAGAGTCCTGCCTGAATTAGCGGAATATGTTTTTCTGCATCTCCCAGGTGATAACTTGGTTAGGAGGTGGATAACCACTATGAGGTGGTGCTGTTGGTTTGATGGGCCAGGTGATTTTTTTTTTGCCCTTTTCGTATGTTTGTAAGCTTCCAGGAGTTCTTTCAAGTTTGAGAGTGTTGTGCGTTCATCCACTATTCATAGTTTTCCAAAGGAGTCCATGCCTGAAGGAACTCTTTGTCTGACTAGTGCGAGTAGATAACTTCTCAGTCTGGATTGTTTTCCAGAGCAATTTGGTTGCAGCAATTAAAAGATCAGGAGGTGAAGAAGAGGAACGCCACCTCAGAAAAGTGAGGCAGTACTGCGTTTCAGAACAGCGATAAAGAAAGGTCTGGCATTTACAGAGCACCTCATCATGTCAGCTGTGGCTCAGTGGGTAGCACTCTTGCCTCTTGAGTCAGAAGGTTGTGGTTCAAGTCCTGCTCTAGAGACTTCAACACAAAATCTAAGCTGAAACTTCAGTGCAGTACTGAGGGAGTACCGCACTGTTGAAGGTGCCATCTTTCAACTGAAATACTATGCTAAGGCTCTGCCTGCCCTCTCAGGTGGACGTAAAAGATCCTATGGCACTATTTCGAAGAAGAGCAGGGGAGTTCTCCCGGTGTCCTGCCCAATATTTATGCCTTAACATCACTAAAACAGATGATCTGGTCATTTTCACATTGCTGTTTGTGGGAGCTTGCTGTGTGCAAATTGGCTGCTGCGTTTCCTATATTACAACAGTGACTATATTTCAAAAAGTACTTAATTCGCTGTAAAGCGCTTTGGGACATCCTGAGATCATGAAAGATGCTATATAAATGCAAGTTCTTTGTTTCTTTATGTCCTCAGAACGCTCCAAAGTGCTTCACTTTTGCAGTCACTGTTTTACAGAAATGCCTTTGCAATGTAATCTCAGATCAGATATGTTCTTCAATATATATTTTCTGTAGTCTTCTTCAATTTTAAAGTATTCTTGAAAGCTTTGAGAAGCGAAGTGGCTGCTAATACTGGATCATTTGTTTTCTTTGTCCTTTCAGGCACAGTCTCTGGCTTCATCACTTTCCACACGCCAGTTACTCCGAATCTGTAGCCGGTTTTCGCACTATCCAGAGGAAAGCTTGTACCATGCTGTAAATAAAGCCTGTCTCTCCAGGTAGCTTGGCATTTTGTTCTCTTGTGCCTGTTACCTGGCAAATCCAGTGATCAGCCACTTTAGAAGTCATTATCGAGCTCTTCTCAGTCGTGCCCATTTTCAGCCTCACTAAGGAAGTGATGGACAGATTTTCATTTGCACGGCCTGGGCAGAACACAAGGAGGAATACTGAGCAGGGGCAACGGAATCGCACGCAGAGGGAGGCAGTGGAGCTTGCCTGAATTTGCTTCCGTTAATTTAAATAGAGGGAACATCAGGTGGGATCCATTCAGAGTGTACAATGCTGCCCAGTGTTCCCCTCTGCACAATGCCAAGGAGGTACAGGCAATATTCTACTGATAAGTTTAGATGATCGAAATATCATTATTCATTTTGGAAGTAATATAATGTTTTCTTAAAATATAAATCCTACAAATTAGATAAAAGCATTTATTCCAGTTTCTGTGTAAATTTTTAATTAATCTATGAATTAAAATAAGGTATTACTGCCCTTCTGGGCATTGAATCAGGAAACCGTCATGATCTTGGGGGAAAGGATCTTAAACTGCGACAAAGGGTTAAGGAAGTCGGGCTTGTTTTAAAAAAAAAAAAGTGAAGACCTTGAGATGACCTCCGTGAAGTTTACAAGATTATGAAGGGGCTCCATTGATAGCTCATTAGGTAAAGGTCCGTTGGTACTGTTGGCATTGGAGGTCCCACTTTCGATTCCTTGTACACGATGAATGAGCTGGTTGCAGCCAGAGTGGTGCTATAGTCCTTACAATTGCTCTGTGCGTCAGGTTGGGGAAAGAGGAGCTGAAAGTGCTTGTGTAGATGTCCCTGATATGAAGTTGGGGCATGTTTATCTGTGGTTGAATTGCCCGCACTCACTATCTAGGTGCATGTGTGAAGCATGGTTGCTTGGGCCAGATACTGAAGGGCTGTCGGTCCCCTGGGGATTTGCTGCATCATGATACTGCGCCTTTAAGAGAGGAAGGGAGAAAACTTCTGAAAACACACGGCTGGAATTACTGTGGGGGTTCTTCAGCAGGAGACCAGTGGAACCCCCCAGGGGGGCACGGTGGCATAGTGGTTAGCACTGTTGCCTCACAGCGCCAGGGACCCGGGTTCAAATCTGGCCTCGGGCGACTGCCTGTGTGGAGTTTGCACATTCTCCCTGTGTCTGCGTGGGTTTCCTCCGGGTGCTCCGGTTTCCTCCCACAGTCCAAAGATGTGCAGGTTAGGTTGATTTGGCTATGATAAATTGACCCTTAGTGTTAGGGGATTAAATACGTGGGGTTACAGGGATAGGGTGGGATATGTGTCGGTGCAGGCTCGATGGGCCGAAATGGCCTCTATCTACACTGTAGATTCTGTGAATCTGTGAACCCTTTCATCTCCGCCCCGCCGGGAGAAATTCTCATCCTTGTGTTCAAATCCCTCCATGGCTTCGCCCCTCCCTATCTCTGTAACCTCCGCCATCCCTAAAATCCTCTGAGCAGGGCTAAAACTGGTATTAAAATATTTCTCCGGGATTTCCACCAATCTCCTGCTGAAGATACAGCAACTTGCATTTTCATAGTGCCTTTAACGTACCAAAGCTTCTCGAGGTGCTTTACAGGAATGTTATCAGACAAAATTTGATACCGAGCCACGTATGGAGATATTAGGACAGGAAACCAAAAACTTGGTCAAAGAGGTAGATTTTAAGGAGCATCTTAAAGGAAGAGAGAGATGGCGAGGTCTAGGGCCTAGGCAGCTGAAGGCACAGCCACCAATGGAGCAATTAAAATCAGGGATGCGCAATAGGCCAGAATTGGAGGAGCGCAGAGATCTCAGAGGGTTTTAGGGATGGCGGAGGTTACAGAGATAGGGAGAGGCGAGGCCATGGAGGGATTTGAACACAAGGATGAGAATTTTAAAATAGAGGCGTTGCTGGAACGGGAACTGATGTCAGTCAGCAAGCACGGGGTGTTGAGTGACTGGGACTTGGTGCGAGTTAGGATACATGCAGCAGAGCTTTGGATGAGCTGAAGTTTACAGAAGGCGGTAGATGGGAGACCGACCAGGAGAGCATTGATCAAGGCAGGAGGTCGAGTGAATCCAGTGGAAATTCAGGCCAAGGCTATGAAGAGAGTTCAAACGATTGACCCAGATGGTTTGCTCACTGTTATGCAGCATTTAAACATTAAAAATGAGGAAACTAGGAATGAGAGACTTCTATTTTAGGCAAAGGATAAATCGTGTTGTGTGGCACTACCACCGTGCTAAATAGGATAGATTCAGAACAGATCTAGCAGCTCAAAACTGAGCATCCATGAGGCGCTGTGGGCCATCAGCAGCAGCAGAATTGTATTCAACCATAATCTGTAACCTCATGGCCTGGCATATCCCTCACTCTACCATTACCACCAAGCCAGGGGAACAACCCCGGTTCAATAAGGAGTGTAGAAGAGCATGCCAGGAGCACCAACATGCATACTTAAAAATGAGGTGCCAACCTGGGGAAGTTACAACACAGGACTACATGCATGCTAAAAAGTGGAAGCAGCATGCTATAGACAGGGCTAAGTGATCCCACAATCAACGGATCAGATCAAAGCTCTGCAGTCCTGCCACATCCAGTCGTGAATCGTGGTGGACCATTAAACAACTGACAGGAGGAGGAGGCTTCATGAATACCCCCATCCTCAATGATGGTGGAGCTCAGCACGTGAGTGGAAAAGACAAGGCTTGAAGCGTTTGCAACCATCTTCAGCCAGAAGTGCCAAGTGGATGATCCATATCGGCCTCCTTCTGAGGTCTCCACCATCACAGAAGCCAGTCTTCAGCCAATTCGATTCCCTCCACGTGATATCAAGAAACGGCTGAGCGCACTGGATACAGCAAAGGCTCTGGGCCCTGACAACATCCCGGCTGTCATGCTGAAGACTTGTGCTCCAGAACTAGCCGCGCCTCTAGCCAAGCTGTTCCAGTACAGCTGCAACCCTGGCATCTATCATACAATGTGGAAAACTGCCCAGGTATGTCCTGTCCACAAAAAACAGGACAAATCCAACCTGGCCAATTACCGCCCCATCAGTCTACTCTCAATCATCAGCAAAGTGATGGAAGGTGTCATCAACAGTGCTATCAAGCAACACTTAATCACCAATAACCAACTCACTGATGCCCAGTTTGGGTTCCGCCAAGACCTGAATTCCAGAGGTGAGGTGAGAGTGACTGCCCTTGACATCAAGACAGCACTTGACCGAGTGTGGCATCAAGGAGCCCCAGTAAAATTGAAGTCAATGGGAATCGGGGGGGGAAAACTCTCCACTGGCTGGAATCGTACCTAGCACAAAGGAAGATGGTTGTGATGACTGAAGGTCAATCATCACAGCCCCAGGACATCCCTGCAGGAGTTCCTCAGGGCAGCGTCCTCGGCCCAACCATCTTCAGGTGCTTCATCAATGACCTTCCCTCCATCATAAGGTCAGAAATGGGGATGTTTGCTGATGAGTGCACAGTGTTCAATGCCATTCACAACTCCTCAGATAATGAAGCAGTCCATGCCCACATGCAACAAGACCTGGACGACGTTCAGGCTTGGGCTGATAAGTGGCAGGAAACATTCGCGCCACAGAAGTGCCAGGCGATGACTATCTCCAACCAGCGAGAGTCTAACCACCACCCCTTGACATTCAACGGCATTACCATCGCCGAATCCCCCACCATCAACATCCTGGAGGTCACCATTGACCAGAAACTTAACTGGACCAGCCACATAAATACTGTGGCAACAAAAGCAGGTCAGAGGCTAGGTATTCTGCAGCGAGTGTCTCACCTCCTGACTCCCCAACGCCTTTCCACTATCTACAAGGCACAAGTAAGGAGTGTGATGGAATATTCTCCACTTGCCTGGATGAGTGCAGCTCCAACAACACTCAAGAAACTTAACATCATCCAAGACAAAGCAGCCAGCTTGATTGGCACCCCATCCATACCTTAAACATTCACCCCCTCCACCACCGGCGTACCGTGGCTGCAGTGTGTACCATCTACAAGATGCACTGCAGCAACTCGCCCAACCTCCTTCGGCAGCACCTCCAAACCCGCGACCTCTTCTACCTAGAAGGACAAGGGGAGCAGGCACATGGGAACACCACCACCTCCAAGTTCCCCTCCAAGTCACACACCATCCTGACTTAGAAGTATATCGCCGATCCTCCATTGTCGCTGGGTCAAAATCCTGGAACTCCCTACCTAACAGCACTGTGGGAGTACCTTCACTACACAGACTGCAGCGGTTCAAGAAGGCGGCTCACCACCACCTTCTCAAGGGCAACTAGGGATGGGCAATAAATGCTGGCCTTGCCAGCGATGCCCACATCCTATAAACAAATTTTTAAAAAGTTACTAGGGTTGGATGTTGAAATGAATAGTGTAAATGAGTTCAGGAGGCAGCTGGATCTGTTTCTGGAAAGGAAAAGGATGGAGGAAGGTAAATGGGCTTGAGATCAATTAAGAACGGGCATGTTGTTGGACCTAGTGACCTCTTCCTGCTCCTAAGGCCAGTGTAAATTGGGCAAATTGTTTTATAATAAATACAATCTTTAAAACAACTTTTAATTATTTTCTATACATTTTGTTGAATGTTGACAAAACACATGAGGGAGAAAGGAATAGAAGGATATGCTGTCAGTTAGATGAGGAAGGGTGGGAGGAGGCTCGTGTGGAGCATAAACACAGGCACAGACCTGTTGGGCTGAATGGCCTCATTCTGTGCTGTAGGCTCTTGTGTAAAAAATGTGACACGGGATTTCAGTTATGTGGAAAGACTAGAGAAACTGGGATTGTTCTCCTTAGAAGAGAGAAGGTTAAAGAGGGATTTGATAGAGTTGTTCAAAATTATAAGGAGTTTTGATAGATAGGGAGGAATTGTTTCCACTGGCAGGAGGGTTGCTAACCAGAGGACACAGATTTAAGGGAATTGGCAAAAAATCCAGGGGAGCAATGAGTTTTTTTAAGCAGCGAGTTATGATCTGGAATGCGCTGCCTGAAAGGGCGGTGGAAGCAGATTCAATAGTAACTTTCAAAGGGGAATTGGATAAATACTTAGAAGGAGAAATTTGCAGGGCTTTGGGACAAGAGCAGGGGAATGGGACTAATTGGAGAGCTCTTTCAAAGAGTCGGCACAGACGTGATAGGCCAAATAGCTCCTTCTGTGCTGTAGCATTCTATGAAAAGATTTTACTTGTTTTATGTGCAGAATTTAGGTCTCATACAGAAATTTGGGTCGACTTTACAAATGTACTGTTGAAAAGCCTCGTCTTGTCACGTCAGCCGTACATCTCATCCATTTGGATGGGAAGTTGTGTGCAGCGCCCCCGTCATTTCCGGATATGTGTTGTTCGCAGATTGGGCTCCTTTTCTGTCGTCTGAATTCTTAAAACGAGCCCCACAAAGTATCATAAAAGCTTGTGTGTGAGTCATACAAATTCTTATGCCTGGGTGCGTACCCCACAACCACTTGTTCATCACAATTCCAATTTACAGGGTTTCCATCAACTGGCAGTGTTTAAAAAAGGGGGCATGATTTCTAAACAAGTGCAGTGTGGCTAGCAGAGCGGGTATCGGTAAGACAAATATAAACAAGTACAGTCTGGCTAAGACAAATATAAACAAGCGATTGTTTCTCCAGGTTTTTGCCAAACCTCGCCCGTTCAGCTTTGGAGAAGAATCTGAAGGATTCTGGGATTGAGGCAACTTCTGAAGATGTGAAAGAACAGGAAGGGGCTGACATCAGATGTAAGTTCAAGCTCACTGTATTTTCTTGTAACCCTGTTGAATCGTGACTGCCTTGTCTGGGATTCGTACAATATTACATTATTAAATTTGTGTTTTGACTGCAATTACAGGTGAAGTAAAGTCTGGGATTCTCACAATTGGGAAAGTTTCTGTTCCGTTGTACAATCCAGATGAAAAGATGAAAGTACCAGATGTTCTCTTTTATGAAAACACTCAGGTAATTTTGATTTACAGACATCCGGTTGCCATTATGAAGGGAAAAGAAAGACTTGCATTTATATGGCTCCTTTCATGGCCTCAAGACCTCCCAAAGCACTTTACAGCCAATGAAGTACTTTTCAAGTGTAGTCACTGTTGTAATGTGGGAAATGTGGTAGCCAATTTTGTGCACAGCAAGATCTCACAAACAGCAAAGTGATAATGACCAGATAATCTGTTTTTCGCGATGTTGGTTGAAGGATACGTATTGACCATGATACCAGGGAGAACTACTCTGCTCTTCTACGAAATAGTGCCATGGGATTTTTTTACATCCACCTGAGAGAGTTGGTTTAATGTCTCATGTGAAAGACGGCACCTCCGACAGTGCAGCATTCCCTCAACACTACTGGAGTGTCAGCCTAGATTTTGTGCTCAAGTCTCTGGAGTGTCCTGTTTTGTAAATTAAGTTACTTTTGTGCACAACTTAATGTTTAGTAAACCCAGCTTCCTATTCACAATCTGGGAAGCTCATCATAAATAAGTAAATTCAAAGGGGGGGAAAAATGTGGCTTGTTTCATAAATAAATACCGCCATATATTTATTTCTGTTGAAAAAGCAAAGTGCGGACCTTGGCTCGACAATACGGGCCCATCGTTGGCTTTATGGGGAATTAGGAGTTGTTGAGGGGGGAACAAATGTTGGCACAACAGGAAATATTGAGCTGCTTCGGGGTGCCTTTACTGAAAGAGGAACCCTTGGCATCTGTGATCAGCAGAGGTAGGGTGGCCAATAATGGATGGTGAAGGACTAAGGGTTGAGTCATCAGTTGTAGGAAGTGGTAACTGGTGGTTGGACGTGTGGGAAACATGAAGAAACTGTCTTTGAAGAATCAAAAGAGACCAGCTTTCTAGCACCTCACTCAGAGGACATGGAATCAAGGTGTAGTGACAGAACCATTGCATTGCAGGAGGAATGAAGGTTGAGTGCAGTGATGACACGAGCGGCCCAGAGGAAGTTGATGAATGTATAGCAACATCATCAAGAAAGGAGTAGATAGGGTTAGGTATTGAGGGAGGAGGTCGCTGATGCGAAGACAGAATTTGTTATTGCCTTCTCATGAACTGCAGTATGTCCCAGTAATCTGAGCACAGTAGTAGGCAGGTTATTTTTGAGAAAGAAATATATCCATGCCTTCACACAGCATAGAGTCATAGAGTTATACAGCACAGAAAGCGGCCCTTCGGCCCATCATGTCCGCGCCGGCCATCAAGCCCTGTCTATTCTAATCCCATTTTCCAGCACTTGGTCCGTAGCCTTGTATGCGATTGCGTTTCAAGTGCTCATCTAAATGCTTCTTGAATGTTGTGAGGGTTCCTGCCTCTGCCACCCTTTCAGGCAGTGAGTTCCAGATTCCAACCCCCCTCTGGGTGAAAAAGTTCTTCCTCAAATCCCCTCTAAACCTCCTGCCCCTTACCTTGAAACTATGCCCCCTGGTTGACCTCTCTACTAAGGGGAAAAGTTCCTTTCTATCTACCCTATCTGTGCCCCTCATAATTTTGTACACCTCAATCAGGTCCCCCTTTAGCCTTCTCTGCTCTAAGGAAAACAACCCCAGCCTGTCCAGTCTCTCTTCATAGCTGAAACGCTCCAGCCCAGGTAACATCCTGGTGAATCTCCTCTGCACCCTCTCCAATGCAATCACATCCCTCCTATAGTGTGGCGACCAGAACTGCACACAGTATTCCAGCTGTGGTCTAACTAGCGTTTTGTACAGCTCCATCATAACCTCCCTGCTCTTATATTCTATGCCTCGGCTAATGAAAGCAAGTATCCCATATGCCTTTTTAACCACCTTATCTACCTGTCCTGCTGCCTTCAGGGATCTATGTACATGCACACCAAGGTCCCTCTGATCCTCTGTCCTTCCTAGGATCCTACCATTCATTGTGTATTCCCTTGCCTTGTTAGTCCTCCCAAAATGCATCGCCTCACACTTTTCAGGGTTAAATTCCATTTGCCGCTGTTCTGCCCATCTAACCAACCCGTCTATATCATCCTGTAGCCTGAGGCTTCCCTCCTCGCTATTTACCACTCCACCAATTTTCGTGTCATCTGCGAACTTACTGATCATACCTCCTATATTCATATCTAAATCATTAATGTACACTACAAACAGCAAAGGACCCAGCACCGATCCCTGCGGTTCACCACTGGACACATTTTCCAGTCACAAAAACAACCTTCGACCATCACCCTCTGCCTCCTGCCACTAAGCCAATTTTGGATCCAATGTGCCAAATTTCCCTGGATCCCATGGGCTCTTACCTTCTTGACCAGTCTCCCATGTGGGACTTTGTCAAATGCCTTACTGAAGTCCATGTAGACTACATCAACTGCACTACCCTCATCCACACACCAAGTCACCCCCTCGAAAAATTCAATCAAATTGGTCAGACATGATCTCCCCCTGACGAAGCCATGCTGACTATCCCTGATTAATCCCTGCCTCTCCAAGTGGAGATTAATTCCGTCCCTCAGAATTTTTTCAAATAATTTCCCTACCACTGATATTAGGCTCACTGGCCTGTAATTCCCTGGTTTATCCCTACTACCCTTCTTGAACAATGGTACTACGTTAGCTGTTCTCCAGTCCTTTGGCACCTCCCCTGTGGCCAGAGAGGTTCTGAAAATTTGTGTCAGAGCCCCTGCAATCTCCTCCCTTGTCTCACACAGCAGCCTGGGATACATCCTGTCAGAGCCTGGGGATTTATCCACTTTTAAGCCCACTAAAAGCACTAGTACCTCCTCCCTCTCAATACTAATTTGTTCAAGTATATCACAATCCCCCTGCCTGATTTCTATGTCTACATCACCCTTCTCCATAGTGAACACAGATGCAAAATATTCATTTAAAACCTCACCTACATCTTCTGGCTCTACACACAGATTGCCTCTTTGGTCCCTAATGGGTCCTACTCTTTCCTTGGTTATCCTCTTGCCCTGAATATACTTATAAAACACCTTGAGATTTTCCTTTATTTCCTCTATATTTCCGCCCCCTCTCTTGTAGGACTTTCTATGTGCTAGCTCAAAAAGCTCTCCTGGATGCACTTTAAGAATTCCGCACCCTCTAAGCCTTTCACACTCTGACTATCCCAGTTAATATTGGGGAAGTTGAAATCCCCTACTATTATTACCCTATTATTTCTGCACCTCTGAGATTTGCCCACATATCTGTTCCTCTATCTCCCCCCGACTGTTTGGGGGCCTATAGTATACTCCCAGCAAAGTGTTTGCCCCCTTTTTATGGCCTCATTAGAGGAACCTGCTAAGATATCATCCCTCCTTACAGCAGTAATTGACTCCTTGACTAACATTGCGACACCCCCTCTTTTACACCCCCCTCTGTCTCACCTGAAGATTCTATACCCCGGAATAGTGAGCTGCCAGTCGTGCCCCTCCCTCAACCATGTCTCTATGATAGCAACAATATCATACTCCCATGTGTTCATCAACACATTCAATTCATCTGCCTTACTCGCAAGACTCCTTGCATTAAAATAAATGCCATCCAGCCTTGCCATACTCCCTTGTGCCGTTACATATTTACTCTGTCTTCCAGGCTGACTTGTTTTTTCCTCTATATTTGGCTGTGCATCACCCCGTACTATAGCTCCACTCCCTGCCAAGTTAGTTTAAACCACCCCCCCCCCCCCCCCAACAGTACTAGCAAACCTCCCCGCAAGGATGTTGGTCCTGTTCCGGTTCAGGTTCAAACCGTCCGACTTGTACAGGTCCCACCTTCCCCAGAAGCAGACCCAGTGATCCAAGAAACTAAAGCCCTCCCTCCTGCACCAACTCTTTAGCCACGCATTCATCTGCTCTATCCTCCTATTCCTATACTCACTAGCACATGGCACCGGAAGTAATCCAGAGATTACAACCTTTGAGGTCCTGCTTTTTAATCTGCTACCTAGCTCCCTAAATTCTTGTTGCAGGACCTCATCCCTCTTTCTACCCATGTCGATGGTACCAATGTGAACCACAATCTCTGACTGTTCACCCTCCCCCTTCAGAATGCCCTGCAGCCGTTCAGTGACATTCTTGACCCTGGCACCAGGGAGGCAACATACCATCCTGGAGTCACGTCTGCGGCCACAGAAACGTCTATCTGTTCCCCTTACGATAGAATCCCCTATCACTATTGCTCTCCCACTCTTTTTCCTCCCCTCCTGTGCAGCTGATCCATTCGTAGTGCCACGGACTTGGCTCTTGCTGCATTCCCCTGAGAAACCATCTCCCCCCATCAGTATCCAAAACGGAAAATTTGTTGGAGAGGGAGATGGACCCAGGGGACTCCTGCACTATCTTCCTAGTTCTTTTACTCTGTCTGGCAGTCACCCATTTCCTGTCTGCCTGTGCACTCTTTACCTTGTTAAATGTGCTATCCACGAAGATCTCAGCTTCGCGGATGCTCCACAGTGACTCCAGCCGCAGCTCCAGCTCCAAAACTCGGATTTCGAGTAGCTGCAGCTGGAGACACTTCCTGCACATGTGTTCGCCCTGGACACCTAAAGTGTCCCTGACTTCCCACATAGCACAGGAGGAGCACTCCATGCTGCCGAGCTGCCCTGGCATATCCTACCCTTAATTTACTCCCTTTACTCCCTTTAAATTAAAGAATATTAAATACACTAAGGACCTTACTTTCCTTTAAACACGACTTACTCTAAACTAGAAACCTTACTTTGACTTTAACGACTGGACTGTAGAAATACTCACCAGGTCCTACTTACCAATCAGCTCCTTCCCTGGTTGTGATGTCACTTTAGCGGTTTTGCAGTTGTTGTTGTTTGACTGCTCCTGCTTTCGGACTCTTTCCTTGGTGTAAAGCAAGAACCAATTCCTACAGGGTGAAAAGTTAGGAAAAACAAAGGCGAAGCAAGGGAGCTCCTCTTTCCACTCCTCACCTAACTCCCTGACTCACCCAACTCGCAGCACTGTTTAAACCGCACTCAGTGCAAAATCGCACTTCAAAGCCTATTTTTATAGGCCTTGAAACAAGCAGTTTAACAGTGTAACCCTATAGCACATTATGAACTCCGCACATACTCTGAACTGGAAATTTGTCATTTTTGGCTATCCTGCAGATACTAGCGACTTCATCCATTACCTAATAGGGAAAATCATCAATCATGGGTGTCTTGTGCATATTATGTATTTTCCTGTGTTGCCAACTCTACAGACTAGTCACCTGTGGTTTTTTTTCCCTGATGTTTGTGGCAAAGTATCTCTGTTGTCTTCTCATGCAAAAAAGTTTATTTGGTTATGTTGTGCGTTTTCCAGCTGTCTTTTCTTGGCGTTCATTAAAGTTAGTAGTCTGTAAAATTTCTGTCTTTTTAAGAGTGTGACCCGCTGTTGTCATATCTCTGGTACCAGGGTGTTGTTTGTCTCAATGAAGGTTTGCCTGTCTTAACTTGTGTAATTCCAGCTACTGACAGTCACAACTTGTGTCTCCGCTACCTTCCTACCATATGTGCTTCAGTCCATGAGAAGACAATAACAAATTCTGCTCCCCTTTTCATTAGTTTGAGGAGTGTGAAGATTGTCTTCACTGCTAGAAAAGGCATGGCTGAAGGTTTCTCCTTGAGGATAGGAAAGCTTCACCAGATCACACACCTGCAAAAATTATACTCATAGGAAAATAGGAACAGGAGTAAGCCATTCAGCCCCTCGAGACTGTTCTGCCATTCAAAGGGGTGGGGGGCAACGTTCCCTGTAAACCGTGTGGCCGCACAGCTCTCTGCCGGACCTGCGCAGCCCGGGCCCGGCTTTCTCAGTGTAAAGGTTTGCACGTGCAGGAAATTGTGAATAGGCCGCGCTGCCCCTTAAAGAGGTCGCGCACCCAAAGAAAATAAAAGAAAACATTGGTGGGGGAGTTTGTCCCGGAAATCAGGAGAGCATTGTAACAGACCCTGGGATTGGATTGGCTCAGGACGTCTGATCATTTCAAGCTATACTTCATTTTGGTGGAGGAAGGGCAGTGAATTCTTCTTCAAATCAGACAACTACCTCTCGATTTTTGCCCTTGTGACTGTCATGGGAAGGGAAGGTCACGCTTGACCAAGCTTATTGAATTCTTTGAAGAAGTAACAGATGGGGAAGATAAGGGAATTACTGTTGGTAAATTTTGCCCATAAGGGGGAATTCTTAATAGCTGGAGCACTTGGAATGTTTCCGTTACAAGCAGGAAATGTGTGGATAAATTCACACGTTACTGGAAATTTGATTTGCCTGACCTGTTTTTTTTTTTACCTATTTTTATTTTCTTGGCATTGAACAGATTTTGTCAAGAAAAGCACTTGGTCAGGTGCTGACAAACAGTAGGAATGCTCTGAGTTATTTAGCCTTATTAACGCTACCCTAGCTTCTCTGGCAAATAACCTCTTTGTTTATGAGACAACTTGCTAATAGCATTAAATATGTGCGGTGCTGGCCTGGATTGCTCCTTAAATCACCAGCAGCTTCTTATCTCTTTCTCTCTCTCTCTCTCTCTCGTCAAGTGGTTTCTAAATCTTTTTTCTGTTAGCGATCTATTTCTTTTCCATTTCACAAGATACTTGTAGATGTGGAACGCCATTTGGCCCATCTCGATACATCCATCCGGAACAAACCTACACTTCCCTCACTGCAGCATCTAATTGTTTATGAAATGCTCCCAGGATTTTCACCTCCACCACTCTAGCCAGATGTCCATTCCCAAGTGTTAATCACTCTACGTGAAGAAGAGTGAGAGAATGGAGAATAGCACATGCATCTACCCACGCTGCCCTTGGCGAATGGTCTTGTGTCTCCACAGGCAGCAGATATCAAATCAGATATCAGTCCTAACGTTACCTTTTCCGCGTTTAAACCTGTGTCCTATACTATTCCCATCTTTTAACATAATTTACCTTTTCCATGCCATTTGTACCTTCTGTACCTTTGCAAGATTACCTCTCCTTTCCAGGAACCCAAGTCTCTCCAGTCGTTGCTCATAACTCAGGCCCCTGACATGAACAATCAGCCTTGTGACGCCAGAGCTTCAATGTCTCCCTTGTTTTTGTGTGTGGTGTCTGCCAGGTAGAACATTCTCCACAATAGCAATAAACCTGTGAGTCTGTGAAGATCTATTCAGCAGTGCAAGAGGTGAATGGTGCAGGTTTTACAAATCTGTCTATCTCAAGATAATACAGCTGCAAAGATTATGGTTGGTGCCAGTTGGCCGCCATATTGAAATTTGGAAAGATAACTTTTTCTTTCTCAGGTTTTGTCTTCTCTCCAGCAGAAAGCATGATGAAAGCAACAGAGCTTAAAAATTAATTCTCCATTAATAATGCAAGGCCTCTTGGGGGGGGGGGGGGGAAACTCTTCTCATTTTTGACATTGTCTGTACCATTATACTGAAGAATAAAATGCAACTGCTTGAAATCTGAAATAAAAACACAAACAGCAGATCAGTCAGCATCTGTAAGGAGAAAAGACCAGTTATAGCTTTCTGGCTGTGTATCCTTCAGGCGGATTGAGTCGTGACACTTGCTTTTGTTACCTCTAGACTCGACTATTCCAACGTACTCCTGGTCGGTCTCCAACCTTGCATCCTCCGTGAACTTGAGCTCATCCAAAACTCTGCTGCCCGGATCCTAACTTGCACCTAGTCCTGTTCACCCATCACCGCTGTGCTCGCTGACCTACATTGAGTCCTGGTCCGATAATGCCTCGATTTTAAAACTCTCAGAATTGTTTTCAAATCCCTCCATAGTCTCGCTCCTCCCAATCTCTGTAACGTCCTCCAGCCCTACACCCTCCGAGATCTCTGTGCCATTGTCCCCCCCTAAGGTTTGCGGGCATGTGGCCGTGTATCGATCGGGAGGCCCCACACAGGCCGCTCACAAGCTGTTGCCGCTGGAAGGTACCGCGCATGCGCAGCCGCGCAAACAATTTAAAGGGACCGCACATGAAAAAAAATTAGAGGGGACATTGATCTGCTCTCCTCCAATTCTGGCCTCTTGCATATCCCTGATTTTCATCGCTTCACCAATGGCAGCTGTGCCTTTAGCTGCCTTGGCCCCAAGCTCTGGAATTACTTCACCAAAACTCTCCGCCTCTCTCTCCTCCTTTAAGATGCTCTTTAAAATCTACCTCTTTGACCAAGCTTTTGGTCACCCGTCCTAATATCTCCTTCTGTGGCTCAGTGTCAAATTTTGTTTGATAACCACTCCTGTGAAGTTGCTTGGGACATTTTACTACGTTAAAGGCGCTATATAAATACAAGTTGTTGATGAAAGGAACACACTAAAACGTTACTTTCTGAACTGTGAAATTCTATCATTCAGTGATTCTAGATGTATGTGTTCTGCTATTGCAGACTTTGGTCATTCCTTGGGAAGCAGGGATCTCTCAACTTTTAAGGAGGCGGAGCCGGTTTGACTTTGTGCTTTGTTACTGACTGTAACCTTTAGTTCGGATGAAATAATGTAAATCATGAACCAGATGGGAAAGCAGAGCTTGTGTGTGATGACCAAATATCTGTCAAACAGGATGAAATGGGCAAGAAAGTTAAAGAATAGCCTTATAAATGATGTTGGTGATATCAGACAAATTCCTAATGCATTTCTCTATCCATTATCTCAGTGATGTTAATCGATTTCAAATAACTGGGCCAACATCTCTGTTAAAACAGCGGATAATACAATATTGTATGGCTGTGTTAATAAAGCATACGGATGATAAGAACGTAGGAACAGGAGCAGGCCATTTAGCCCCTTGAGCCTGTTCCGCCATTCAATGAGATTATGGCCGATCTGTGACCTAACTTCATATACCCGCCTTTGGCCCATATCCCTTAATACCTTTGGGATAACAAAAACCTATCAATCTCAGATTTAAAATTAACAGTTGATCTAGCATCAATTGCCGTTTGTGGAAGAGAGTTCCAAACTTCTACCGCCCTTTGTGTGTAGAAGTGTTTCCTAATTTCACTCCTGAAAGGTCTGGCTCTAATTTTTAGACTCTGCCCCTCGTCCTAGACTCCCCAACCAGCGGAAATAGTTTCTCTCTATCTACCCTATCTGTTTCCCTTAATATCTTAAAAACTTCAATCAAATCACCCCTTAAGGTGCCGACTGTCATTGTAGGCCTATAAATCATTTAGCACTGCTAACATCATTGCATTAGTACCAAAATGAAGTGTTCTTAGAAAAATGCCTAAAAGTGTTGGGTAACAGTATGATGACGTAATTTTGCACTGTGAAGCTATTTAGTGAATCACAGCTTCGTAAGCTGCTAATTGGCCTTTGGTCTTGACTCTTTTGCTTTAACACTCATAAATATATTGAGACTGGTTAACGGTAAAATTAAATGACTGCTGTGTCATGAGGTCAATACTTGTGACTCGTTTCATCTTTCAGCCTTGGCTTTTCTTGAGTCACTTCAGTTTGATGTGATAGTAACGTAAAATAAATTGCTGTCAAAATATGAAGAAAGAATAGCTGAACTCACTACACGCTAATAAATCTGCGTTAATTTGGAAGAAACGAGGCTGGGAACTAATCAGAGGACTGTCATGGTTTCAGATCCCGTGCAGCGATAATTGCAATTCAGACCATTTTTATTACATAGGTTACTGCACCAGGGACAGTGTGCTGTTGGGTTTAAGTACCGTGTATGTAATTGACACAAGATTGGTCAAACAATTATCTGACACATAACGTAGAAATTTCATTTCATAAATAACAGAAGCATATGTTCATGCAATATGTTAATTTCCATTAATATTTGTGTGGTATTGTAAGGGGGATGGGGTAAAGCGCTTGTCTTAGTCCTTCTGTACCTATTCATGAATGGTTGGAATTGTGAAAATTGGAATGATATATATTCCAGTCACAATTTAAACTGGAGAGGACGTGTCCCAATTGTGCTCTAAATGTGTTCCTGTTAATTTAGTAAAGCAATACCGTGTCAAATTAAAAGGAGGTTGTTTGACCGTTGATTGGTGGTAAGGATTGTTGGGAGTTATGAGGCTGCTATTCAGTCAAGGAATCTGGTGATACTTGAGTGGTTTATAGACCACAGCAGAAACTGAGAATGAATTACAGCCTTTAACTGCCTCACCATCTCTTTTTGTTATGTTGGTTGAGGGACAAGTATTGGCCAGGACATCAGGGATAACTCCCCTGCTCTTCTTCACAATAGTGCCATGCGATCTTTTACGTCGACCTGAGAGAGCAGACGGGGCCTCTGTTTAACGTCTCACCTGAAAGATGGCACCTCCGACAGTGTAGCACTCCCTCAGCACTGCACTGGAGTGTCAGCCTAGCTTTATGTGCTAAAGTCTCTGGAGTGGGACTTGAACCCACAACCTTCTGACTCAGAGGCGAGTGTGCTACCCACTGAGCCACAGCTGACCCTGGAGTAGGAACAGGAGTCGGCCATTCAGCTCTTCGAGCCTGTTCCTCCACTCAGTTAGAACATGGCTGATCTGTATCTTAACTCCATCTACCATCCTTGGATCCGTAGCCCTTAATACTCTTAACAGTGCATTGTCCAATTTGCCTTGATTGATGCGACAGGAGAAGCTATGGTAGTTCTATACATCCCTCTGTTATTTGCAACCTTATTTATTTTTAAATAAAATATTCACTGAAGATGTCTATTCTCTCTTTAGCACATGGAGGTGATGGAGGATATGCTCAAGGACTTTCTGCTTGGAGAACATCTTCTTCTGGTTGGGAATCAGGTGAGCCCTTATTATTGAACGAGTGAATTTCTAGTTAATTGCATTCCCTCCCCCTCCGTCCCCAAAATGCAAAATGTGACCTTTTGAATAGTAGACAAGCTACAGTTTCAAATTAACAGATAACTCTAGCTTCAAACGATGTTAACTGCCTCTCCATAAAAGGTATAGTTGGGGATCATAGAATGTTGCAGTGCAGAAACAGGCCATTCGGCCCCTTGGTTCTATGCTGGTGTTTGTCTCCATGAGCCATCTTGTCGACTCCCACTCGCCTGCTCAATCCCCATACCCTTTAATATTGCTCTTCTTCAAACAAATATCTAATTCCATTTTAAAAGAAATTATGGACTCTGCATCAACACCAGCTTGTGACAGAGGATCTCACATTCCCTGGTGTAAGAAACCTTATAACCTCCCCTTTAATTCTTTGTGACTATCTCATTACACAGTCGGAGAAGGCTTCTGTTTATTTTAAGAATGCATGTGACCCCGAGCTATCTGTATAATTAGAGGTGCGTGCCTATCTTGTTCAAAGACCATTACAGCATACTGACTGGGTCAAATCTCAAGCAACCAACACTCGTGTATCATGACAGCCCAGATATAAAGTAGCAAAACCCACATGTGCAGGAGTCTGTTCCCTTATCCAATCAGAGACTACAATTACCAAGAGCCGCCTTGCATTGCTGTAACTTGTAAAAGATGTCAGGGACTTGGTGAGTACTGCGCAAGTCAGTATTATTACTTATTTTTCTAAATATTGCTTTCATCCTCCTTTATTGAATGAAAAATGGGTTCTTCCCCGGATTAGCAAATCCAGCTAATTTCACACCAAACTTGTGTGTCAAGAACTGGCAGACCTGAATCACTTCTTTACACACTTTAAACACACCAAACACACTTACCTTTGCACTCATGCACCCATCACTCACCTGAACACCGACATCGCGACCCCTCCAAGTCCTTCAACCCGACGGCCCGCCTGCTCTAACCTGGCGTGGTTTGGAGCCGTCGGAAATCCCACACGACACCCTTCAAAATAGGGATTAGGCTAAAAACTGCCTGTTAACAGGTAGTTAACAGGCAGTTAATTGGCACTAATCCCGTCCCGCCTCGGGTCGGCGTGTCCCAGTGTGGGGCGGGTACCCGCCTCCTTTGAGACTTACGTGGAGGCGGGTTTTGGGCGGGATGGTGTCGGGACCCCCGAATTCGGGATTTTTGCCCCCCGCACGCCTAAAAGCCCGCCTCACGGCACACTGAAAATCTGGCCCAACGTTTCAGGTTGGAACCCTTCTTCAGAACTGAGAAAAAAAAGCAAGAAATGAAACAGATTTAAAGGCAATTTGGGGGCTGGGAAATGGGGGAGGGGATGAAAGAAGAGACATTAAGAGATATTCAAGGCGAGACGAGATGGTAATAGGACAGGTAAAGAAACAAACAATGGCTCTAGATGAAGTGTGAAATGTGCTGGCAGAGTGAGCGACAGCTGCCATGTGGGAGAGAGAAAAAATAGGAAAAGGCACAAACCAAAAGTGTGGATAAAACATATGAAAATATAATAGGGGCCAAGGTTATGATCTGAAATTGTTGAAACATAGAAGATAGGAGCAGGAGTAGGCCATTCGGCCCCTCGAGCCTGCTCCGCCATTCAATGAGATCATGGCTGATCATCCAAATTCAGTACCCTGTCCCTGCCTTCTCCCCATATCCCTTGATCCCTTTAGCCTTAAGAAATATATCCAACTCCTTCTTGAATAAATTTAATGAATTGGCCTCTACTGCCGCCTTTGGCAGAGAATTCCACAGGTTCACCACTCTCTGGGTGAAGAAATTCCTCCTCATCTCTGTCCTAAATGGCTTACCCCTTACCCTTAGACTGTGACCCCTGGTTCTGGACTCCCCGACCATCGGGATCATCCTTCCAGCATCTAGTCTGTCTAGTCCTGTTAGAATTTTATAAGTTTCGATGAGATCCCCTCTCATTCTTCTAAACTCCAGCGAGTACAAGCCCAATGTCATTCCTGCCATCCCAGGTATCAGTCTGGTGAATCTTCGCTGCGCTCCTTCCATGGCAAGAACATCCTTCCTCAGATAAGGCGACCAAAACTGCACACAATACTCAAGATGTGGCCTCACCAAGGCCCTGTACAACTGCAGCAAGACATCCTTGTTCCTGTACTCAAACCCTCTCGCTACGAAGGCCAACATACCATTTGCCTTCTTAACCGCCTGCTGCACCTGCATGCTTACTTTCAGCGACTGGTGCACAAGGACGCCCAGGTCTCGTTGCACTTCCCCTTCTCCCAATCTAGTGCCATTTAGATAATATTCTGCGTTCCTGTTTTTGACACCAAAGTGGATAACCTCGCATTTATCCACGTTATATTGCATCTGCCATGCTTCTGCCCAATCACCCAACCTGTCCAAATCATACTGGAGTTTCTCGGCATCCTCCTCACAGCACACACGCCCACCCAGCTTTGTGTCGTAAGCAAACTTGGAGATATTACATCTAGTTCCCTCGTCCAGATCATTAATATATATTGTGAATAGCTGGGGTCCAAGGACTGATCCCTGCGGTACCCCACTAGTCACTGCCTGCCACTCGGAAAAGACCCGTTTATTCCAACTCTTTGCTTTCTGTCTGCCAACCAGTTCTCTATCCAAGTCAATACCTTGCCCCCAATCCCATGTGCCTTAATTTTACACGCTAATCTCTTATGCGGGACCTTATCGAAAGCCTTTTGAAAATCCAAATACACCACATCCACTGGTTCTCCCTTATCTATTTTACCAGTTACATCCTCAAAAAATTCCAGTAGATTAGTCAAGCACGATTTACCTTTTGTAAAGCCATGTTGACTTTGTCCGATCCGGTCACTTTTTTCCAAGTGCTCTGCTATTACATCCTTTATAATGGACTCTAGCATTTTCCCCACTACTGATGTCAGGCTTACCGGTCTGTAATTCCCCGTTTTCTCTCTACCACCCTTTTTGAACAGTGGGGTAACATTAGCTACCCGCCAATCCATGGGTACTGTTCCAGAGTCTATCGAATTTTGGAAGATGACCAGCAATGCATCTACTATTTCTAGGGCCACTTCCTTAAGTACCCTAGGATGTAGATTATCAGGCCCTGGGGATTTATCGGCCCTCAATCCCATCAATTTCCCTAGCACCATTTCCCTACAAATACTGATTTCTATCAGTTCTTCCCTTTCATTAGACCCTATGTTCCCCGACATCTCTGGGAGGTTATTTGTGTCCTCCTTTGTGAAGACAGAACCAAAATATATATTTAATTGGTCTGCCATTTCTTTGTTCCCCATTATAAATTCCCCTGATTCTGACTGCAGGGGACCTACGCTTGACTTCACCAATCTTTTTCTCTTCACATATCTATAAAAGCTTTTACAGTCAGTTTTTATGTTCCCTGCAAGCTTACTCTCATACTCTTATTTTCCCCCTCTTAATTAATCCCTTTGTCCTCCTTTGTTGGATCCTAAACTGCTCCCAATCCTCAGGTTTACTGCTTTTTCTGGCCAATTTATATGTCGTCTCCTTGGATCTTATGCTATCCCTAATTTCCCTTGTTAGCCACGGTTGAGTCACCTTTTTTGTTTTATTTTTATGCCAAACTGGGATGAACAAATTCTGTAGTTCATCCATGCGATCTTTGAATGTTTGGCATTGCCCATCCACCGTCAACCCTTTGAGTGACATTCCCCAATCAATCCTACCCAACTCGCACCTCATACCATCGTAATCTCCTTTATTTAAATTCAGGACGCTAGTCTCTGAGTCAACTATTTCACTCTCCATCTTAATGAAGAATTCTATCATATTATGATTGCTCCGACCCAAGGGGCCTCGCACAACAAGATTGCTAATTACTCCTTTCTCATTACATCATACCCAGTCTGATCTCTGGTTGGTTCCTCGACATATTGGTCCAGGAAACCATCCCGTATACGCTCCAGGAATTCCTCCTCCACAGTATTGTTACTAATTTGGTTAGCCCAATCTATATGTAGATTGAAGTCACCCATGATAACTGCTGTGCCCTTATTGCACGCTTCTCTAATTCCCATTTAATGCCATCACTGACCTCCGCATTACTGTTTGGAGGTCTATATACCACTCCCACTAACGTTTTCTACCCCTTGGTATTCTTCAGTTCTACCCATACAGATTCCACATCATCAATGCTAATATCCTTCCTTTCAATTGTGTTAATCCCCTCTTTAACCAGCAATGCTACCCCACCTCCTTTTCCTTTCTGCCTATCTTTCCTGAATATTGAATACCCCTGGATATTGAGTTCCCAGCCTTGGCCACCCTGGAGCCATGTTTCCGTAATCCCAATCATATCATATTCGTTTACCTCTATTTGCGCAGCTAATTCATCCACCTTATTACGAATGCTCCTCGCATTAAGACACAAAGCCTTCAGGCTTGTTTTTTTAACGCTCTTAGATCTTTTAGAATTATTATTTACTGTGGCCATGTTTGATTTAAACCCTTGATTTCTCTGCCTGTCACTTTTGTTTTTCTCCTTCCTGTCTTTTGCTTTTATCCTTGTTTTCCTTTCCTCTGTTTCCCCGCTCAGGTTCCCAACTCCCTTCCATTTTAGTTTAAACCCTCCCCCAGAGCACTAGCAAACACTCCCCCTAGTACATCGGTCCCGGCCCTGCCCAGGTGCAAACCGTCCGGTTTGAGCTGGTCCCACCTCCCCCAGAACCGGTTCCAATGTCCCAGGAATTTGAATCCCTCCCCCTGGCACCATTCCTCTAGCCACGTATTCATCTGAAATATCCTTCTATTTCTACTCTGACTAGCACGTGGCACTGGTAGCAATTGAACTCGATATTGAGTCTGGAAGGCTGTAAAGTGCCTAATCGAAAGATGAGGTGCTGTTCCTCGAGCTTACGCTGAGCTTCCGTGGAACAATGCAAGAGGCCGCAGACGGTGAGGTCTGCGTGTGAATGGAATGGTCAATTGAAATGACAGGCGACCGGAAGCTCGGGGTCACCGTTACAGACTGAATGGAGGTGTTCCGCAAAGCGGTCACCCAATCTGCGTTTGGTCTCCCCAGTGTAGAGGAGTCCGCATCGTGAGCAGTGAATACAGTATATTAAATTGCAAGAAGTACAAGTAAATCGCTGTTTCACCTGGAAGGGGTGTTTGGAGCCCTGGACAGTGGGAAGGGGGGAGGTATATGTGCAGGTGTTGCATCTCCTGCGCTTGCACGGGAAGGTGCCGGGCGAAGGGGAAGGGGTGCTGGGCGTGATAGAGGAGTGGACTAGGGTGTCTCGGAGGGAGCGGTCCCTATGGAATGCTGAAAGGGGAGGGGAGGGGAAGATGCGTTTGGTGGTGGGATCACGTTGGAGGTGACGGAAATGGCGGAGGGTGATCCGTTGAATGTGGAGGCTGGTGGGGTGAAAGGTAAGGACAAGGGAAACCCTATCGTGGTTCCGGGATGGAGGGGCAGGGGTGAGGGCAGAAGTGCGGTAGATAGAACGACCCCGGTCGAGGGCCGTGTCAACCATGGTAGAGGGGAATCCACGGTTGAGGGAAAAGGAAGACATGTCGGAAGCACTGATGTGGAAGGTGGCATCGTCGGAGCAGATGCGGCGGAGACGGAGAAACTGGGAGAATGGAATAGAGTCCTTACAGGAGGCGGGGTGGGAGGAAGTGTAGCCCAGGTAGCTGTGGGAGTCAGTGGGCTTGTAGTGAATGTTGGTCAATAGCCTATCCCCAGAGATGGAGACGGAGAAGTCGAGGAAGGGAAGAGTCGGAGATGGACCATGTGAAGGTGAGGGAAGGGTGGAAAGTGGAGGCAAAGTGAATGAAATTGTCTAGTTCAGGGCGAGAGCAGGAAACGGCACCGATACAGTCATCAATGTACTGGAAAAAGAGGTGTGGGAGGGGACCCGAGTAGGACTGGAACAAAGAGTGTTCCACATATCCCACAAAAAGGCAGGTATAGCTAGGACCCATGCGGGTACTCATAGCAACACCTTTGATTTGGAGGAAATGAGTGGAGTCAAAGGAGAAGTTGTTCAATGTGAGAACAAGTTCAGCCAGGCGGAGGAGGGTAGTGGTGGATGGGGACTGGTTGGGCCTCTGTTCAAGGAGGAAGCAGAGCGCCCTCAGGCCACCCTGGTGGGGGATGGAGGTGTAGAGGGATTGGACGTCCATGGTGAAAAGGAGGCGGTTGAGGCCAGGAAACTGTTAAAGTGGCGGAGGGCGTCGGAAGAGTCGCGGATGTAGGTGGGAAGAGACTGGACAAGGGGAGAAAAGATAGAGTCGAGATAGGAAGAGATAAGTTCCGTGGGGCAAGAACAGGCTGAAACGATGGGTCTACCAGGGCAGTCCTGTTTGTGGTTCTTGGGAAGGAGGTAGAAGCGGGCTGTGCGGGGTTGGGGAACTATGAGGTTGGTGGCCGTGGGGGGAAGATTTCCAGAGGAGATGAGGTCAGCGACAGTCTTGGAAACGGTGGTTTGATGTTCGGTAGTGGGGTCATGGTCCAGGTGGAGGTAGGAGGAGGTGTCGGAGAGTTGGCGTTCAGCTTCCGCTAGGTAGAGGTCGGTTCGCCAAACAACAACAACACCACCCTTGTCAGCAGGTTTAATGACAATGTCGGGGTTGGATCTGAGAGAATGGAGTGCTGCAAGTTCAGAGGGAGGTAGGTTGGAGTGAGTGAGGGGAGCAGAGAAATGGAGACGGCCGATGTCATGGTGGCAGTTAGCAATGAAAAGATCTAGAGAGGGTAAGAGGCCAGAGGGAGGGGTCCAGGTAGCATGAGAATTCTGCAAGCGGGAGAAAGGGTCAGCTGTGCGGGGGGAAGACTCCTGGCCAAAGAAGTGGGCACAGAGACGAAGGCGGTGGAAAAAGAGCTCAGCATCGTGCCTAGCTCGAAATTCATTGAGGTGGGGGTGTAAGGGGATGAAGCTCAGGCCTTTGCTGAGGACTGATCGTTCGGGGTCAGAGAGGGGAAGGTCAGAGGGGATAGTGAAAACGCGGCAGGGGGTGAGATTGGGAGAAGGGGGGTGGTCAGAGGAAAGTGAAGGGGAAGAAGGTTCCGGAGGGGTGTTGGTGTTCAAGAGTTGCTGAAGCTTGCGATCCTTGACGTCGGAAAGGAAGAAAAAAAGTTTTTTGTTGAAGCGTCGGATGAGTTGAAGGATGAAATGGAACTGTGGAGCCGGACAGCTTTGAGATAGAGTGCATCGGTGCTGCTGAAGAGAGAGGTCGAGAGTGTTCATGTGGCGCTGCCTGGCGTTGAGCGTGGATCTCCTCTATCGCCCCCAGCACCCCTTCCCCTTCGCCCGGCACCTTCCCGTGCAAGCGCAGGAGATGCAACACCTGCCCATATACCTCCCCCCTTCCCACTGTCCAGGGCCCCAAACACCCCTTCCAGGTGAAACAGCGATTTACTTGTACTTCTTGCAATCTAGTATACTGTATTCGCTGCTCACGATATGGTCTACATTGGGGAGACCAAACGCAGATTGGGTGACCGCTTTGCGGAACACCTCCGTTCAGTCCGTAAGGGTGACCCCGAGCTTCCGGTCGCCTGTCGTTTCAATTCACCGCTCCATTCCCACTCAGACCTCACCGTCCTTGGCCTCTTGCATTCTTCCACAGAAGCTCAGCGTAAGCTCGAGGAACAGCACCTCATCTTCCGATTAGGCACTTTACAGCCTTCTGGACTCAATATCGAGTTCAACAATTTCAGATCATAACCTTGGCCCCTATTATATTTTCATATTTTTTATCCACACTGTTGGTTTGTGACTTTTCCTTTTTTCTCTCTCTCCCACACGGCAGCTGTCTCTCACTCTGCCAGCGCATTTCACACTTCATCCAGAGCCATTGTTTGTTTCTTTACCTGTCCTATTACCATCTCGTCTCACCTTGAATATCTCTTAATGTCTCTTCTTTCATCCCCTCCCCCATTTCCCAGCCCCCAAACTGCCTTTTAATCTGTTTCATTTCCTGCCTTTTTTTCTCAGTTCTGACGAAGGGTTTCAACCTGAACCGTTGACTCTGTTTCTCTCTCCATGGATGTTGCCTGGCCTGCTGAGTTTTTCCAGCGTCTTCTGTTGTTATTTTAGATTAAAGCTCTCTCTGATTTTAATAAGTTATGGAGGTCCTAAGGTTGAATGTTAATGGCAGAGTCCTGCTGGAGCTTCTCTTTTCAATTAAAGAATCTGTTCTTCTCGACACTGCTGTTGTGCTAAGTTGAGACGCTATTCCAAAATCTGTGTCTGAGGTGATGTGGCCACTTGAAAGCAGGCATTGCAGAATGACAATTGCGGGAGCGGGGACAGGAATACTGGCTGATTTTTCCCCCCCCCTTTCCTCAGCCCAGACACATTGAGGCCAGCTCAAGTTCCCCATTGCTGAGAGCCAACACAATCAGGTTAGAAATTGAAAGTCAAGAAAGAAAGACTTTCATTTATAGAGCATCTTTCGCAACCTTAGGACGTCCCAAAGCGCTTTACAGCCAATGAAGTACTTATGAAATGTAGTCACTGTTGTAATGTAGGAAATGCAGCAGCCAGTTTGCGCATAGCAAGATCCCACAAACAGCAATGAGCTAAATGACCAGATAATCTGCTCTAGTTATGTTAGTTAAGGGATAAATATTGGCCAGGACAGCAGGAGAACTCCCTTGATTTCCTATGAATAGTGCCTTGGAATCTTTTACATCCACCTGTTTTGGATTGCCTTGTGTGATAAAATTATCTGTATTTAATCAGATTTCTTTTTAAACACTTCTAAAAGATGCAAATAAATCCAGAATATTTTGCACTTCCTATTTTCTTTGTGGTCGTACTGAGCCATATGTATCAAGTTGGATCGCTGTTCTGTCCTTCCTTAGCCGATCTCGGACAAAGCCCAGTGGATGGTTCTCTCCACCTCCCCTCCCACCCACTTCCCACGGTTGAATATTTTATAATGTTCACTGCATTTTTCACGAATAAGGAATAGCACCTTAGGGCTGGAGGCCGCTTGCCTCTGTAAACTATAAACCAGAATACGTCACCGCCCTCAGGGAACGAGTGGAGAAAAGAGAGAATATAAATTTACTATATTGCATCCTTAATCTATGAATAATTCATAATAATTCAGCTCTCAAATGAACCTTTACCTACCTGCAGTGGAAATGATTGGGCATTGTTGAGTACTCTGTGGTGTGTTGTCCTGGTTATGACCCCTAAGCTGTCGCCCTCCCACGCTCTGTACTCTGAATCTTGTGCTGTAAAGTAAGAATTTACATTTTCTGCCGAGTGTAAATGGAAAATGAGCATATGATAACTCAGAGTGCAGTCATCAATGATGTGGGCGGATTTGGAAGTTTGCGTAATTCAGCAATCAATATTATGAGCACAGTAAGCCACAAGCAGCTCACATCCGCAACCTGCTTTTTATTTTAGCACACTCACTTCTCAAGAATCAACTTTGACTCCCATCCCTAATTGTCCTGATATTTAATTTGTCATTCAGTTTGTGATTCACTGGCTGATATAGAAGTTATAATTATAGAATTATTGAATATACAGCACAGGAGACTATTGGGCTAACCAGGCTTATGCTGATACTAAATAACAACAGAAAATGCTGGAAAAACTCAGCAGGCCAGGCAACATCCACCGATGCTGCTTGGCCTGCTGAGTTTTTCCAGCATTTTCTGTTGTTATTTTGGATTTCCAGCATCCGCAGTATTTTGCTATTATGCTGATACTAGATCTTCAACTGGAGTTTTTTTACTCAAATCCCATTTCCCTTCCCTACATATCCTTTTATATTTAAAAAAAAATTATGTTCCAGTCTCTGCCACTGTTCACTGTAATTATTTTGGGGGGGGTGTGCGGCCCCTTTAACGCTTTGAGACGTCCTGAGGTTGTGAAAGGTGCTATCTAAATGCAAGTCTTTCTTTCTTCCTAACTTTCAGTCCTGGTGCCTTTATGAGTACCCATTCCCTGGCGCGAATATCCTTCCTGTAAAGGGAGGCCCAGTACGGCACTTGTTCAGAAATGATTGCAAATGCCAAAGCTCTGCATTTATCTTTGGTCGGGTCATTGCAGTGATTAATGAAAAGGCATTCACTGGTTTTGCTCTTTCCAGATTTGTGGTGCACTAAGCATTAAAAATCAAAGCACTAGGCATAATTTGCTTGAGAAAATCCATTCATTTTTAACGATTAAAGAATAATTATAAATTGTAGATCTGGCTGTGATTCAGGAGAATTTCTTCAAAGCTATTTTCTGCTTCATTATCTCGTTTTTTTAAATAACATTTGCATATATTTACACATCAGTGAGTTTCAATGCAAGCTATTTGTGACTTGCAATTAGTTTAAACTGGTGCTAGACAAAAGGCATGAAGTCTCACTGCACTAATCAAATGAAAACACCTATTGCATCAATTGTAATTGTTTCATTTAAAAAATAATATTTTCATGGAAACAGCATCCGCCGTTAAGGTTAATTTGCATGTTCACCTCACTTATATTAGAAAAGCACAAATTGATAATGAACTGTGTGCTTGTGAGATTACTGGGTAAATTTGAAATAGTTCAATAGTGTAATGAAGAAAGCTTTCTAGTTAAATAATATTTTAAACAAATCAGATGACAGTGTACTTGAGTGAAGAATATCACTGTAGTGCAGCCCCTTCATTGCTTTTTTATTCTGCGGTTCTAAGTGACAGGGACAATCTTTTAATTTTGACATTCAGAATTAGCCATGTACAGTAAAGTAGTTATTCTTCATAGTCTTGAGTGGCAATGGATTAAACCCAAAGAATAATAGAGGGATGTCAATTGGTGTGTGTTCCCTTCAAGCCAGGAATTATCAAGCTTATTCTCCTTACAGGCCCCATAGGGACGTAATATGGATTCTCAGGGACCACATTTTAAGTTTTGAGTCCCTACTTCCATTGATTCATATATATCTCAAGTTGTCAATACTAATGGATCTTGGTGTTCAGCCAAAATAAATAATGATAAATTTGTACAAACATTGGTTAGGCTACACTTAGAGCTTTTGGGGGCCTCATTACAGAAAGAACATTAAAGCCATAGAGAGCATACAGCATAGATTCACTAGGATGATGCAAGGGGTGGGAAACTATTGTTATGAGGTAAGACCTGGGACTATTTCCACTGGAGCAGAGAAGGCTAAGAGGAGATTTAATAGAGGTTTTAAAAGAATGAAGAGTTTTGATAGAGTGAATGGGGAAAGTCAATTTCCATTGTTTGGGAAGCCAGTGGTGAGGGATCATCAATTTAAAGTTGTCACTGAGAGAGGGGTTAGGAGAATATTCTTTACACAGCGGATTGTTGGAGTATGGAATGCTTTACCACAGGGAGTGGTTGAGCCAGAAACCATTGCATCATTTAAGGGAAAATGAACATCATCTCTGTGGCTTCATTCCACTTAATTTAGAGAGATGATGATTGAAGGACAGAAATCAAAGGTTAGGGGTAAAAGAAATGTTCTTGAATGGAAAGGTGCACTAAGTGGTATTCTACAGGGTTTATGCTGGGGCTGCTCTTATTTTACTATATACATAAATGATGTGGATTTAGGAATTAAGGGATCAATATCAGAATTTGTAAATAACAGCAAATTTTGCATGTGGCAAATTGTGACGAGGGTTGTGAAAGGCTGCAGAAGGGCATAGATAAGCTAGCTGGATGGGCAGATAGGTGGCAGATACAGTTTCCTGTAGATAAAATGGGAAATGATACATTCATCAAAAGTAATAATCGGAAACAATACACTTTGAATAATATGCAAATACAGTAAAAGAGCAGAATGACCATGGTGTGCAGATAGACAGGTTGTTAAAGATGGTTGAGCGAGTTGATAAGTCCACAAAAAGGCCAAACAGAATCCTTGGTTTTATATCCAGAGTGATTAGTTGCATGTCGTTTTTGACTCTTTCTGCGCATGCGCAGTACCAAACGGTGCGGCGGCTGCAGCCTACACCGCCATTCTTTCCTCGGCTCCATGCAGAGAAGGTCAGGGGATCGGGTGGGGCAGTGGGGGGAGAGGAGGGATCGATGGGCAGAGAGGAGAGGAGATCGCAATGGAGGGAGAGGAGAGGGGATCGGATGGGAGAGAGGAGAGGGGATCAAAGGGTTAGATTAGAGGGGATCGAAGTGGGGAGGGAGGAGAGGGGATCGAAGTGGGGAGGGAGGAGAGGGGGTCGAAGTGGGGAGGGAGGAGAGGGGATCGAAGTGGGGAGGGAGGAGAGGGGATCGAAGTGGGGAGGGAGGAGAGGGGATCGAAGTGGGGAGGGAGGAGAGGGGATCGAAGTGGGGAGGGAGGAGAGGGGATCGAAGTGGGGAGGGAGGAGAGGGGATCGAAGTGGGGAGGGAGGAGAGGGGATCGAAGTGGGGAGGGTTTGGGGGGGAGGAGAGGGAATGGGAGGGAGGAGAGGGGATGGGAGGGAGGAGAGGTGAGAGCAAGAACGTGATCCAGATGGGAAGATAAATCATGTTCTCCCACCCTCTGTTAGCCTGGATCACGTTCTTCCACCCCCACCCACTTTACACTTGCACCACGTTCTCCCTCTCCTCGCCCGTCCCCCCCTCCAACCCCAACCCCTAGACCACAGTGGTTCAGGAAGGCAGCTCATTACCACCCTCTCGAGCGCAACTAGGGATGGGCAATAAATAAATGAATGTTATAAAATGAAAGCGTATTCTGTGTTGGTCCTACAACATGCATAACATTACATTTATGTGTTATTTGCTGAACTCGACCATTCCAATGTTCTCCTGGCCAGCCTCCCATCTTCCACCCTCAATGAACGTGAGCTCATCCAAAACTCTGCTGCAGGTATTCTAACATGCAGCAAGTCCCATTCACCCAGCACCCTTGTGCTCACTAAGCTGCGCAGCTGTCTGAAGGTCCCACGCAGCTCGTTAAAGGGACCATGCACCCAAAAATAAATTAGGAGGAACTTTGTCCACCAACACCTTGATTTTAAATTACTCATCATGTTAAAATCCCTTCATGGCCTTACCCCTTCCTATCTGAACTTGGCAGTGTGAGTGCTCTTAACCCGGGAGGGTGAGCCCTGTCCATTCTCCGAAAGTAGTCGTGTTAGCACTGTGAGCTCTGGAGATTGGCTGTCATAATGAATGGATCAAATTACGCATTGCAAAGATCTGGATTACTCAGGCAGGTAGGATCTAATTACACATTCCAGACAAATTGCTGGGTGTGTCTTGTCCTCCAAGGGGACCAATCAGAAATCTGGTCTTGTCCTCCAAGGGGACCAATCACAACTTGGGTGCTGTAAATAGTTACAGCCTTTTGTATCTAGAGTCATAGAATACAAAAGCAAGGTGATAATATTGAACATGTGCAAGACATTAGGCTACATTGGTTAAGAGGTAGTAAGGATAATGGATATGCACTCAAATTGGTAAGATGTGAATAGTTGTGTTCTGTACTGGGGCCTCAACTTTTCACTATATTTATAAATGGCTTAGATGAAAGAAAAGAGAGCTATATATCCAAATTTGCTGATGACACTAAGTTAGGTGGCACAGTAAATAGTGTAGATGGGACTAGAAAGTTGCAAAGGGACATTGATAGATTGAGTGAGTGAGCAAAACTGTGGCAGATGGTTTCAGTGTGCGTAAGTGTGAGGTCATCCAATTTGGACCCAAGAAAGATAGGTCAGAGTATTTTCTAAATGGTGAGAAACTAGGAACAGTGGAGGAGCAAAGAGATTTAGGGGCCCAAGTACAGAAATCACTAAAAACTAGTGGACAGGTACAGAAAAGAATTAAAAAGGCTAATAGAATGTTGACCTTTATCTCAAAGGGGGCTGGAATACAAAGAGGTGGAAGTTATGTTGCAGTTGTACAGAGCTCTGGTTCGACCCCATCTGGGCACCGCACCTCAGGAAGGATATATTGGCCTTGGAGGGGGCGCAATGCAGATTTGCCAGAAACCCGGACTAAAAGGGTTAAATTACGAGGACAGGTTGCACAGACGAGGCTTGTATTCCCTTGCGTATAGCAGAGTAAGGGGTGATCGAATTGAGGGGTTTAAGATGATTGAAGAAGTTGATAGGGTAGATACAGAGAAACTAGGTAGATACAGAGAAACTATTTTGGTGGGGAAGTCCAGAACAAGGCGGCATAACCTGAAAATTAGATCCAGGCCGTTCAGGGGTGATGTCAGGAAGCACTTCTTCACATGAACGGTAATGGAAATCTGGAACTCTCTCTGCCAAAAAGCTGTTGGTCACTCCATTATAAAAAAATATGAAAGCAAAGGAACCGACTCACAGGTGAGAGTGCGACCAGCTGAGCCTAGCTGATAGCTTTTATTATAATCACATACTTCAAGAATACCCTCCGATATCAGGTTTTCAGAAAGTTGTTCCAGACCAGTTGTGAGTGCATATGTGTATTTGATTGATTTTATGCTTTCTGTTTGTAACTTATTTGAACCATAGTTTTCCATGTATCCTCATCGTGTGTACTTCAGAATTCATTTTTTTTGTTTTGGCACCTGAAATCTGAATAAAATATTAAAATAGTACAAAAATCCCAACTTCAACCGTGGAAGGTTCTTCTTTCAGCCATCTCTTCCATCGGATAAACTCTTCGGACGTGGCCTCTTTGGAACAGGATCAAAGGAATTTGGTGGAGAGTTAGCTCCAAACACGGCCATGTTTTCATGTTGTCTGATGCATGTGACTTTGATACCCCCGCCTGCTCAGCCTACGCCTCCAGAGATCTCCCAAGAATGTTCCAATTTAACACATTGTGACCACACAGCCTGGCTGTGGGATTTTGTGCCAAGGAACAGAACGTGCTGTTGGGTTGCAGATTGTAATTTCCACAATTCTGGAGTATCTGCAACAATGCTGGAGTATAGTTCTGAGTACATATGGAAGCTATTCCTGAGTTCCATGCTTTGTATGATTATTCTGAAGATGCACATACTTTAATGTTGCATTTTATCTGTGGCGCTTAGAAGTCCGTTGCTCCAAGAACTCAGTTTGACCCTTTATGCATTGAGGTACAGTAATGACTGGTTAACCCCTGCTTCCTTGGGGCATATACCTGGGGCTGCAAAACATTCTTCACTCTGCATCCTCCAAACAGCGGAGGGTAGAACTTCCAATCGGCCAAGCTCGCACACAGTTAATGCATTTGTACAGTACTACATTCCTGTGTGCTCTATTTTTACACAGGCCTCAGCCCTTAAACTCAGCAGGTTAACACCTGTTTCAAAACAGTACACAAGGGAATATACTATGAGTGCGTTAAGTGTTTGTACATCAACCTCTCCGATTGGTAGTCAAACCCTTGTAAGTTCCTGGAAAACTGAGCACATGCACAAACATGGTGTCATGATGTTGCGGATAGTCAGTGTTGCAGGTGCCCTCATACTCATAGAGTCATAGAGTTATACAGCACAGAAAGAGGCCCTTTGGCCCATCGTGTCCGCGCCGGCCATCAAGCCCTGTCTATTCTAATCCCATTTTCCAGCACTTGGTCCGTAGCCTTGTATGCTATGGCGTTTCAAGTGCTCATCTAAATGCTTCTTGAATGTTGTGAGGGTTCCTGCCTCTACCACCCTTTCAGGCAGTGAGTTCCAGATTCCAACCACCCTCTGGGTGAAAAAGTTTTTCCTCAAATCCCCTCTAAACCTTCTGCCCCTTACCATGAAACTATGCCCCTGGTTATTGACCCCTCTACTAAGGGGAAAAGTTCCTTTCTATCTACCCTATCTATGCCCCTCATAATTTTATATACCTCAATCAGGTCCCCCCTTAGCCCTCTCTGCTCTAAGGAAAACAACCCCAGCCTGTCCAGTCTCTCTTCATAGCTGAAACACTCCAGCCCAGGTAACATCCTGGTGAATCTCCTCTGCACCCTCTCCAATGCAATCACATCCCTCCTATAGTGTGGCGACCAGAACTGCACACAGTATTCCAGCTGTGGCCTAACCAGCGTTTTGTACAGCTCCATCATAACCTCCCTGCTCTTATATTCTATGCCTCGGCTAATGAAGGCAAGTATCCCATATGCCTTTTTAACCACCTTATCTACCTGTCCTGCTGCCTTCAGGGATCTATGTACATGCACACCAAGGTCCCTCTGATCGTCTGTCCTTCCTAGGGTCCTACCATTCATTGTGAATTCCCTTGCCTTATTAGTCCTCCCAAAATGCATCATCTCACACTTTTCAGGGTTAAATTCCATTTGCCACTGTTCCGCCCATCTGACCATCGCGTCTATATCGTCCTGTAGCCTGAGGCTTCCCTCCTCGCTATTTACCACTCCAATTTTCGTGTCATCTGCGAACTTACTGATCATACCTCCTACATTCATATCTAAATCATTAATGTACAGTACAAACAGCAAGGGACCCAGCACCGATCCCTGCGGTACACCACTGGACACAGGCTTCCAGTCACAAAAACAACCTTCGACCATCACCCTCTGCCTCTTGCCACTAAGCCAATTTTGGATCCAACCTCACTACCACCTCTCTCAACCCCTCCACTGTATCTAAATTGTCAAACTGCTTGTCCGACATCCAGTGTTAGATGAGCAGAAATTTTCTCCAACTAAATATTGGGAAGACCAAAGCCATTGTCTTCGGTCCCCGCTGTAAACTCTGTTCCCTAGCCACCGAGTTCATCCCTCCCACTGGCAACTGTCTGAGTCTGAACCAGACCGTTTGCAACCTTGGTGTTGTATTCCGACCATATATCTGCGGCATTACCAAGACCACCTACTTCCCCCTCCGTAACATCGCCTGTCTCCACCCCTGCCTCACCTCATCTGCTGATGAAACCATCATCCATGTCTTTGTTATCTCGAGACTTGACTATCCCATCTTCCATCCTCCATAAACTTGAGCTCATCCAAAACTCTGCTGCTGGTATCCTAAATCGCACCAAGTCCCGTTCACACATCACCCCTGTGCTTGCTGACCCGTGTCCTAAATCGCACCAAGTCCCGTTCACACATCACCCCTGTGCTTGCTGACCCGTATCCTAAATCGCACCAAGTCCCGTTCACACATCACCCCAGTGCTTGCCGACCCGTGTCCTAACTCGCACCAAGTCCCATTCACACATCACCCCAGTGCTTGCTGACCCGTGTCCTAACTCGCACCAAGTCCCGTTCACACATCACCCCAGTGCTTGCTGACCCGTGTCCTAAATCGCACCAAGTCCCGTTCACACATCACCCCTGTGCTTGCTGACCCGTGTCCTAAATCGCACCAAGTCCCGTTCACACATCACCCCAGTGCTTGCTGACCCGTGTCCTAAATCGCACCAAGTCCCGTTCACACATCACCCCTGTGCTTGCTGACCCGTGTCCTAACTCGCACCAAGTCCCGTTCACACATCACCCCAGTGCTTGCTGACCCGTGTCCTAAAATTGCACCAAGTCCCGTTCACACATCACCCCAGTGCTTGCTGACCCGTGTCCTAAATCGCACCAAGTCCCGTTCACACATCACCCCTGTGCTTGCTGACCCGTGTCCTAAATCGCACCAAGTCCCGTTCACACATCACCCCTGTGCTTGCTGACCCGTGTCCTAAATCGCACCAAGTCCCGTTCACACATCACCCCAGTGCTTGCTGACCCGTGTCCTAAATCGCACCAAGTCCCGTTCACACATCACCCCTGTGCTTGCTGACCCGTATCCTAAATCGCACCAAGTCCCGTTCACACATCACCCCTGTGCTTGCTGACCCGTGTCCTAAATCGCACCAAGTCCCGTTCACACATCACCCCTGTGCTTGCTGACCCGTGTCCTAAATCGCACCAAGTCCCGTTCACACATCACCCCAGTGCTTGCTGACCCGTGTCCTAAATCGCACCAAGTCCCGTTCACACATCACCCCTGTGCTTGCTGACCCGTGTCCTAAATCGCACCAAGTCCCGTTCACACATCACCCCAGTGCTTGCTGACCCGTGTCCTAAATCGCACCAAGTCCCGTTCACACATCACCCCAGTGCTTGCTGACCCGTGTCCTAACTCGCACCAAGTCCCGTTCACACATCACCCCTGTGCTTGCTGACCCGTGTCCTAACTCGCACCAAGTCCCGTTCACACATCACCCCTGTGCTTGCTGACCCGTGTCCTAACTCGCACCAAGTCCCGTTCACACATCACCCCAGTGCTTGCTGACCCGTGTCCTAACTCGCACCAAGTCCCGTTCACACATCACCCCTGTGCTCGCTGACCCGTGTCCTAAATCGCACCAAGTCCCGTTCACACATCACCCCTGTGCTTGCTGACCCGTGTCCTAAATCGCACCAAGTCCCGTTCACACATCACCCCAGTGCTTGCTGACCCGTGTCCTAACTCGCACCAAGTCCCGTTCACACATCACCCCTGTGCTCGCTGACCCGTGTCCTAAATCGCACCAAGTCCCGTTCACACATCACCCCTGTGCTTGCTGACCCGTGTCCTAAATCGCACCAAGTCCCGTTCACACATCACCCCAGTGCTTGCTGACCCGTGTCCTAACTCGCACCAAGTCCCGTTCACACATCACCCCAGTGCTTGCTGACCCGTGTCCTAAATCGCACCAAGTCCCGTTCACACATCACCCCAGTGCTTGCTGACCCGTGTCCTAACTCGCACCAAGTCCCGTTCACACATCACCCCTGTGCTTGCTGACCTACATTGGCTCCCGGTCCGACAATGCATCAATTAAAAAATTCTCATCCTTGTTTTCATATCCCTCCATGGCCTTGCCCCTCCCTATCTTTGTAACCACCTCCAGCCCTACAACCCTCCGAGATCTCTGCGCTTCTCCAATTCTGGCCTCTTGCGCATCCTCGATCTTAATTGCTCCACCATTGGCAGTTGTGCTTTCAGCTGCCGAGGTCATAAACTCTGTAATTCTCTCCCTAATCCTCTCCACTGTTCCACCTCTCTTTCCTCTTTTAAGACGCTCCTTAAAACCTACCTCTTTGACCAAGCTTCTGGTCCTCTGTTCTAATATCTCCTTCTGTGGCTCGGTGTCAAATTTTGTTTGTTAACGCTCCCGTGAAGCGCCTTGGGACGTTTTACTGCATTAACAATGCTATATAAATACAAGTTGTTGTTGTTGTGAAACATCCATCCATGCCCAGATGCAGATTAAAGCTTCCTATGCTCTAACTCAACAAGTTTGACTTCTTACACCTCTGTGGCTCTCTTAGATGAGCTTGCCAATATGCGGGCACTTCGATGCTGTGGGACCATGCTGTCTGGGAACTGTATTGAGACTGCATTACTTAGTTCACACACAAACCTTACAGACACACAAGAAAGGATTCCGTCCCTTCCGCCTGAGCTGGAGTCAAACTCAAATCCCAGAGGTCAAAGGACAATGTGCTAACCCACTTTGGTGCTGAAATGGCTATAAATGGCTTACAAATATTTCGCTAAATGGATTGAAAGCATGTCTCTTGGAAGATGCTCATGACAATCAAAACTCAAATGCTTAGATAACTGTTAGATTACAATTGAATGGAGTGTCTCCATGTCATGTATGAGCCCCAGCTAGAAAGATGCTACCAAACCTATCCCAGTGCAGCTGTACAATCCATCGCTAAGGAACATGATTTTGTCTCCCTGCCAATTCCAGCTCTCTGCTGAAGCTCCTTGTTTCTGCCCTTTGATAGCATGGTTAGCCATTAAACTTTTGATGTGAAGAATCACCTGTGCAAACCCATGTGGCCGAAGACCATCACAACAGCGAGCTGCACCAGCCAAATGGTTACTTTCCAAGCCAAAGTGCCAGCACCGCCTGGCACCCATTTCCAATTAAAGCCGAGCCTTACCTAAAGTCTGTATCCAATAACGAATTTGGTACTGGCAGTGTTTCTTGTTATTATTTGTTAATAATCTTTTTTTTAAATTAATATAGGGTGTGGGCAAGAACAAGATTGTTGACCATTTCCTGCATCTATTGAACAGACCCAGGGAATATTTACAGCTTCACAGGTAAACACTGACTGAAATGTTCAAATAATAAGTAGCACATATTATGCTGTATAACAACAGAAAATGCTGGAAATACTCAGCAGGCCAGGCAGCATCCGTGGAGAGAGAAACAGAGTTAACGTTTCAGGTCTGGGACCCTTCATCAGAACTGTATATGCTGTATATACCTAATTTTACTGAAGGTCCAATGTTTTGTTAACAACTGCCCTAGCACAGTAGCTCTCGCCCTAGAGCTGGGTATTACCATTAGTAATAGTTTATATGAAGAATGACCCGCCCTCGGTTTCCCCTCTTCCCTGCCCTCAGTCTCCCCTCTTCACCGCCCTCGGTCTCCCCTCTTCCCCGCCCTCGGTCTCCCCTCTTCCCCGCCCTCGGTTTCCCCTCTTCCCTGTATCACGGGTGGCCTCCTGGTTTTCGGAACTTTATAGAATCATAGACTAGTACAGCATAGAAGGAGGCCATTCAGCCCATCGAGTCTGCACCGGCTCTTTCGAAGAGCAATCCAGTTAGTCCCACTCTTTCCCCATATCTCTGCAAATTTTTCTCCAGATATTTATAAAAATCCCTTTTGAAGGCTACTATTGAATCTGTATCCACCACCCTATCAGGCAGTGCATTCCAAATTCTAACCACTCGTTACGTAATAAAGTTTCTCCTCCTGTCAATTCTGGTTCTTTTTCCGATCACCTTAAATCTGTGCTCTCTGGTTACCGACCCTTCAGCCATTGGAAACAGTTTCTCTTTATTTACTCTATCTAAACCCTTCATGAAGCAAGATAAGGGCTCGTGGGGTTGGGGTAATATATTAGCATGGATAGAGGATTGGTTAATGGACAGAAAACATAGAGTAGGGATAAACAGGTCACTTTCCAGTTGGCAGACTGTAACTAGTGGGGTGCCGCAAGGATCAGTGCTTGGGCTTCAGCTATTCACAATCTATATTAATGACCTAGATGAAGGGACTGAGTGTAACGTATCCAAGTTTACTGATGATACATAGTTAGGTGGGAAAGTAAGCTCTGAGGAGGACACAAAGGGGGTGATTTTCATTCAGAAGTCGGGAAGGAGGCGGGACTACAACTTTCGGGTTGTAGTCCCGCCTCCATCGAGATGCGGCCAGTCCACGCGATTTTCACTTGATTGACCTTGTTGAGCCCGCCCAGCGGGCTCAGCAGGCCAATTAAGGACCACCTGGCAACAGGTGACGTCACAGATTGACATTTCATCTGTCAAGAACTTTTGGCAGATGAAATATCAGTGTTTCACAGCTGTTTGAAGCTGTCAAACACTGACAGTCTTACTTCTAACCTGAATCCTTCTACGCAGACTCAGTTAGAAATCTCACCGGCACTGAAAGCTGAAGGCTGTCACTTTTGACATCGCAGCCATTCTGCTTTCTGTGCCGGCTGAATGATGGACTCCTGAAACCTAGAGGAAAGAAGGCTGTAAAGGTAAGTACAGGTAATTTAAACTTCTTTACACACTTTAGACACACCAAACACACTTACCTTTGCACTCATGCACCCATCACTCACCTGAACACCGACATCTCGACCCCTCCAAGTCCTTCAACCTGACGGCCCGACTCCTCTAACCTGGCGTGGTTTGGAGCCGTCGGGAATCCCACATGACAACCTTCAAAATAGGGATTAGGCTAAAAACTGCCTGTTAACAAGCAGTTAATTGGCACTAATCCCTTCTCGGGTCGGCGGGTCCCAGTGCGGGGCGGGTACCCGCCTCCTTTGAAACTTACATGGAGGCAGGTTTTGGGCGGGACCCCCGAATTCAGGAATTTAACCCCCCGCACGCCTCCAATCCCGACTCCACGGCGCACTGAAAATCGACCCCAAAGAGTCTGCAAAGGGATATAGACAGGTTAAGTGAGTGGGCAGTAAGGTGGCAGATGGAGTATAATGTGAGGAAATGTGAGGTTATTCACTTTGGTAGGAAGAATAGAAAAATAATATTTTTTAAATAGTGAGAAACTATTAAATGTTGGTGGTCGGAGAGATTTAGGTGCCCTCGTACAGGAAACACAAAGTTAGCATGAAGGTACAGCAAGCAATTAGGAAGGCAAATGGTATGTTGGCCTTTATTGCAAGGGGGTTGGCGTACAAGAGTAAGGAAGTCTTTGTAAGTAAGGGCTTTGGCGAGACCGCACCTGGAGTACTGTGCACAGTTTTGGTCTCCTTATCTGAGAAAGGACATACATGCCTTAGAGGCGGTGCAACAAAGGTTCACTAGATTGATTCCTGGGATGAGAGGGCTGTCCTATGAGAAGAGATTGAGTAGATTGGGCCGATACTCTCGAGTTTAGAAAAATGAGAGGTGATCTCATTGAAAAATATGAGATTCTGAGGGGGATTGACAGGGTAGATGCTGAGAGGTTGTTTCCCCTGGCTGGAGAGTCTAGAACTAGGGGGCATAGTCTCAGGATAAGGGGTCGGCCATTTAAGACTGAGATGAGGAGAAATTTCTTCACTCAGAGGGTTGTGAATCTTTGAAATTCTCTACCCCAAAGGGCTGTGGATGCTGAGTCGTTGAGTATATTCAAGGCTGAGGTAAATTTTTGGACTCATGGGGAATCAAGGGATATGGGGATGGGGCAGGAAAGTGGCGTTGAGGTCGAAGATCAGCCATGGTCTTATTGAATGGCGGATCAGGCTCGAGGGGGCGTATAGCCTACACCTGCTTCTAATTCTTATGTTATGTTCTTATGATTTTAAACATGGCTTTCAAATCTCCTCTTAGCCTTCTCTGCTCTAAGGAGAACAACCCCAGCTTCTCCAGTCTATCCACATAACTGTAATTCCTCATCCCTGGAACCATTCTAGTAAATCTCTTCTGTACCCTCTCCAAAGCTTTCATGTCCTTCCTGAAGTGTGGTGCCCAGAATTAGACACAATACTCCAGCTGGGGCCGAACTAGTGTTTTATATAGGGTTAGCATCACTTCCTGGCTTTTGTACTCTATGCCTCTATTTATAAAGCCCAGGATCCCATCTGCTTTATTAACTGCTTTGTTAACCTGTCCTGCCACCTTCAAAGATTTGTGCACAAACACCCCCAGGTGTCCCTGTTCTTGCACCCCCTGTAAAATTGTACCGTTTAGCTTGTATTGCCTCTCCTCATTCTTCCTACCAAAATGTATCACCTCACACTTTGCTGCGTTAAATTTCATCTGCCAGGTGTCCGCCCATCCACCAGCCTGTCTATGTCTTCTTGAAGTCTATTGCCATCTTCCTCACTCTTTACTGATTTCCAAGTTTGTGTCATCTGCAAATTTCAAAATTGTGCCCTGTACCCCCAAGTCCAAGTCATTAATGTATATGAAAAACAGCAGTGGTCCTAGTACTGAACCTCGGGGAACGCCACTGTATACCTCCCTCCAGTCGTATAAACAGCCATTCACCACAACTCTCTCTTTTCTATCCCTTAGCCAATTTTGTATCCATGCTACAGCCCCTTTTATTCCATGGGCTAACAAGCCTAATATGTGGTACTTTACCAAACATCTTTTGAAAGTCCAAATGCACAACTGCTGCTGGTGCAAAACCATAAGCAAAGATACTCAATTACAGGGCACCAAACCGGCACAAGGTAATTATAATTACAATAACATCACGTGATCGCCCGTCACGTGATCAGACGTCGTGTAGTCAGACCATCACATGATCGAACTTCCAGGAATACCACCAGCCAGAGTGGGCAATGCTATGTTTGGTTCCAATTTCACCTTTAACTATGTACAAAATGAAAGATTTGTAAGTTTTTTTTATCTTTAGCAGTATTGGGTTAAAAAAAAAGTTCTGTGCAAATCTCTGCCACTGCTTTAAATTCAGTAATCTGAATAATTGGTTAGCTACGGCATGAAGCATTTTATTTCCAAGTATTTTTTGATGTGTGAGAATACAACATGCAAGTGTGAAAAGTTCAATTCTGGTATTCTGTGCTAAATGTAGATTTTACTGCACATTTTAAATCAAGATAATGGTAAGTAAGATCTTTAAAGGCTGCACATTTTGTGTCTTCACATTAGAGGGTTTTTTTTTAAGCCATGCTGTCCGTGGAACAGAACTTTTGGCCACATTCAAGGTTGAATGGCTCAATTCAATAACAAATGAAACTGGGACACCTGCAGTGCAGCTGTGTTTCTAAAAATATTCAAGATCATTATCTGCATTCCCAGTGAAAATATTTGTGAAACTTGCTGATTTTGCCAGACTCGCCTACCTTCCAGGGACTGAAGAAACAGGAGATGGAGCAGGACAAAATTATCAGAAAAAATCTATTGTAAATGCCTGGTCATGCTTTTGGAATGTTGAAGTTAGAAAAAAAAAGAAAGAAAAACTTGCATTTATGTAGCACCTTTCACCACCTCAACATCCCAAAGCGCTTTACAGCCATGTGTAGTCATAGGAACAGGAGTAGGACTTTTAGCCCCTCGAGCCTGTTCCCCCCCATTCGCTGAAATCATGGCGGATCTGTGACCTAACTCCATATACTGTACCTGCCTTTGCCACGTATCCCTTAATACCTTTGGTTAACAAATCTATCCATCTCTGATTTAAAATTAACAATTAGCCTGGCATCAATTGCCATTTGCATAAGGAAGTGCCAAACTTCTCCCATCCATTGTGCATAGAAGTGTTTCCTAATTTCACTCCTGAAAGGTCTGGCTCTAATTTTTAGACTATACCCCTTGTCCTAGATTCCCCAACCAGCAAAAATAGCTTCTCTCTAGCTACCCTATCTGTTCCCCTTAATATCTTGAAACATAGAAACATAGAAGATAGGAGCAGGAGTAGGCCATTCGGCCCCTCAAGCCTGCTCCGCCATTCAATGCAATCATGGCTGATCATCCAAATTCAGTACCCGGTCCCTGCTTTCTCCCCATACCCCTTGATCTCTTCAGCCTTAAGAAATATATCCAACAACTTCTTGAATATATTTAATGAATTGGCTTCTACTGCCTTCTGTGGTAGAGAATTCCACAGGTTCACCACTCTCTAGGTGAAGCAATTCCTCCTAATTTCTGTCCTAAATGGCCTACCCCTTATCCTTAGACTGTGACCCCTGGTTCTGGACTCCCCGACCATCAGGAACATCCTTCCTGCATCTAGTCTGTCCAGTCCTGTCAGAATTTTATAAGTTTCAATGAGATCCCCTCTCATTCTTCTAAACTCCAGCGAGTACAAGCCCAATCAACCCAATCTCTCATACGTCATTCCTGCCATCCCAGGTATCAGCCTGGTGAATCTTCACTGAACTCCTTCCATGGCAAGAACATTCTTCCTCAGATAAGGCGACCAAAACTGCACACAATACTCAAGATGTGGTCTCACCAAGGCCCTGTACAACTGGAGCAAGACATCCTTGTTCCTGTACTCAAACCCTCTCGCTACGAAGGCCAACATACCATTTGCCTTCTTAACCGCCTGCTGCACCTGCATGCTTACCTTCAGCGACTGGTGCACAAGGACACCCAGGTCTCGTTGCACTTCCCCTTCTCCCAATCTATTGCCATTCAGATAATCTGCCTTCCTGTTTTTGCCACCAAAGTGGATAACCTCACATTTATCCACATTATATTGCATCTGCCATGCTTCTGCCCAATCACCCAACCTGTCCAAATCATCCTGGAGTTTCTCGGCATCCTCCTCACAGCACACACGCCCACCCAGCTTTGTGTAGTCTGCAAATTTGGAGATATTACATCTAGTTCCCTTGTCTAGATCATTAATAGATATTGTGAATAGCTGGGGTCCAAGGACCGATCCCTGCAGTACCCCACTAGTCACTGCCTGCCACTCGGAAAAAGACCCGTTTATTCCAACTCTTTGCTTTCTGTCTGCCAACCAGTTCTCTATCCAAGTCAATACCTTGCCCCCAATCCCATGTGCCTTAACTTTACTCGCTAATCTCTTATGCGGGACCTTATCGAAAGCCTTCTGAAAGTCCAAATACACCACATCCACTGGTTCTCCCTTATCTATTTTACCAGTTACATCCTCAAAAAATTCCAGTAGATTAGTCAAGCACGATTTACCTTTTGTAAATCCATGTTGACTTTGTCCGATCCTGTCACTGTTTTCCAAGTGCTCTGCTATTACATCTTTTATAATGGACTCTAGCATTTTCCCCACTACCGATGTCAGGCTTACCAGTCTGTAATTCCCCGTTTTCTCTCTACCACCTTTTTTGAATAGTGGGGTAACATTAGCTACCCTCCAATCCATGGGTACTGTTCCAGATTCCATCGAATGTTGGAAGATGATCAGCAATGCATCTACTATTTCTAGGGCCACTTCCTTAAGTACCCTAGGGTGTAGATTATCAGGCCCTGGGGATTTATCAGCCTTCAATCCCATCAATTTCCCTAACACCATTTCCCTACAAATACTGATTTCTTTCAGTTCCTCCCTTTCATCAGACCCTATGTTCCCTGACATCTCTGGGAGGTTATTTATGTCCTCCTTTGTGAAGACAGAACCAAAATATGTATTTAATTGGTCTGCCATTTCTTTGTTCCCCATTATAAATTCCCCTGATTCTGACTGCAAGGGACCTACGCTTGACTTCACCAATCTTTTTCTCTTCACATATCTATAAAAGCTTTTACAGTCAGTTTTTATGTTCCCTGCAAGCTTACTCGCATATTCTATTTTCCCCTTCTTAATTAATCCCTTTGTCCTCCTTTGTTGAATCCTAAATTGCTCCCAATCCTCAGGTTTACTGCTTTTACTGGCCAATTTATATGTCCTCTCCTTGGATCTTATGCTATCCCTAATTTCCCTTGTTAGCCACGGTTGAGTCACCTTTTTTGTTTTATTTTTATGCCATACTGGGATGAACAAATTCTATAGTTCATCCATGCGGTCTTTGAATGTTTGCCATTGCCTATCCACTGTCAACCCTTTGAGTGACATTCCCCAATCAATCCTACCCAACGCGCGCCTCAGACCATCATAGTTTCCTTTATTTAAATTCAGGACCCTAGTCTCTGAGTCAATTACTTCATTCTCCATCTTAATGAAGAATTCTATCATATTATGATCGCTCCGACCCAAGGGGCCTCGCACAACAAGATTGCTAATTAATCCTTTCTCGTTACATAATACCCAGTCTAAGATGGCCTGATCTCTGGTTGGTTCCTCGACATATTGGTCCAGGAAACCATCCCGTAAACACTCCAGGAATTCCTCCTCCACAGTATTGTTACTAATTTGGTTAGCCCAATCTATATGTAGATTAAAGTCACCCATGATGACTGCTGTGCCCTTATTGCCGCTTCTCTAATTTCCCTTTTAATGCCATCCCCAACCTCCGCATTACTGTTTGGAGGTCTATATACCACTCCCACTAACGTTTTCTGCCCCTTGGTATTTCTCAGTTCTACCCATACAGATTCCACATCATCAGAGCTAATATCCTTCCTTACAATTGTGTTAATCCCTTCTTTAACCAGCAAGGCTACCCCACCTCCCTTTCCTTTTTGCCTATCTTTCCTGAATATTGAATACCACTGAATGTTGAGTTCCCAGCCTTGGCCACCCTGGAGCCATGTTTCCGTAATCCCAATCAAACCATATTCGTTTACCTCTATTTGCGCAGCTAATTCATCCACCTTATTACGAATGCTCCTCGCATTGAGACACAAAACTTTGATCAAATCATCCCTTAATCTTCTAAAATTCCAGGGAGTACAACCCTAGTTTGTATAATCTCTCCTCGTAATTTAACCCTTGGAGCCCAGCTATCATTCTGGTAAATCTACACTGTACTCCCTCCAATGCCAATATATCCTTCCTATGGGGTGGTGGTCAGAACTGAACACAGTACTCCAGGTGTGGTCTTACTAGGGCTTTGTGTAGCTGCAGCATAACTTCTATGCCCTTGTATCCTAGTCCTCAAAAACAGGACTTGCCGGCTAAAGTACTCTAGTGGCAAAACTGGGGATCTATGCTGAGCCCAGCCAGCATGTTCATGTCCTCAGCACCAGTGAGTTAGGGGCTGCCATAATGAGAGCGTGAGAGGCAAAGGGGGGAGAAGGAAAGGAGCAATAGATGGCTGAGAAGGGGAGAGGGAAAGGGTGAAATCAGTGGCAGTGAAGGGGAGAGGGAAAGTGGTAAAGTGGATGGCAATGAACGCAGAAGGGAAGGGATTAAAAGGATGGTAATAAAGTGAAAGGGGAAATAAATAGCAATTACACTGAATCAGCAAGGAGGAAATGGGTAGCAATGAAGGGGAGAAAGAAGAAATGAAATTGATAGCAATAATGGGAAATGGAAGGGGAAACTGTGGGTGGGTTGAAATAGCAGGGGGTGGGGAAGAGAGCGAGTACCAACTTAAATGTGGGGAGGGTAATTGGGGAGTACCAGATTGAATTGGGTTGGAGTAAAAAGTACCAGGTTGAATTGAGGGGGAAAGAGTGCCAGGATGCACTGGGAAGGAGGGATAGGAGAGAGTGCCTCTGAAAGGGTGTGAAGTTGTCTGGGGTGCAGTGTCTCTATGAACTGGTACAGGAGCTGGTTAATGTAGAGTGACTGTTGAGGTAACTTTTGGGGAAGTGATGTTCTGGTTTAAAATCTAAATGTCACTTTGTTTTTACTTTGTTATTAGATTAAAAAGATTGTGATTTTTAATGTAAATATTCAAAATGTTCCAGTGTGACATGCTCTGAACTCCTTTCTAATGCACCACCGAAGTTGAATTCCTTTAACATTTGGATTTCTCCTTCAGGCTTTCATCTACTTACATTTGATTTAATTCAAATGAAGAAATCTTGGGTGTATCAACACAGGTGTCAGCCATGGCTCAGTGGGTAACAATCTCGTCTGAGTCAGAAGGTTGTGGGTTCAGGCCCCACTCCTACTCCAGAGACTTGGCACAAAATCTAAGCTGACACTGTTGGAGGTGTCGTCTTTCGGATGAGACGTTAAACTGAGGCCCTGTCTGCCCTCTCAGGTGGCACTATTCGACAAGAGCAGGTGTTTCCCAGTGTCTTGGCAAATATTTATCCCGTAACCAACTGTCACTAAAACAGATTATCTGGTCATTATCACATTGCTGTTTGTGGGATCTTGTGCAGAAATTGACAGCTGAGTTTCCTACATTAGTAGTAAACAATGAGGAGGATAGTAAGAGTTCAGGAGGACATAGACAGACTGGTAAAATGGGCAGACACATTCTGCCCATAGGAAGAATGAGAAGAGGCAATATAAACCAAAGGGTACAATTTTAAAGGGGGTACAGAGACCTTGAAGGTCTGTATGTACACAAATCTTTGAAGGTGGCAGGACAAGTTGAGAAGGCTGTTAAGGAATCATGTGGGATCCTTGGCTTTATAAGTAGAGGCGTAGAGAACATATGCGTGGAAATTATGCTAAACATTTATAAAACACTGGTTAGGCCTCAGCTGGAGTATTGTGTTCCATTCTGGGCAGCACACTTTAGGAAGGATGTCAATGCCTTGGAGAAGGTGCAGAGGGGATTTACTAGAATCATAGAAAAATAGCATGGTTACAGCACAGAAGGAGGCCATTCGGCCCGTCAAGCCCATGCCAGCTCTCTGCAAGAGCACTTCAGCTAGTCCCACTCCCCTGTCCTTTCCCCGTAGCCCTGCAAATTTTTTTTCCTTCAGGTATTTACCCAATTTCCTTTTGAAAGCCACGATTAAGTCTGCCTCCGCCACCCTCTCAGGCAGTGCATTCCAGATCCTAACCACTCGCTGCTTAAAAAAGTTTTTCCTCATGTCGCCTTTGGTTCTTTTGCCAATCACCTTAAATCTGTGTCCTTTGGTTCTCGAACCTTCCGCCAATGATGGTACAAGGGATGAAGGACTTCAGTTACATGGATAGACTGGAGAAGCTGGGATTGTTCTCCTTAGAGCAGAGAAGTTTAAGGGGAGATTTGACAGTGGTGTTCATAAATCATGAAGGGTTTAGATAGAGTCATTAAGGAGAAACTGTTTCCAGTGGCAGAAAGGTTGGTAACCAGAGGACACAGGTTTAAGGTGATTGACAAAGGAGCCAGGGGCGACATGAGCTAAAAAATGTTTAGGCAGCGAATTGTTATGATCTGGAATGCACTGCCTGAAAGGGTGAGGGAAGCAGATTTAGTAGCAGTCTTTAAAAAGGAATTGGAATAAATACTTGAAGGGGAAAAAATTGCAAGGGTATGGAGAAAGAGTGGGCGAGTGGAACAAATTGGATAGCTATTCCAAAGAGCCATCACAGGCCGAATGGCCTCCTTCAATGCTGTATAATTCTATCATTATAACAGTGACTACACATCAAATGTAAAGCACTTTGGGACATCCTGAGGTTGTGGAAGCCGTTGTATAAATGCAAGTCTTTCTTTTTATACCTACAACTTGTGTTGCAAAGCCATGCAACTCCATGTCCAGAATTTATAATCAGGGCTGTTCTTGAGTTATCAGCGCTTTGGGGGCTGAGCCTGCTTTCTTTGAAGCTGCTGGTCATCTTTTGCTAATTTTCTAGATTGGCATGTACGCTTCTTGAGATTGCTGACTTTGAAATTTGGTGAAGCAAATGGGAGGAGGTCTTGTTTCTCCTGGGCCCGACGTAGCAGCCTCCTGGGCCCGAGTTAGCAGCCTCCTAGGCCTAAACATAGCAGCCCCCTGGGTCTAAACATAGCAGCCTCCTAGGCCTAAACGTAGCAGCCCCCTGGGCCCGAGTTAGCAGCCTCCTAGGCCTAAACATAGCAGCCCCCTGGGTCTAAACATAGCAGCCTCCTGGGTCTAAACATAGCAGCCTCCTAGGCCTAAACGTAGCAGCCTCCTGGGCCCGACGTAGCAGCCTCCTGGGAACAATTTTTCAGTTGCAGGGTGCAAAGAATTGCAACAAGTTTTCCTCTCAACCAACATTACCAAAAACAAATTGAATTATCATAAACAAAAGCTGAAAATGCTGGAAATACTCAGCATCTGTGGAGAGAGAAACAGAGTTAACGTTTCAGGTCAATGACCCTTCGTCAGAACTGGAAAAAGTTGGAGATGTAACAGGTTTTTAAGCAAGTGCAGGGCGCAGGGGAAGGGGGGAAGGGAGGAAAGAACAAAAGGGAAGGTCTGTGATAGGATGGAAGGCAGGAGAGATTAAAAGACAAAAGGGATGATGGTGCAAGGCAAAAGGAGATGGTAATGGGACAAGTTAAGAAACAAAAGATGGCTCTAGATGAAGTGTGAATGGCAATGGCAGAATGAAAGACAGCTGCCATGTGGGAGAGAAAAACATTTTTTTTTAATGGAAAAAAAGATAGGGGCTGAGGTTATTGTCTGAAATTGTTGAACTCGATGTTGAGCCCAGAAGGCTGTAAAGTGCCTAATCGAAAGATGAGGTGCTGTTCCTCGAGCTTACGTTGAGCTTCCGTGGAACAATGTAAGAGGCCGAGGACGGTGAGGTCTGAGTGGGAATGGAGCGGAGAATTAAAGTGACAGGCGACCGGAAGCTCGGGGTCACGCTTACGGACTGAACGGAGGTGTTCCGCAAAGCGGTCACCCAATCTGCATTTGGTCTCCCCAATGTAGAGGAGACCACCGCGTGAGCAGCGAATACAGTATACTAAATCGCAAGAAGTACAAGTAAATCGCTGTTGCACCTGGAAGGGGTGTTTGGGGCCCTGGACAGTGGGAAGGGAGGAGGTAAAAGGGCATGTGTTGCATCTCCTGCGCTTGCACGGGAAGGTGCCGGGGGAAGGGGTGCTGGGGTGTTAGAGGAGTGGACCAGGGTGTCGCAGAGGGAGCGGTCCCTTTGGAATGCTGAAAGCCAATTGACTGCTGTGCTTCATAAATAATAAATTTGTTGTGAAGTGCTTTGGAGCCTCCTGAGGATGTGATAAGGTGCCAGATCAATGCGACCTTTTTTTTTCTATGAGTTATCAATGCGAGCTTAGAATCATAGAGCATAGAAGGAGGCCATTCAGCCTGTGCTGGCTCTTTGAAAGAGCTATCCAATTAATCCCACTCTATCCAGTGAATCCCACTCTCTATCCAATTAATCCCACTCTCTTACTCTTCTCCCATAGCCCTGCAATTTTTTTCCTTGTTAAGTATATATCCAATTCCCTTTTGAAAGTTATTTCGTACAACATAAATAAAGTTTTAAGGCTCATTATCGTGCATATTTTTTTTTACGAGTTTATCTTTATCACTTTCACCAGCGTATCAACGTGATATTTGGTCAATTTCTAACAAGGCTCTGTTGTCTGTAAATCAGATTGTACTATTTTCTCAATTGATTCTATGAAATGTGTTTTTTTACTTTATTTCAGGGACACCACTGTGCAGAGTCTCACTTTACAGCCATCCGTTCAACATGGAGTTATCACGTACGAAGATTCTCCTCTGGTCAGTTTTAACATTCATGTCAGAAGCTAATTATACCTCTAATAACCCGTCCCTTCCCTTCTTCCTGACTTCACATAAACTGGATTAAAGTAACAACAAACACTTGCGTTTATATAGTGTCTTTAACGTGGTAAAGCGTCCCAAGGTGCTTCACAGGAGCGTTATCAGACAGAATTTGACATCATGGTACACAAAGAGATGTTGGGACAGGTGACTAAAAGCTTGGTCAAAGAGGTAGGTTTTAAGAAGCAGCTAGAGGCAGAGAGGTTTCAGGAAACATAGAGGATAGGAGCAGGAGTAGGCCATTCGGCCCCTCGAGCCTGCTCCGCCATTCGATGAGATCATGGCTGATCATCCAAACTCAGTACCCCGTACCTGCCTTCTCCCCATACCCCTTGATACCTTTAGCTCTAAGAAATATATCTAACTCCTTCTTGAATATATTTAAAGACTTGGCCTCAACCGGCTTCTGTGGTAGAGAATTCCACAGGTTCACCACTCTCTGGGTGAAGAAATTCTTCCTCATCTCTGTCCTAAATGGCTTACCCCTTATCCTTAGACTATGACCCCTGGTTCTGGACTCTCCGACCATCGGGAACATTCTACTTGCATCTAGTTTGTCCAGACCAGTCAGAATTTTATAAGTTTCGATGAGATCCCCTCTCATTCTTCTAAACTCCAGCGAGTATAAGCCCAATCGACCCAATCTCTCCTCATACGTCATTCCTGCCATCCCAGGGATCAGCCTTGTGAATCTTCGCTGAACTCCTTCCATGGCAAGAACATCCTTCCTCAGATAAGGCGACCAAAACTGCACACAATACTCAAGATGTGGTCTCACCAAGGCCCTGTACAACTGCAGCAGGACATCCTTGTTCCTGTACTCAAACCCTTTCGCTATGAAGGCCAACATACCATTTTCCTGCTTAACCGCCTGCTGCACCTGCATGCTTACCTTTAGCGACTGGTGCACAAGGACACCCAGGTCTCGTTGCACTTCCCCTTCTCCCAATCTATTGCCATTCAGATAATAGTCTGCCTTTCTGTTTTTGACACCAAAGTGGAGAACCTCGCATTTATCCACGTTATATTGCATCTGCCACGCTTCTGCCCAATCACCCAACCTATCCAAATCATCCTGGAGTTTCTCGGTATCCTCCTCGCAGCACACACGCCCACCCAGCTTTGTGTCGCCTGCAAACTTGGAGATATTACATCTAGTTCCCTTATCTAGATCATTAATGTATATTGTGAATAGCTGGGGTCCAAGGACCGATCCCTGCGGTACCCCACTAGTCACTGCCTGCCACTCGGAAAAAGACCCGTTAATTCCTACACTCTGCTTTCTGTCCGCCAACCAGTTCTCTATCCAAGTCAACACCTTGCCCCCAATCCCATGTGCCTTAACTTTACACGCTAATCTCTTATGCAGGACCTTATCGAAAGCCTTTTGAAAGTCCAAATACACCACATCTACTGGTCCCCCCTTATCTATTTTCCCAGTTACATCCACAAAAAATTCCAGTAGATTAGTCAAGCACGATTTACCTTTTGTAAATCCATGTTGACTTTGTCCGATCCTGTCACTGTTTTCCAAGTGCTCAGCTATTACATCCTTTATAATGGACTCTAGCATTTTCCCCACTACCGATGTCAGGCTTACCGGTCTGTAATTCCCCGCTTTCTCTCTACCACCCTTTTTGAATAGTGGGGTAACATTAGCTACCCTCCAATCCATGGGTACTGTTCCAGATTCCAGCCATGGAGCCATGTTTCTGTAATCCCAATCAAATCATATTCGTTTACCTCTATTTGCGCAGCTAATTCATCCACCTTGTTCCGAATGCGCCTCGCATTAAGACACAAAGCCTTCAGGCTTGTTTTTTTAACGCTCTCAGACTTATATGAATTATTATTTACTGTGACCATGTTTGATTTAAACTGTTGAGTTCTTTGCCTTCTAATTTTGTTTTTCTCCTTCCTGTCTTTTGCTTTTTTCCTTGTTTCCCTTTCCTCTGTCTCCCTGCTCAGGTTCCCAACCCCCTGCCACTTTAGTTTAAACCCTCCCCAACAGCACTAGCAAACACTCCCCCCAGGACATCGGTCCCGGCCCTGCCCAGGTGCAAACCGTCCCGTTTGTACTGGTCCCACCTCACCCAGAACCGGTTCCAATGTCCAAGGAATTTGAATCCCTCCCCCTTGCACCATTCCTCTAGCCACGTATTCATTTGAAATATCCTCCTATTTCTAATCTGACTAGCACGTGGCACTGGTAGCAATCCTGAGATTACTACCTTTGAGGTCCTATTTTTTAATTTACCTCCTAACTCCCTATATTCTGCTTTTAGGACCTCATCCCGTTTTTTACCTATATCGTTGGTGCCTATGTGCACCACGACAACTGGCTGTTCGCCCTCCCCCTCCAAAATGTTCTGCAGCCGCTCCGAGACATCCTTGACCCTTGCACCAGGGAGGCAACACACCATCCTGGAGTCTCGATTGCGGCCGCAAAAACGCCTATCTATTCCCCTTACAATTGAGTCCCCTATCACTATAGCTCTTCCACTCTTTTTCCTCCCAGCCTGTGCAGCAGAGCCACCCATGGTGCCAGGAAGTTGGCTGCTGCTGCCTTCCCCTGATGAGTCATCCCCCCCAACAGTATTCAAAGTGGTATATCTGTTTGAGAGGGGGATGGCCACAGGGGATTCCTGCACTACCTGCCTGTGCCTCTTACTCTGTCTGCTGGTCACCCACCCTTTACCTGCGGTGTGACCAACTCGCTAAATGTGATATTCACAACGTCCTCAGCATCGCAAATGCTCCAAAATGAATCCATCCGCAGCTCCAGTGCTGCAATGTGGTCTGTCAGTAGCTGCAGCTGGACACACTTCCCGCACACATGGTCGTCAGGGACGCAGGAAGCGTCCCTGATTTCCCACATAGAGCAGGAGGAGCACACTACGGGGCTGGGCTGTCCTGCCATGACTTACCCTTTAATTAATTAATTAAAATTAAATGAATCCCACCAATTTCACTTCAATTAAATGATATACTCAAAGGCCCTTGCTTAATAGTAGTCCCCGCTACACAACAGAGACCTTAGAAACCAGAAAATTTAAGTTTAGAAAAATTTAGAAAGAAAATACTCACCAACCAATCACTTACCTGCTTCTTGGTGACGTTACACTTCGATTACTTTTTGCTTCCCTCTCCCGGAACCTGGATTGGTAAGCCGCCTCTGGTGCTCCCTCGCAGGTCCGCCGCCTCTCCGCTCTCTCGGGGCTCTGGGCCTCGCTGCTTGCTGCCTCGGGGCTGCTCCTTATGTACCGCTGCCGCCTCTGGTGCTCCCTCGCAGGTCTGCCGCCTCTCCGCTCTCTCGGGGCTCTGGGCCTCGCTGCTTGCCGCCTTGGGGCTGCTCCTTAAATACCGCTGCCGCCTCTGGTGCTCCCTCGCAGGTCGGCTGCCTCTCCGCTCTCTCGGGGCTCTGGGCCTCGCTGCTCGCTGCCTCGGGGCTGCTCCTTAAATACCGCCGCCGCCTCTGGTGCTCCCTCGCAGGTCCGCTGCCTCTCCGCTCTCTCGGGGCTCTGGGCCTCGCTGCTCGCCGTCTCGGGGCTGCTCCTTAAATACCGCCGCCGCCTCTGGTGCTCCCTCGCAGGTCCGCCGCCTCTGCGCGCTCTCGGGGCTCTGGGGAGAACTTGGGGCCTAGATAGCCGAAGGCACGGCCACCAATGTTGAAGTGATCAAAATCAGGGATGCACAAGAGGGCAGAACTGGAGGAGCACAGAGATCTCGGAGTGTTGTAGGGCTGGAGGAGGTTACAGAGATGGGGAGGGTTGTGGGGCTGGAGGAGGTTACAGAGATAGGGAGGGTTGTAGGGCTGGAGGAGGTTACAGAGGTAGGGAGTGTTGTAGGGCTGGAGGAGGTTACAGAGATAGGGAGGGTTGTAGGGCTAGAGGAGGTTACAGAGATAGGGAGGGTTGTGGGGCTGGAGGAGGTTACAGAGGTAGGGAGGGTTGTAGGGCTAGAGGAGGTTACAGAGATAGGGAGGGTTGTGGGGCTGGAGGAGGTTACAGAGATAGGGATGGAAGGTGTTGTCGACAGTGCTATCAAGCGGCACTTACTCAGCAATAACCTGCTAACTGACGCCCAGTTTGGGTTCCGCCAGGGCCACTCAGCTCCTGACCTCATTACAGCCTTGGTCCAAACATGGACAAAAGAGCTGAACTCAAGAGGTGAGGTGAGAGTGACTGCCCTTGACATCAAGGCAGCATTTGATCGAGTGTGGCATCAAGGAGCCCGAGCAAAACTGGAATCAAGGGGAAAACTCTCCATTGGTTGGAATCATACCTAGCACAAAGGAAGTTGGCTGTGGTTGTTGGAGGTCATTCATCTCAATCACATGACATCACTGCAGGAGTTCCTCAGGGCAGTGTCCTAGGCCCAACCATCTTCAGCTGTTTCATCAATGACCTTCCCTCCATCATAAGGTCAGAAGTGGGGATGTTCGCTGATGATTGCACACTGTTCAGCACCATTCGAGACTCGTCAGATACTGACGCAGTCCGTGTCCATATGCAGCAAGACCTGGACAACATTCAGACTTGGGCTGACAAGTGGCAAGTAACATTTGCAACACACAAGTGCCAGGCAATGACCATCTCCAACAAGTGAGACTCTAACCATCTCCCCTTGACATTCAATGGCATTACCATCGCTGAATCCCCCACTATCAACATCCTGGGGGTTACCATTGATCAGAAACTGAACTGGACCAGCCATATAAATACTGTGGCTACAAGAGCAGGCCAGAGGCTGGGAATTCTGCGGCGAGTGTCTCACCACCTGACTCCCCAAAGCCTTTCCACCATCTACAAGGCACAAGTCAGGAGTGTGATGGAATACTCTCCACTTGCCTGGATGAGTGCAGCTCCAACAACACTCAAGAAGCTCGACACCATTCAGGATAAAGCAGCCCGCTTGATTGGCACTCCATCCACCACCTTCAACATTCACTCCCTCCACCACCGGCGCACTGTGGCTGCAGTGTGTACCATCTACAAGATGCACTGCAGCAACTCGCCAAAGCTCCTTCAACAGCACCTTCCAAACCTGCGACCTCTACCACTTAGAAGGACAAGGGCAGCAGACGCATGGGAACATCACCACCTACAAGTTCCCCTCCAAGCCACACACCATCCTGACTTGGACCTGTATTGCCGTTCCTTCACTGTCGCTGGGCCAAAATCCTGGAACTCCCTTCCTAACAGCATTGTGGGTGTACCTGCACCATATGGACTGCAGCGGTTCAAGAAGGCGGCTCACCACCATCTTCTCAAGGGCAATTAGGGATGGGCACTAAATGCAGGCCTAGCCAGCCAGCGACGCCCACACCTCATCAATGAATTAAAAAAAAGGGTTGTGGGGCTGGAAGAGGTTACAGAGATAGGGAGGGGTGTAGGGCTGGAGGAGGTTACAGAGATAGGGAGGGTTGTGGGGCTGGAGGAGGTTGCAGAGATGGGGAGAGTTGTAGGGCTGGAGGCGGTTACAGAGATAGGGAGGGTTGTAGGGGCTGGAGGAGGTTACAGAGATAGGGAGGGTTGTGGGGCTGGAGGAGGTTACAGAGATAGGGAGGGTTGTGGGGCTGGAGGAGGTTACAGAGATAGGGAGGGTTGTAGGGGCAGGAGGAGATTACAGAGATAGGGAGGGTTGTAGGGCTGGAGGAGGTTACAGAGATAGGGAGGGTTGTGGGGCTGGGGAAGGTTACAGAGATAGGGAGGGTTGTTGGGGCTGGAGGAGGTTACAGAGATAGGGAGGGTTGTAGGGGCTGGAGGAGGTTACAGAGATAGGGAGGGTTGTGGGGCTGGAGGAGGTTACAGAGATAGGGCGAAGTGAGGCCATGGAGGGATTTGAACGATGGCTAGCATTCACTCGTGTATCAGTGATGTTGGGTATATAGGGTTCTTAGCTCTAATTATGTGGATTTAACCGCTGTTTGAACTTTTTGGGATGTTTATCAATATTGAAAATATTTTAAACAGTTTGGACATTAGCTGTACTGGAGCCATCATGGAAGATTTATCAAAATAAGCTGGCCTTTTTGTCAGTGGTGTTGCGCAGAACTAAATCAGCACATTATTTACTTTGAACCACACAGGACTGTAGCCACTGGGCCCTCTGCAGCTGCACATCCAGAATCAGTATTGTTTATAAAATACATTCCTAGCCAAAGTGAGTTATTAATAGGGATGAAGAGTTTGGCGGGATGAAAATCTTCTTAAATATCTACTTTTCTCCCTTGTACCATTAACTCCTTCATTTACCCTCACTCTAAAGTCAGTGTGTAATCAGATATTCTTAGCAATGTGAGAATCTCCATACTCCCTGTTTACGAGCAAGTAGCACTATATTTCCTAGTACCCTTTTTAGGTCTTCGTGCACAAATGAAGCAAACTAAAGGCTGTGCCTTGCTAGAACCACCCCCCACCCCCCTCAACAAGGAACTAGGCAAACATTTCTTTTTCCCTTTACCACTGAGTGACAGCCATGAGAATGCACCCTTGCATCCAAAGAGCACGAGTTAGCCGAGAGGACAGTGAAATATCTCTCTCTATCAATTTGCAGGGCTATGAGGAATGAACAAGGGAGTGGGAATAATTGGATCGCTCTTTCAAAGATGCGGCACGAACACGATGGGCCGAAGAGCCTCCTTCTGTGCTGTAGGATTCTATGCTAATGTCCTCTGTGTCACCCATCCCAACACTTTCCTCCCCAACACCTTCCAGATCATTAAATAATATGCCCAGCTATCAGCCTGCAAGTTGAGTTCCAACAAAATGGAGGGCATGGCTTTACATACATTCGTTACCAGCCCCTTACAGGAAACTCCCCCCTACCCTCCCCTTCCAGGTTATAAGTTGACTTGAACAGGCAGCCTATCCATTTCACCACAGGGAAGAGCAAGCACCACACACATTTATGGCTCCTAGTTGTGGTCTCCCCAACAAGTGGAAGCATCTTCTCCATGTCTACCCTATTGAACACCTTCATAATTTTAAACACCTTCATAATTTTAAACACCTCTATCAGGCCACCTCCCACCCTTCTCTTTCCTAGAGAAAAGAGCTGCAGCCTGTTCAGTCTTTCCTGATGGTTATAACCTCTCAGTTCTGACATCATCCATGTATATCTTTTTTGCACCTTCTGCAGTGCCTCTATATTGACACACCAGAATAGTTTACTTGGTGAGAGATTCTGTGGGAGTAGAGCTTTTTTAAAAAATGAGTTTCCTTCGTACCCAGGTGAAGGCCGTTAAACTCGGGCACATTCTGGTCATTGATGAGGCCGACAAGGCACCAACCAACGTCACCTGCATCCTGAAAACATTAGTGGAAAGTGGAGAGATGATTCTCTCTGACGGAAGACGCATTGTTGTTAGTAAGTGTCGGCGATTCACTGAAAATCCACCAGAAGATTGAAAATGCATGTGACCAAGGAAAATCATGGCCGGAATTTTCCGGGGCGGGAGTGAGCGCGATCGGTGGGGGGGTTGGGTGGGAATATTGTTATTTTTGACAGCGGGTCGGGAACCCGCTGTCATCCCGCCCCCACATACCTGTCCCCCAGGCAGGTCTGTTGTCGCGGAGCTGACCCGACCGGCAGCAGCAGGCAACCCAATTGAAATAATTATCAGGTAGTTTACAGGCACTTAAGAGCTTTTTTCCACATCTTTTTAAATTTCCCTACATGGCCACGGGATTCACAAAGCTCGGGAACCACGTCTGTCAACCTGAGGTGGGAGGTCAATGGCCATCACTCCAGCTGATTACTTGACAGCATCAAATGTACAGTAAAATCTCCCACCTGACAGATGGTCACTTTTTCAGGCAGAAGCTGTTTCTCACTGCATTCCCAGCACAGATCCTGCAGGCTGCAGTCTTTCCAGCAAAGTCTCCATCCAGTGTCACCTCATTGGAAGAACTCTCTCACCATTGACAGATTGCTTCTGTCATCTGTCCTTCACCTGCCATCTATTCCATCAGCATGGGTGCCATTTATACTGTCTCACCTTGGTCCTCCGAATCTGACCACGATGAGCCCCAACACCAGCTGCACTAGGCACACCAGCACCAACAACAACACCAACCTTCTCCGCAATCACCTGATGCTACACAGGACAGAGAGCATCAGCACCTGACCACATTGCTGCCCGGGACAGATGGTCTCCCCATGGCCACATTTACTTCACTTGATGCTGCACACCCTGGCTGCCACATGATGCACCAGGTTGACACCAACACCATAAAGCATCCCTACAATGCCCAAGCCATTTCTTTCACACTTATCAGCATTGCGGGGGGGTGCCGTTATGTCTCACCACCCACTGCAACTCACTAAGCCACTTCCAAAGATGCACACAAATCTATCTAAGAATTCAAAGTGTTAAAAATAAAGATTTTTATGTTTGACAGCGCATTAACAGAAACCTCACATAAACATTGGATAAAACACCCAAGTGGCTACCCTTGTGTGTTTGTTGGTATGATTGGACTAGGGTGAGGGTGAGTGTGAGGGGTGGCTAGTGAGATGGGGAAGTGATGATGTAGATAGAGAGGGATGGGTGGAGGTGCAAGGTAAGTTGGTGTGAGTAAGGATGTGCAGGAGTAGGATCGGGAAGGCAGAGTGATGGGGATGTGATGAGAGGCACAGCAGAATGCAGTTGAGTGTGGCTTTGTACTAGCGTTTCCTGATCTAATGAGATCATTGAAACGTTTGCGGCACTGCACCCAGGTCCTCCTGAACACATCGCTGCTTGTGCCCTCCTGTGCAATGTGCATTGGTCTCCTGAGGAGGTCTCTTCCGCCTATCGGAAGGGAAGAGGACCTCCCTGAGTGCTCTGACTCCCTCCATAAGCATGTGGAGGGAGTCATCGGAGAAACTGGGTGCAGCCCTCTGCCTCTGTGCAGTCATTTTAGTCTTTGCATCACTCCAATGCTGTAGTGCACTTAACAGCACTATGTTACATTAAACCTCAAATGTAATGTGGCCAGGGTCCCTTTAAAGATCCTGGCTAAAAATGCATCATGAATGACGTCACCAGACCTACTCCATCTAATTGGGCCAGGTAACGCGCTGGGTGGGCTTAATAGGCCCCATTAAGTTAAGTTCATTTTCAACAGCGGGATGGAGTCGCGACCGCCCCCCCCCACGGACACGCCCGCACCAGACCCACCCAGGTAGGCAAAATTCCGGCCAATATTTCTGAATAATTCCTCCAAGTGTTAATATTTTATTAATTCACTGTAAACTAAATGTATGTTGTTCATAGATTCAATGCCAAGCAATTTTTAAACACTGTAATATCAATTTCATTGAGGTTGACTGCGAAGCCAACCGTCAAGTTCGACTCCATCGAGGAGTCTGCCCGGAATGGGTCCAGAGAGGCCAAAACTAGGGGCCATAAATATAAGATAGTCACTAATAAATCCAGTAAGGAATTCAGGTGAAACCTCTTTACCCAAAGAGTGGTGAGAATGTGCAACTTGCTACCACATGGAGTAGTTGAGGCGAGTAGCATCGATGCATTTAAGGGGAAGCTCGATAAGTAAACAACAACAACTTGCATTTATATGGCATCTTTAATGTAGCAAAACGTCCCAAGCTGCTTCACAGGAGCGTTATCAAATATAAATCGACACCGAGCCACTTGAGATGTTAGGACAGGGGAGGTCGGTTTTTAGGAACTTCTTGAAGGAGGAAAGAGAGGAGGAGAGGTTTAGGAAGGGAATTCCAGAGCTTAGGGCCTCGGCAGCTGAAGGCACAGCTGCGAACAGCAGAGCAGTTAATATTGGGGATGCGCAAGAGGCCAGAATTGGAGGAGCACAGAAATTTCGGAGGGTTATAAGGCTGGAGGAGGTTACAGAGATAGGATGGGGCGAGGCCATGGAGAGATGAGAATTTTAAAATCGAGGCGTTGCGGGACCATGAGCCAATGTAGGTGAGCGAGCACTGGGGCAATGGGTGAACGGGACTTGATAGGAGTTAGGATCCGGGCAGCAGAGTTTTAGATGAGCACAAGTTTATGTAGGGTGGAAGATGGGAGGTCGGCCAGGAGAGCGTTGGAATAGTCGAGTCTGGAGGGTTTCAGCAGCAGATGAGCTGAGTTACGGAGGTGGAAGTCGATGGTCTTGGCGATGGAGCGGATATGTGGTCGGAAGCTCATCTCGGGGTCAGATACAACACCAAGGTTGCGAATAGTTTGGTTCAGCCTCAGACAGTGACCAGGGAGAGGGGTGGAGTCGGTGGCTCGGGAACGAAGTTTGTGGCACAAGGGAGAAATGAATAGAAGGATATGCTGATAGGATTGGTTGAAGGAAGGTGGAAGGAGGCTCATGTGGAGCATAAACACCAACATAGACCAGTTGGCCAAATGGCCTGTTTCTGTGCTTTAAATTCTATTTAATTCTGTAAGTGTGGCTGGGGCTGGCTTCAGGGCCTCACCGTAGGCTGGTGTTCCTGGCAGACACAGTCCTGCTGGTATCAATTCGCTAAATAATTTAGATTTTTTTAAAAACTTGGTTCCAAAGCTTTTGCAATTGGCTGCTCGGCGATTGACTGCACAGGCCTCCAAACCAGTTTAATTATTATGAAAGGCCTTCGCACAGCCTGTAGCAATGCCTGCGTCCCTTGCACCCAGCGTAGCCAAGGTGATGACTTTCCCTCGTTTGCGTATTATTATAATAAACCAGCCTATATGTAGTTGGATGTGTTGTATGTCCCTGTGTCCCCTGCCCCCCCAACACTTAGCAGCGGAAAATACCAACAGTGCAGGGGCGAGTGGGGAGCTGGCCACTTGACTCCTGCTCTATTTCCAGCCCCAGTCTCCTTGAGTTAAACTAGGCAGACTCCAGCAGAAAGTCCAAACCTTTGTTTCTTTGCAGTTTCATCGAATAAAATTTGTGGGCTTTTTTTAAAACAGTAAAATGGATGTTGTGTGATTGACAGAAGTTCTCTTCAATTATGTGATACTGTACTGAGGAATGTGATAGATTGCATGCTGGTATTTCAGATCCCGCCAGCGCAGAAGGAAGACCTGATGTGATAGTAATTCATCCAGATTTCCGAATGATTGTCCTGGCTAACAGACCAGGATTTCCCTTTTTGGGTAACGATTTCTTTGGCGCTCTCGGTAAGTTATGTGATTCAGCCCTTTATTTAGATTTACGTTAGTGTTTGTGATTTTATTGAAACTGCCACGCTTCAATTTTAATCTAGTTATGAAATCATTCTATCACAGTTCTAGAGCCAGTAGTTATTTCTTGTGTTTCCATTCATTTAACTTGTACGGTAATTTCTGAGCTTTTTATTTGATTTTGGCCTTATTTCCACGATACCTTAAAGCAGTCGGACTTTACAAACAACATCAGAATGCAAAATGTGAAATTGTTTTAATATTAGCTGATTCTTTTCAAGTATTTTTCCAATTCCCTTTTGAAAGTTACTATTGAATCTGCTTCCACCACCTTTTCAGGCAGTGCATTCCAGGTCACAACAACTCGCTGCGTAGAACTATTTCTCCTTCTCTCCCCCCTGATTCTTTTGCCAATTATCATAAATCTGTGTCCTCTGGTTACCGACCCTCCTGCCAGTGGAAACAGTTTCTCCCTAGTTACTCTATCAAAACCCCTCATAATTTTCAATTGCCCTATTAAGTCTGCCCTTAACCTTCCCTGCTCTAAATAGATCAATCCTAGTTTCTCTAGTCTCTCCACATATCTGAAATCCCTCATCACTGATACCATTCTGGTAAATCACCTGCACCCTCTGCAAAACCTTGACATCCTTCCTAAAGTGCAGTGCCCAGAATTGGACACAATACTCCAGCTGAGGCCTAATCAGTGTTTTATAATAACAGCTTCATCAACTTGCCCTGTCACCTTCAAAGATTTGTGTACATACACCCCCAGGTCTCTCTGTTCCTGCACCCCCTTTAAATTTGTACCATTTAGTTTATATTGCTTCTCCTCATTCTTCCTACCAAAATGAATCACTTCACACTTCTCTGCATTACATTTCATCTCTCATTTTTGCCCATTTCACCAGTCTGTCTATGTCCTCTTGAAGTCTGTTACTATCCTCCTCATTGTTAACTACATTTCTGAGTTTTGTATCATCTGCAGACTTTGAAATTATGCCCTGTATACCCAAGTCCAGGTCATTAATATTTATCAAAAAGAGCACTGGTTCTAATACTGATTCTGAGGGACACCACTGTATACTTCCATCCAGTCTCATAAACAACCGTTCACCAATACTCTCTGCTTTCTGTCTCTTAGCCAATTTTGTATCCATGCTGCCACTGCCCCTTTAATCCCATGGGTTTCAATTTTGCTAACAAGTCTATGATGTGGTACCTTTTCAAACACCTTTTCAAAGTCCAGAAACACGACACCAACCGTATTGCCTTTAACAATCCTCCAGTCTTCTGGCACCACTCCCATATCCAAGGAGGATTGGAATATTGTGGTCCGAGCCTCCGCTATTTCCACCCTTACTTCCCTCAGTAACCTAGGATGCATTCCATCTGCACTGGGTGACTAAAAAAAGTAGTGAGAGCTGCAAAAAGGGAATACAAGAAAAAACCTGAGGGATATCAAGGATAACACTAAAGTTTTTACAAGTATATTGAGAGAAAGAGGGTGTCTAGGGGTAATGTGGATCCCTTAAAGATAGATGCAGGTGATGTTGTAATTGAAAATAAGGTAATTGGAGACTTGGAAGATAATTACTTTATATTGCTCTTCACGTTAGAGGAAGTGGATGAAGTACCAGAAATACAAGGAAAATTAAAAATAAATAAAAGGGAGAAACTTACTTATTTAATATAAGTATAAAAAATGATAATAGAGTAAATAATGAGACTGAAGATTGAAAAATCTCCAGGCTCTGATGTTTCCACCACAGGGTATTAAAAGAAGTAGGTGAGGAAATTGCAGATGCTTTAGTCATAATCTTACAAAATTGTCTTGATTCAGGAATTGTGCCCTTGGATTGGAAAATTGCCAATGTCCCCATTATTTAAGAAGGGTAGGAGAGATAAACTGGGAATTTATAGACCTATTAGTCTAATGTCTATTGGGGAGAAGTTAATAGAATCTGTCATTAGAGACAGAGCACTTGTACAAATATGAACTCATCAGAGGGAGCTGGCATGGATTGTAAAGGGTCGAACGGTCATGTCTAACGAACCTAGTTGAATTTTTTGAGGAGGTAACTAACATGGTAGATAAGGGGGTGTCTATGGATGTTATTTATATGGACTTCCAGAAGGCATTTGATAAGGTTCCACACAAAAGACTGTTGGCAAAAATGAGAGTACATGGTATTGGAGGCAACCTATTGACATGGGTAGGGAATTGGTTAGGCGGTAGGAGACAGAGAGTAGGGATAATGGGCATGTACTGAAATTGGCAGAATGTGACAATGGTGCTCCCAGGGGTCTGTACTGGGGCCTCAGCTTTTCACTATATTTATAAATGAGTTAGATGAAGGAATAGAGAGCCATTTATCCAAATTTGCTGATGAAGCTAGTGTCACAGTAAGTAGTGTAGATAGGAGCAGAAAGTTGCAAAGGGACATTGATAGATTAAGTGAGTGGACAAAACTGTGGTAGATCGAGTTCAGTGTGGGGAAGTTTGAGGTCATTCACTTTGGACCTAAGAAGTTAGAACAGTGTATTTTCTAAATAGTGAGAAGCTAGGGACTATGGATGAGCAGACGGTTTTAGAGGTCCACACACAAAAATCACTAAAAACTAGGGGACAGGGACAAAAAATAATTCAACAAGCTAATGGAATGTTAACTTTCATCTCAAGGGGGGCAGGATTACAAAGGAGGTGGAAGTTATGCTACAGTTGTGTAAAGCTCTGGTTCGACCACATCTGGAGTATTGTGTTCAGTTCTGGGCCCCGCACCTCAGGAAGAATATAATGACCTTGGAGGGGGTCCAGTGTAGGTTCACCAGAATGAATCAGTATAGGTAGAGCTAAAAAATATCAAAAGGCAGAAAACACTGGTGGGAGTAGTTTATAGGTCCCCTAACAGTAGCTATAGCGTTGCACAGAGTATAAATCAGGAATTTAGAGGAGCATGTAACAAGAGTAATGCAATAATCGTGGGGGGGGGGGCTTTAATCTTCATATAGACTGGGCAAATCAAAGAGGCAAAAGTAGCTTGGAGGACGAGTTAATGGAATGCATTCGAGACAGTTTTTTAGAACAATATGTCAAGGAACCAACTAGGGAGCAGGCTATTTTAGATCTAGTATTGTGTAATGAGGCAGGGTTAATTAGTAATCTTATAGTAAAGGATATTCTGGGGAAGAGTGCTCATAATATAATAGAATTACATATTGAGTTTGAGAGTGATGTGGTTAAGTCCGAAACTAGGGTCTTAAATTTAAACCAAGCCAATTACGGAGGTATGAGTGGTGAGTTGGCTAAGGTAGATTGGGAAATTAGATTAAAAGATATAACGGTAGATAAGCAATGGCAACCATTTAAAGAAATAATACATAATTCTCACCAAATATACATTTCCTTGAGAATAAAACTCCACTGGAAAAGTAATACAACTATGCCTAACTAGAGAATTTAAGGATAGTATTAGATTAAAAGAAGAAGCTTACAATGTTGCCAGAAAGAGTAGTAAGCCTGAGGATTGGGAGGGTTTTAAAAATCAGCAAAGGGTGAGCAAGAAATTGATAGAGAGAAAATAGAATATGAAAGTAAACTAGGAGATTGTAAGAGTTTCTACAAGTATGTAAAAAGGAAGAGGTTAGCAAAAGTAAACATGGGTCCCTTAGAGGCAGAGACAGGAGAAATTATAATGAGGAATAAGGAAATGGCAGAGACGTTAAACAAATACTTTGTATCTGTCTTCACAGTAGAAGACACAAAAAATGTACCAGAAGTAGTGGAGAACCAAGGGTCTAATGAGATTGAGGAACTTAAAGCAATTAATATTAGTAAAGAAAAAGCACTAATGTGACTAAAAGTCAACAAATCCCCATGACCTGATGGCCTGCATCCCAGGGTTTTAAAAGAGATGGCTGCAGAGATAGTGGCTGCATTGGTTTTGATCTTCAATGTAACCCCACTGTTCAATAAAGGAGGAAGAGCGAAAACAGTGAACCATAGGCCAGTTAGCCTGACATCAGGAGTAGGGAAAATGCTGATCTATTATTAGGGATGCGGTAACAGGGCACTTGGAAAATCACAATATCATTAGGCAGATTCAGCACAGTTTTATGAAAGGGAAATCATGTTTGACAAATCTATTTGAGCTTTTTGAGGTTGTGACTAGCAGGGTAGAAAAGGGGGAACCATTCGATAAGGTGCCACACGAGGTTGTTACACAAAATTAGGGCTCATGGGATTGGGGGTAATATGTTAGCATGGAATGAGGATTGATTAAAGGACAGAAAAAAGAGAGTAGGAATTAACGGGTCATTTTCGGGATGGCAGACTATAACTAGCGGGGTACCGCAAGGATCAGTGCTTGGGCCTAAGCTATTTACAATCTATATCAAAGTCTTAGATGAGGGGACCGAGTATAATGTATCCAAGTTTGCTGACGATACAAAGCTAAGTGGGAAAGTAAGATGTGAGGAGGACACAAAGAGGCTGCAAAGAGAAATAGACAGGTTAAGTGGCAGTGGCATAGTGGTTAGCACTGTTGCCTCACAGCGCCAGGGACCCGGGTTCGAATCCGGCCTCGGGCGACTGTCTGTGTGGAGTTTGCACATTCTCCCCGTGTTTGCGTGGGTTTTCTCCGGGTGCTCCGGTTTCCTCCCACAGTCCAAAGATGTGCGGGTTAGGTTGATTGGCTATGATAAATTGACCCTTAGTGTTAGGGGGATTAAATACGTGGGGTTACGGGGATAGGGTGGGATATGTGTTGGTGTAGGGGTTACGGGGATCGGGTGGGATATGTGTCGGTGCAGGCTCGATGGGCCGAAATGGCCTCTATCTGCACTCTGTGATTCTGTGAAGTGAGTGGGCAATAAGGTGGCAGATGGAGTATAATGTGAAGAAATGTGAAAAAATACCATTTTGGTGGGAGGAATAGAGAAGTAGAATATGCACTCTAGGCTGCACGCCCCCAAGATGTCGTCACCGATGTTCCCCCTCTTTTTTTTTTGTGCGAGTTCCCTTTAAATTTGCTGTGGGGTATCTCTTCCAGCTTGTGAGCAGCCTGTGTGGGACTTTCCGATTGATGCGCGGCTGGGCGCCCGCATACCTTAGGGAGAACGTTGGTCATCACCCTCACCAGTATTCAACACTGAAAACCGGTTTGTGAGCGCCACACTCCCGGAGGATTTCTGCACTGCTTGGCTCTTCTTCCTATATACTGTTAGATAAACCTATTTAACTGGCTGTCAGAGACCAGCTGTCAACACCAGGACTGCTTTTAAAATCAGACCATTGCAGTGAAATACCATTTTTTTCTATCCATTTCTGTTGACTTGTTGAATTCTTCTGTTTAAGTAGTACGTGCAGTTGACATTGAGAAAGTATCTAAAGACAGATACGAGGTGTCCGTGCAAGGGAACTAATTCAATAATAGTAAGGACCAAGGTACTTCAATGATTGTTTGTATAAATCCAGCTCCCTAACATGGTCAGGTTCGGTAACATCTCCCTAACTACCTACGCTAAATAATTCCCCACACCCTACCATTTAAACAAAAATATGGGGGACAATAACAAAAAGCATATTGACGGAAAGACCTCTTTAACAAGCCTCTCATTTTCAGATAACCCCCCCCCCCCGATTTTGTGAGGCTCTGCTGGCGGTGCAGTGCCTTGGTGGGGGGTGAGCTTGGGCATAAAATCAGGCCTGCAGGCTAACACGCCCACTTCGCAAGAGGTGCATTTTTGCAGTGGAGAAAAACCCTGAAGTTTTGGAGGCTGCATTGATGGCCAAATTTAAGGCAAATTGGTCCTTTGCCGGATCATTCAACTTTCTTACCACCTCCTGACCAGCAGCACTGCCCTCCATTTGAAAGGGGCGCTGCAGTGTATGGGCCTGTTGACTTAAAGGTGCAGGCCACTTTTTAACTTCTGCTTAGTTGGTTTTTTTGTTTCTTATTATATTGCTTTATCTTCATTTTATTGGTGGATTAATTTTTTTGTTGTTGTTCTGGGGTTGCAAAATTTTTATTTCTAAATAAAAATCTGTCGTCTTTCTCCTTGAGCAGTTTTTCACTGACCTTCCAAGCATGTGGCACCTCTTGTCCCAAGAGCCCTGTACCCTCACCAGCCTGCCTGTTCGTTGACTTACCTGACTGCTTCCCTGTGCTCTGGTGCTTGTTCCAGAACGGAAACTTTGGAGTAATCCATCCTTACTGATGCTAGCAGATGGTGGTGCCACTCCCCAGTTCTGCCAACAAGAAAAGTACAACCAACATTTGCACTGCTTTGTTCCAGAGATGTTTAGTTTATTCGCTATAAAGAATGACAGGATATTTGCATTGTAGGGATTTGAGATTACAAAATGGTATTTATCGCCACAATGTATACAGTGAAGCTGTTCTTGTCTCCGGTGTTGGGCCCCTCTTTTTGCCTGTAGTGGGTATCTTGGCAGAGGCAGACTGGTGCACTCTGTGTCAATGCATGATACTAGCCACACTATAAGATTAATGACTATATGAAATAATATCTGGGCATTATAAGGGCCACTTTACGAGGCCATACTTCTGGCGAGGAGCATTGCTAAACGGGAGCATGGGTCAAAGGTAGGTGATGTATAAGGCCAGTTCGGTGACCCGCAGTCCCAACTAGCATAATTTCACACTGGGAGTGTGACCTTGTAAAACTACCCCTCATAAGTGCAGGTTGTATTAGTGGATTTTCCAGTTGTTATCTTTTGAACAATTTGATGCATTAAGTGTTTTTATTTCCTTTTTCGACAGGTGATATTTTTAGCTGCAATGCAGTTGATAATCCCAAACCCCAATCTGAGCTTGCTATGCTTCGACAGTATGGTCCTGATGTCCCGGAGCCAGTTCTTCAAAAGCTTGTGTCTGCCTTTGGTGACTTGAGAAGTATGGCTGATCAAGGAATAATAACCTACCCTTATTCAACAAGGGAGGTTGTTAATATTGTAAAACATCTACAGGTACGTGAGCTCAGGAGCAGGGCTCCAAGTTATCCCTGGGAAGGACCTGTCTGGCTTTAAACATTCTTTCTACTTATACCATCCAGAGGCCTTCAGAAATGAGAGATATAGTTGTTGTCTTTTAATACCATTGCTCTCAGACTAGGAGGATTGTCAGTGAGAATAGGCCATTCAGCCCATGAAAGCTCATCCTTCTAGTACCTTAATTCCCGTTTCCGCAATCAACTGTTTATTTTTCCCTTTGCTTACCTTATTCCCAAACACTTATCGCCGTCTGATTGAAGAATTTTTTCCCAATATCTGTTTTAATTCCGAGCTTTTGTTTCAATTGAGGCCCTCTGGTTCTACTTCCCCAGCTTACTTTGAATTAATATTCTGGGTTCACCTCATCTGTATCGTTTAATCTTCTTGGTACTTCTGTCTGTCTGTCTGTCATCGCGTGTGCGTCTGTCGGGTATGCGCTCAAAAGTTACAGGGCGTACCTACGCGCGCGTTACCTCCAAAGAAAGCTTACGCTTCCGAGACGGTTTTAAGCGTACTTACGTTTCGGCCGGGCTAAAATCGCGCCCGCGGTATCCGAAAAACCTTCAACATTCCGCTCATTAGCATCTCATTATCCGCTCATTAGCGACAGAGTGACCTCGAGCTCGACCAATCGTACGCCGGGTTGCTGGCGTGTGCCGCAGGGGCAATCGGTGCGTGTGTGGCCGGGCCTTATCGTTCTGAACCGAGGTGAGTCGCCGCCATCTTGATTCCAAACTTTTCCTTTCTTTTTCCCGCTTTCTGCGTCTTAAAAAAAAACATTGCTTTTAAAACACATATTGTTTTAAAAAAAAATGATTTAGAAAGTAATTAACTTATCTAATCTCATTAATTTTCCTACCTTTCCCCGTTTTTCCAGGTAAGCCTAGAGGCCTCGGCGTCTCCTCCGCACCCACGCCCGAGCTAGGCACCTCCCGGCCCCACTCGAAGGCTGGAGGGCCGAGCCTCAGCCCAGCACCGCTAGGGTGCGCGCGCAGCAGGAGCTGAGACGCGGCGTCTCTCTCTGGCTCGGCCGGGGGGCGGGGCTTGCTGAGCGTCAAGCGTTACCCTGGCAACCGGGCCCGCCGGCCGTCTCGCACAGCCGCAATCGGCGGTCTTCACCTCGGGGGGGGGGGGGGGGCGCACGCGCAGCGGGAGCAGCTGAGACGCGGCGTCTCTCTCTCTGGCTCGGCCGGGGGGCGGGGCTTGGTCAGCGTCACGGTTACCCTGGCAACCGGGCCCTCCGGCCGTCTCGCACAGCCGCAATGTTGAAGCCAGCTCTGGAGGCCGGTGCTCGGAAGATCGTGCCTCCGGAGTTCGGTGCTTGGTTGGTGGGGGGGGCGAGCCTCAGGGGTGGGTGGGTGGTGGGCGAGCCTCAGGGGTGGGGGTGGGTGGTGGGCGAGCCGTGGGGGTGGGGGTGCGAGTCTCGGGGGGGCCAACCTCTGGAGTTCGGGGGTGGGGATCAGGGGGCTCGGGAGTTTGGGGGGGACGGGGATCAGGGGGCTCGTGGACTCTCCCCCTTCCCCTCCTCTCTCCTCCTCCCTCCCCCCCGCCCCTTCTTCCCCCCCTCCTCTCTCCTCCTCCCCCCCTCCGCCCTCCCCCCCCGCCCTCCCCTCCCTCTGCTCCCCTCCCCCTCCCCCTCCCCCTCCCCCTCCCCTCCCCTCCCTCTCTTCCCCCAGTCGCTCTCTCTCTTCCCCCCCAGTCGCTCTCTCTCTCTTCCCCCCAGTCGCTCTCTCTCTTCCCCCCAGTCGCTCTCTCTCTTCCCCCCCCCCAGTCGCGCTCTCTCTCTCTCTTCCAACAACAACATGCCCTCGAAAAAGCCTCGGCACCGCCGGGCACTTCAGCTAGTATTTTATAAATATAAATCGGTCGATCTGTCTGTCTGTCCTTCTGTCTGTCCTCGGGTGTGCGCTTGTCTGGCTATGCGCTCGAAAGTTATAGAGCGTACCTACGCGTGCGTTGCGTCGAAAGAAAGCTTACCTTTCCAAAACGGTCTTAAGCGTATTTACGTTTCGGCCGGGCAAAAATCGCGCCTGCGGTATCCGAAAAACCTTCAACATTCTGCTCATTAGCATCTCATTATCCGCTCATTAGCGACAGAGTGACCTCGAGGTCGACCAATCGTACACCGGGTTGCTGCCGCGCGCGGCCGGGCCCTCCTACGGTCGAATGACGGGACGATTGACCAATCCTACGCTTTGGTCACCTGACGGTTGACCAATCGGTGCGTGTGTGGGCGGGCCTTATCGTCCTGAACCGAGGTGAGTAGCCGCCATCTTGCTTCCATTCTTTTTCCTGCTTTCTGCGTCTTTCTTTTCAAATATACATTTCCAGCAAAATAAAATTGAATTTATTAAATTGTTTTTAAAAAAAACTTCATTCATTTGTTAATATTTTCTCTAACCTGAAGATTATTTTTCCTACCTTTCACCGTTTTTGTTATGCCTGAAAGCCTGGGTGTTTCTTGCCCAGCCAGGCCCGACCTAGGTAATTCTCCCACGGCTTCTGCTAAGCTCCTCACCCCCCTCTCCCCCCCCACCCCCGTGTCACGTTACCCGGGGCAACGGCGTCAGCCACGAGGGTCAGGGTGCGCACGCAGCAGGAGCAGCTGAGACGCGGCGTCTCTCTCTGTTCCGCGCTCGGCTCGGGCGGGGGGGGGCGGGGCTCTCGGGAGTGCAGATCTCAGCCGGGGCTTGGTGAGCGGGAAGGGCTACCCCGGCAACCGGGCCCGTCGGCCGTCTCGCACAGCCGCAATCGGCGGCCTTCAAGCCGGCTCGGCCGGGGGGGGCGGGGCTCGGAGAGCGGGGCTCTCGGGAGTGCAGGGTGGGGCGGGCGGGGCTCTCGGGAGTGCGGGGCGGGGCAGGGTGGGGCTCGGAGAGCGGGGCTCTCGGGACTGCGGGGCGGGCGGGGCTCGGAGAGCGGGGCTCTCGGGAGTGGAGTGCGGGGCGGGGCGACGCGGCCGGTGCTCGGGAGGACGGGGGCTCGGAAGGGGAGGAAGGGTTACCCCGGCAACCGGGCGTGGCCGTCTCTCAGCCTCAAGCCGGCTCACGCCTGTTCTCGGGGCTTGGCTCCATTTGCGGCCGCGGGCCACTCGCCCTCTCTCCTTCCCTCTGTCTCTCCACCCCCCTCCTCTCCCCCCTCCCCGCCCTCCGCTCCCCGCCCTCCTCCCCGCCCTCCCTCCCTGCCCTCCCCCCTCCCCTCCCCCTCCCCTCGCCCTCCCCGCCCTCCCTCTCCCCCTCCCCGCCCTCTCCCTCCCCGCCCTCTCTTCCCCCCAGTCGCTGTCTCTCTTCCCCCCCAGTCGCGCGCTCTCTTCCCCCCCCAGTCGCTCTCTCTCTTCCCCCCAGTCGCTCTCTCTCTCTCTTCCAACAACAACATGCCCTCGAAAAAGCCTCGGCACCGCCGGGCACTCCAGCTAGTATTTTATAAACTCAGTGAGCCCCCACCTTTCTCTTCACACTATAACATTTGAGCTGCTCTAATCTTGCCTCAAAGCTCAACCCATGTCCACTTCGGTCAGTCTTGTTGCTCCTTGTTGTACCTTTCCAACGCTTTTAATGCGATGAGTAAAACTCAATTTAGTAATCCAATATCAAGGCTATTGCAAAGCCTTCTATACATTTATAATCATACAGCACAGAAGGAGACCGTTCAGCCCATTGTGTCTGTGCCGGCTGTGTGAAAGAGCTCTCCAATTCATCCCACTGCTCTTTCCCCACAGCCCTGCAATTTTTGCCTTTTTATGTATATATCCAATTGCCTTTTGAAAGTTACTAATGAATCTGCTACCACCACCTTTTCAAGCAGCGCATTCCAGATCATAACTCGCTGCGTAAGAAGAATTTCTCTTCATTTCCCCCCTGACATTTTTGCCAATGATCTTAACTCTGTATCCTCTAGTTTCTGACCCTCCTGCCAGTGGAAACAGCTTCTCCCATCTACCCTATCAACACCCCTTATAATTTTGAACACCTCTGTTAAATTTCCCCTTAACCTCTTATCTAAGGAGAACAACCCCAGCTTCTCTAGTTTCTCCACATAACTGAAGTCCCACACCCCTGGTACCATTCCAGTAAATCTCCTCTCCAAGGCCTTGACACCCTTCCTAAAGTGTGGTGTCCAGAATTGAACACAATACTTTAGGTGAGGCCTAACCAGTGATTTATGAAGATTTATCATAACTTTCTTGCTTTTGTACTCTATGGGCTCGAATTTCCAAGCCCCGTGGAGGCGGGTTTAGAGGTGGGAGTGGGGGGAAAATTGCAGAATCGGGGGGGGCATGAACCCTTCCCGCCCCCAACCCGCCTCCATGCCCGTTTCCCAGGAGGCTGGTACCCGACCTGTGCTGGGAGCCGCCTCCCCGAGGCGGGAAGGGGATTAGTGCCAATTAACTGCCTGTTAACAGGCAGCTTTTGGCCTAATCCCTATTTTTAGCCCTAAAGTGTGGGCTGCCCGACAGCTCCAAACCACGCCAAGTTAGCGAGGCGGACTGTCGGGCTGAAGGGCTTGGAGGGTTCGCGATGTCCGGTGTTCAGGTGAGTGTGATGGGTGCATGAGTGCAGAGGTAAGTGTGTTTGGTGTGTGTAAAGTGTTTAAATATGTTTTACTTACCTTTACTTACTAATGCAGGCTTCCTTCCTTCAGGTCTCGGGAGTCCCTCATCTCACCGGCACAGAAAGCAGAATGGCCGCAAGCTGTCAAAAGTTGCAGCATTCTGCTTTCTATTCTGGAGAGATTTCTAACTGAGTTTGTGGAGAAGGACTCAAGTTAGAAGTCAGATTGTCAGTGTTTGACAGCTTCACAGAGCTGTCAAACGCTGATATTTCATCTGTCAAAAGCTCTTGACAGATGAAATGTCAATCCCTGATGTCACCTGTAACCGGGTGTCCCTTAATTGGCCTGCTGAGCCCGCTGGGTGGGCTCAACAAGGTTAATCAAGGGAAAATCACGTGGGTTGCCCAAAAATCGATGGAGGCGGGACTACAACCCAAAAAGTGGGAGTCCCGCCTCCATCACGTCCCCATTGACAAAATCCAGCCCTATGTCTCTATTAATAAAGCCAAGGCTGTCCTATGCTTTTTTAACCGCCTTCTCAACTTGTCCTACCACCGTCAAAGACTTGTGTACATACACCTCCAAGTCTCTCTGTTCCTTCGCCCCCTTTAAATTTGTACCGTTTAGTTCATATTGCCTCTCCTCATTCTTCCTTTCAAAGTGAATCACTTGACACTTCTCTGCGTTAATATTCATCTGCCATGTGCCTGCCCATTTTACCAGTCTGCCTATATCCTCCTCATTGTTTACTACATTTGTGTCATCCGCAAACTTTGAAATGATGCTCTGTATACCCAAGTCCAGGTTATTATATATCAAAAAGAGCAGTGATCCCAATACTGACCCCTGGGAACACCACTGTATAGTTCCCTCCAGTCTGAAAAACAACTGTTCACTGCTTTCTGTCTCTTAGCCAATTTCATTTCCACGTAGCCATTGACCCTTTAATCCCATGGGCTTCCATTTTGCTAACAAGTCTATTATGTGGTACTTTATTAAACTCCTGTACTCAACTTGTACTCCTCCTTTTGGTTATGTACCCCAACATTCTATTGGTTGTTTAATTTATTTTCTATGTTATCTCGACATTGAAAGTGACAAGTCCGCTGTTACTCCCAGGTCCCTGTTTACATCTACTGTCTACATGTTAGTCAATTGCAATTATTGTAATTTTACAATGCATATTTTATTGACCAATGAGCAGTGTTCATTTCTCCGTGTTAAACTTCATGTGATGTTTGTCCAATTGTAAATGCTTTTGCTGGTCTTCAGCTGCATCCTCTGTCTCTTCTGCTCTCACTATTTTGCTGACAGTAGCAAATTTGATCTGCTTAAACTTGCCTTCGATGTCTAGGTCATTTATGTAGATTAGAAATAATAGGCAGTCAAGCACAGACTCCTGCAGGAGTTGGCTTAACACCTTGCCCCAGTCTGACATGAAGAGGCTGATTTTTCTGTGTCTCCTGCACCTGAGCACCAGGCAGGTAGCGTGCACTCAATGTATACTTCACCTTAACTGACCCGAACCTGCCTGTACATCCAGATGCAGGCCATTTCCATAGGTCATATGGTCCCTGGAAGCAGATGACACTGCATTAGGAGGGACAGTAAGTTGCAAAGGGACAGAGACTGATTAAGTGAGTGGGCAAAACTGTGGCAAATGGAGTACAATGTGGACGTGTGAGGTCATCCACTTTGGATCCAAGAAAGATAAATTGGAATATTTTCTAAATGGTGAGAAACTAGGAACTGCAGAGAGATTTGGGAGTTCAAGTTCCAAAATCATTAAAAGCTGACAGACAGGCACAGAAAGCAATCAAAAAGGCTAATGGAATGTTGGCTTTTCCCTCAAGGGAACTGGATTACAAAGATTACATATGCTTCAGTTGTATAAACACCATCTGGAGTACTGTGTTCATTTTTTTTTATTTGTTCATGGGATGGTGTCGAGCTTCTTGTATTGTTGGAGCTGCATTCATCCAGGCAAGTGGAGAGTATTCCATCACACTCTGGACTTGTGCCTTGTAGATGGTGGAAAGGCTTTGGGGAGTCAGGATGTGAGACAGAATACCGAGCCTCTGACCTACTCTTGTAGCCACTGTATTTATGTGGCTGGCCCAGTTAAGTTTCTGGTCAATGGTGACCCCCCAGGAATGCTGATGGTGTGAGATTTGGCAATGGTCATCCCGTTGAATGTCAAGGACAGTGGTTAGACTTTCTCTTGTTGGGCACCGCACATCAGTAAGAACTCTCTCCCCTGAAAGGCTGTTGAGGCTGGGGTCAGTTGGAGCTTTCAAAACTGAGTTTGATAGATTTTTGTTAGGCAGGGGTATCAAAGGCGATGGAGCAATGGTGGGTCGATACAGATCAGCCATGATCTAATTGAATGGCGGAACAGGCTCGAGGGGCTGAATGGGTGACCCCTGTTCCTATGTTCCTAAGCAGAGGAGGAATATCAGCCGCTGCTGGAAAATATGGGCTTCTTTTGGGTCCTGTGAACATTGCTGCCCATTCCATTTTCCTGTGCTTTGCACCCACGGAATCAGTGATGAGCGACGTGAATTGAACTGTGTTCCTCACCCTTCATATTTGTGCCACAAATGGCTGGAAATGCGAATTGATAATGGTGTCAGTGTCTCATCTGGGACCTCATGAATGATGTGCCCAGTGGTCTATCTCCTTAACCAATGAAAGAAAAGGATAGAGAAAGAAACAGAGTGAATGAGGCAGAAGGAAATCGGGTGAATTAGAGTCAAATTAGATATAGAGCGAGAAAGAAAGGTCGGATTAAGAGAGAGAGAGAAAAGAGACAGAAAGGAAAAGTAAGAAAAGAATTGAAAAGAACAAGCAGAAGAAGAGGACATTGTAACCCAGTTGTGTTTGGGAATTTCTGTACTGGAGCTTGAGAAGTTAATGAGTGACTGGCAGGGTAGGTGTGTGAAATGTGCAAACATTCTTGCTCATATACTGTACCCCCAAATTATTTTCTGAAAGAAGCCTTTCTACTTTGCATTTCTGAGTGATGTGGGCCGTTAATTCGCCATTCTTACAGCAATTTTAGGGCAGTTATTTAATCGGTCAAAATCTGAATGATGTTACCAAGATATATTATCTGCACTACATCTGAACAGAGTTCCCATTGGCAAAGCTACCATTGACCCAGTTTGTACTGAGCACTATTTTCATGCACACAGCACTTAATACTGTAATGGGTAAATGTTTCTAATTTTAATCTCAATACTGATTGTTTCACCTGAAACCAATGAGCAGATAATTAAAATGTGCATCCAATTTTCAGAAATAATACATATCTGTTTCTCGGGAAATGGTTGAAGTTGCTATATAAACCAGCTCAAAGTTCAGAGCTCACGCAGGGTGATGTATGAATGTGTCAGTGGAAATTTTACAGGACTCTATTTTTGTGCTATGTTTCTCTGCAGAAATTCCCCACTGAGGGACTTGCAAATGTGGTTCGGAACGTGTTTGACTTTGATTCCTACAATGGCGAAATGCGTGAAATCCTCATCAATACCCTGCACAAGCATGGGATCCCAATAGGAGCCAAGCCTACTAATGTACAGTTGGCCAAGGAGTAAGCTCAATATGTTAATTTCTAAATGAACTCAAAACACCATGTTGTATTATTTACTGATACTCACCGTCTGCTGCTAATCAGTTATAGATCACTGAGGAGACTTGGATTGAGCTTCCAGCTCTTGCATTTAGTGATCCTAGATCGTTCAGTGAAGTGTTTGGTAACCGATTTAACTTGAGCATATTGCAAATCATCTACAATAAAGGGAAATATTTGTTTCTTCATTGGGTTTGTGTGTCTGTCCTTGTTTCAGTAGCTATTTATTAAACCATCACACATTGCAATTTTCGGACATTTTTTCTATCATCTAGAAAAACGTCAGAAATGCTGGACACTTTTAATGCACAGCACTTTCTGGAGCCTAAAAACTGTAATTAATATTTTCTATTCTGGTGCAGAAATTCTGCTGCAATCCGCAAAGGGTTAACTGTCCCACCAGCAACAGTGTAACTTATTCACCTTTCTGTATGAATGTCTTAAGTGAGTGGTCCAGAGTTTTAGTTAAAGTATGTTCGAGTGTGCAAATTTTATCACTGCTACAATTAACAAGAGAAGAAACAAGTATTTTTCTTGAAATGGATGACAGAGAGTTGTGTTTATTTTCCTTTGGTAAATTTTGTTGTAGGATACTCTCCAGTTGCTACCAGCTGCCTAGGATATCCATTGAGGCTGGCAAGCTTGAATATCTGGTGTCCTGACACTTGAAGCTCTTGACTACTGAATTGAGCAAAGCCAGATAATCTAGTTTCTGCTGCATTCGGTGGTGTTAAACTTCTTGGTTCGATAATATGATGGGGCGCCTGACATGCTGTCTCCTTGTGTTGTTGACTGCAGAGGCCTGAGGCCTATGATGCAACCAGTGGGCTTGCCGCCGAGTAAAGATGATTTTTTTTTTGGACTGGGCAGGCTTTATCTTTCTCTAGGGCCGCCCAGTTTGCACCCAACTTGCATTTAAAAAGAACCTTCCCGCTTCTCAGGATGTTTTCAAAGTGCTTTACATTCAGTAAATTACTTTTGAAGTGTAGTCATTATAGTCCAGTATAGGTGAGATGCTGCATAAACAATCAGGAGACACCAGGAGAACCTCCCTGCTGTACTTCAAATAGCACTATGGAATCTTTTACATCCACTTGAACAGGCAGACCGGGACTTGGTTTATTATCCCATTCGAAAGATGACATTGCTGTATTCCCTTAGTGCTGCATTCAAGTCTAAAATCCTGGGGAGGGGCTTGAAACCACGATCTTCACTCGGGAGTGCTACATACTGTGCCAAACTGACATTTGGTGCAAGTTATCGTAGCTTTAATAGTACGCACTTGTGAGACAGCCACTGAGATAGGGTTTGCTTATGTAATTCCTCGAGGTGCCTATGTGTAGCTTTCACATACTGACTGGTGAAGACCCTTGGTGGACAGGCAATATCAAAGGATTCTTCTCTTGGCATTGGGACACTTATTCAATAATAGAACTATAATAGACAATTCATTATAATTCACAACAAAACATGGCTCAGTCCTGGAAAACGAGAGGTTTCTCAGCAAGTTGTTATTTAGAGCTGAACATCTCCCCACACAGATCCCTGCGCCTATAAAAAGCAAGGACACACGCGCACACACACGCACGCATGCACGCACACACACACACAAACAAGTGTGCACACGTGATTCGAACTTGTCAAATCTTACAACACCAAGTTACTAACCTGGAGGGCAATCCTATTCTGGTGGCATTACTTCCAGTAAATTACATGGCTTGTTCAACTACCTCCCTGACCTTGCATGGCATCAGCACAATGTACTTTTGCCCCACCCTCAGTTCGTACCAAAGGTAGGAATTTAATTTGGCTCAAGAGAGTGTGTGCTTTGACCATTCTACCATGTTCCGCACACGTCAGAGGTGGAATGCAGAATCCAGGATGTAAATGCATGCAGGTCTGTGTGAATATAACGAAAGTATTCCAGAAATTCCAGTCCACTATTTGTGTTCTATCAAAACAAAAGATTGATAAATCAGTCCTGGCTATTAGTGGTATGTATCCACTGTTGTTACCGTGTGTCAGGGAGAGAATTGCCCTGCCAGAGTTAAAGGGCTTTCAACAAGATCTATAGCCACAGTGGGAGTTAATGTTAGCGTGCGGCTTGGGAGCATGTCTTTAAAGCAGCTTTGTGCAGTAATTGCTCTGTCAAGTGTTTGCAGTTTGGCAGAGCTGGTTGGCCTCTGCTGTAGCTCCTAGTCTGAACGGGCATGTACTTCGGGAAGATTGCCTGCAGTTTTTAAAGAGTGAAATGATGCATCAGTTCTATGCGATGCAGAGGCCAGCTCAATTCACGCACCAAGCTTCACAACTCCTCTCCCTTGGACCTTGAATGAAGAATAAGTGCATTTTTCGGCTTGTGCAAGTGCAAGCCATTTTAAAGAGTGAGATGCTGAGCGTACCAAAAATTCAAAAGTCCCCAACAGACCAGCAGCATGTGAAACAAAAAGAGTGATCGTGACAGTGCTGTGTGTACACCTGTGGGCGAGGGGAAGGGGTATATGTCCGTGTGTGTACACCTGTGAGCGAGGGGAAGGTGTATATGTCTGTGTGTACACCTGTGAGCGAGGGGAAGGTGTATATGTCCGTGTGTGTACACCTGTGAGCGAGGGGAAGGTGTATATGTCCGTGTGTACACCTGTGAGCGAGGGGAAGGTGTATATGTCCGTGTGTACACCTGTGAGCGAGGGGAAGGTGTATATGTCCGTGTGTACACCTGTGAGCGAGGGGAAGGTGTATATGTCCGTGTGTACACCTGTGAGCGAGGGGAAGGTGTATATGTCTGTGTGTACACCTGTGAGTGAGGGGAAGGTGTATATGTCCGTGTGTACACCTGTGAGTGAGGGGAAGGTGTATATGTCCGTGTGTACACCTGTGGGTGAGGGGAAGGTGTATATGTCCGTGTGTACACCTGTGAGCGAGGGGAAGGTGTATATGTGTCTGTGTGTACACCTGTGAGTGAGGGGAAGGTGTATATGTCCGTGTGTACACCTGTGAGCGAGGGGAAGGTGTATATGTGTCTGTGTGTACACCTGTGAGTGAGGGGAAGGTGTATATGTCCGTGTACACCTGTGGGTGAGGGGAAGGTGTATATGTCCGTGTGTACACCTGTGAGCGAGGGGAAGGTGTATATGTCCGTGTGTACACCTGTGAGTGAGGGGAAGGTGTATATGTGTCTGTGTGTACACCTGTGAGTGAGGGGAAGGTGTATATGTCCGTGTACACCTGTGGGTGAGGGGAAGGTGTATATGTGTCTGTGTGTACACCTGTGAGCGAGGGGAAGGTGTAAATGTCCGTGTACACCTGTGAGTGAGGGGAAGGTGTATATGTGTCTGTGTGTACACCTGTGAGCGAGGGGAAGGTGTAAATGTCCGTGTACACCTGTGAGTGAGGGGAAGGTGTATATGTGTCTGTGTGTACACCTGTGAGTGAGGGGAAGGTGTAAATGTGAAAAACGTGCGTTCATTTGAACGGTTCAAAACAAATACATTTTTAGAGAGATGCACGTGAAAGACCGCATTCTTTACGCTGACAGGTGTGTTAGCTTGGTCGGCACAAAGATGAGCTGGGGGGGTCAGCACCCCGTTTGAAAGGATTAAACTGACCCCTTTATCACTGTCAAATAATGGACAGTGTCCATCTGCTATTAGTGAAAGCAGCAAAAAAGTGAAATAAAATACATTTCTGAATCAATCTGTTCAGTACGTGTACCTGTGTGAGATACCCTGTGCAGATAGCTTGAACAGCATGCTGCGAGGAAAAAATTCTGCAAGGTCTGGACCCCAAGTTAGTTATAGCCTCATCTCTGACCTCTGGTCCCACCCACCAAGGCTCTGTACTGGGGGCGAAAACTCACTGACTTTGGCCATGGTGCAAGGAGGGAGGTCATGTGATGGGACAGATTTGTAGGCAATATAGCTGTAAGTCATTTGCCCATATTACGTGGAGGGAAATTCACTCAAAGGTTGAGTAGAGCTCCTCTTTTATTCAATATTTTTTTGTAATCCTTGATGTAATACGGATTTCTGTAAATAAGTGAGCTGAGGTTTAAAAACTGGCAAAAAAATGGTTATTATTCTAAGTGAAATGCTCGAGGTCCCAGAGCAGCTCGGTTCTGGGCGTTGAGTTGAGTTTGTTTCTGGCAGTATAGTGCCACCTGCAGGTTATCTGCAGCACTTCATGCTGAGTTTATGCTGCTTCCATTCACAATTTGGAATTTCAAACGACAACAGTCCATCAATATGGGGGGGGTCAGTGAGAGCCTGTCGATGGGGGGGGGGGTCAGTGAGAGCCTGTCGATGGGGGGGGGAGGTCAGTGAGAGCCTGTTGATGGGGGGGGGTTAGTGAGAGCCTGTCGATTGGGGGGGGGGGAGGGGACGGTCAGTGAGAGCCTGTCGATGGGGGGGGGTGGTCAGTGAGAGCCTGTCGATGGGGGGGGTCAGTGAGAGCCTGTCGATAGGGGGGGGGCGGTCAGTGAGAGCCTGTCGATTGGGGGGGGGGGGTCAGTGAGAGCCTGTCGATGGGGGGGGGGGGCCGCGGTCAGTGAGAGCCTGTCGATTGGGAGGGGGGGGCGGTCAGTGAGAGCCTGTCGATGTGGGGGGGGGTGTGTCAGTGAGAGCCTGTCGATGTGGGAGGGGGTCACTGAGAGCCTGTCGATGGGGGGGGGGGGGTTACTGAGAGCCTGTCGATGGTGGGGGGGGGTCAGTGAGAGCCTGTCGATGGGAGGGTCAGTAAGACCCTGTCAGTAGGAGGGGGGTGTTGATGGTGGGGGACTCGGCGATGGTAATACCATTGAATGTCAAGGGGAGGTGGTTAGACTCTCGCTTGTTGGAGATAGTCATTACCTGGCACTTCTGTGGTGCGAATGTTTCCTGCCACTTATTAGCCCAAGCCTGAACGTCGTCCAGGTCTTGTTGCATGCGGGCATGGACTGCTTCATTATCTGAGGAGTTGTGAATGGCACTGAACACTGTGCAGTCATCAGCGAACATCCCCATTTCTGACCTTATGTTGGAGGGAAGGTCATTGATGAAGCAGCTGAAGATGGTTGGACCTAGGACACTGCCCTGAGGAATTCCTGCAGCGATGTCCTGGGTCTGTGATGATTGACCTTCAATCACATCAACCATCTTCCTTTGTGCTAGGTATGACCAGCCAGTGGAGAGTTTTACCCCTGATTCCCATTGACTTCAGTTTTACTAGGGCTCCTTGATGCCAGACTCAGTCAAATGCTGCCTTGATGTCAAGGGCAGTCACTCTCACCTCACCTCTGGAATTCAGCTCCTTTGTCCATTTTGGACCAAGGCTGTAATGAGGTCGGGAGCCGAGTGGTCTTGGTTGAACCCAAACTGGGCATCAGTGAGCAGGTTATTGGTGAGTAAGTGCCACTTGAGAGCACTGTCGATGACACCTTTCATCACTTTGCTGATGATTGAGAGTAGACTGATGGGGCAGTAATTGGCCGGATTGGATTTGTCCTGCTTTTTGTGGACAGGACATACCTGGGCAGTTTTCCACATTGTCGGATAGCTGCCAGTGTTGTAGCTGTACTGGAACAGCTTGGCTAGAGGCACGGCTAGTTCTGGAGCACAAGTCTTCAGCACAATAGCCGGGATGTCGTTGGGGCCCAGAGCCTTTGCTGTTTCCAGTGCACTCAGCCATTTCTTGATATCACATGGAGTGAATCGAATTGGCTGAAGACAGGCCTCTGTGATGGTGGGGACCTCAGGAAGAGGCCGATATGGATCATCCACTCGGCACTTCTGGCTGAAGATGGTTGCAAACGCTTCAGCCTTGTCTTTTGCACTCATGTGCTGGGCTCCACCATCATTGAGGATGGGGATATTCATGGAGCCACCTCCTCCCATTTGTTGTTTAATGGTCCACCACCATTCACGACTGGATGTGGCAGGACTGCAGAGCTTTGATCTGATCCGTTGATTGTGGGATCACTTAGCCCTGTCTATAGCATGCTGCTTCCACTTTTTAGCATGTATGTCATCCTGTGTTGCAGCTTCCCCAGGTTGGCACCTCATTTTTAGGTACGCCTGGTGCTGCTCCCGGCATGCTCTTCTACACTCCTTATTGAACCAGGGTTGGTCTCCTGTCTTAATGGTATTGGTAGAGTGAGGGATATGCCAGGCCATTTACAGATTGTGGTGGAATACAATTCTGCTTCTGCTGATGGCCCACAGCGCCTCGTGGATGCCCAGTTTTGAGCTGCTAGACCTGTTTTGAATCTATCCCATTTAGCACGGTGGTAGTGCCACACAACATGATGGAGGGTGTCCTCAGTGTGAAGACGGGACTTCGTCTCCACAATGACTATGCGGTGGTCGCTGCTACTAATACTGTCATGGACAGATGCATCTGCGACAGGTAGATTGGTGAGGACAAGGTCAAGTAGGTTTTGGTATGTTGTGAAGTTACAATGTACTAATTTGTAAATATTTGACAGGTTGCCTTTGCCGGAGTGTAAATTAACCAGCCACTGGACTTTCAGCCAACCAGAAAGCACTCACTGGAAACGTCTTTGCCCTACAGAGTCGCGGCAGACAAACATAAAGGTTTGATCCATTCACTCTTCCTGTACAACATGAGAATGTGTACATTTATGCGTCTTTATAAGATTTGTGCTCTCAATACAAAACCTAAAACACACTGAAATCTTGTCATGTCAGACTTCATGTAGGTGTGGTGTAACCACGGTTCTTTACACGTTTAACAAAACGTCTCTGCTTTTCAATTCTATTCCTCTGGAATTTGCACTTTTGGCCTTATTAACCTGTGATTTGAGAATGTGACATTTTGTTTGATATTTGAATAAATTACTGTTCTCAGGACCACAGCAACTGGGTACTTCTAAATTTAAGTGAATTAGTTTTTCTTTCTTGGATTTTTGTTTCACTACTCATAGAATCATAGAGGTTACAGCAGAGAAGGGGGCCTTTCAGACCATCAGGCATGAGCCCGTACTAGCTCTTGGTGTAGATCCACTGGAGTTGATTTTCTTCTATGAGCTGCATCTGTAGGGAAGCACGATCCTGCCATTTGGCCTGAGCACACTCCTGGTGCAGGCCTGCTCCTGAGCTGGATCTAGCACCTAAAAACCGTGGAGGAAACTGGAACAGTCGCTGCCGGCCTGAGGCCTCCTGGAGAGCACCTGGTGGCCCACGTAGGGACCTGGAGAGCAGGAGGCAGTAGGCCCATAGATCATCCTGGGAGGAATGCCTTGACCTGCCTCATCAAAATACTATCATTAGGCCCACATCCACTTCAGATCAAGGGGTGATGTAATTGAGGTGTTTAAGATGATTGAAGGAGTTGATAGGGTCGATAGAGAAAAACTATTTCCCCTGGCGGGAGAGTCCAGAACAAGGGGGCAGAACCTTAAAAGTAGAGCTGGGCCATTTAGGGATGATGTCAGGAAGCACTTCTTCACACAAAGGGCAGTGGAAATCTGGAACTCTCCCTCAGAAAGCTGTTGAGGATGGGGGTCATTTGAAATTGTCAAAACTGAGGTTGATAGATTTTTGTTAGTTAAGGGTTACGGAACTAAGGCGGGTAGATGGAGTTAAAATTTAGATCAACCATGATCTAGTTGAATGGCGGAACAGGCTTGAGGTGCTGAACGGCCTCCTCCTGTTTCGATGTGCAGGCGTTAGCCCAGTACTGCTCATGGGGTATACCCCAGGAAATCTGGGTATGACTGACTTGGAGCAGTGACCTGCCATTACGGATTGCTGCCTCTTTTTCCTCTTCACTGCCTCAGCGAATGTTGATTTCACAGGTGGAGAGAGGAGTGGAATCCAATCTGTCCCCTCTTAATCCCATTCCCTGGTGCTTGCCCCCTATTCTTTTACATTCTTCCTTTTCAAATACTTATCCAAAGACCTTTTCAATCACATTCTAGTCTCTACCTCATAGTTCCCTTGAGGTAAAGCATTCCCTGTTCTATTAACCCTCTGTGTGAAAACATTTCTTCTAACTTTCCCCCTTCACTCTTCTAGTGATGATCCACAGCCTACGTCCCCTCATTACTGATTCACCAACCAGTGGAAACAAGCTTTCACTACCTACCCTCTCAAAATCCTCCAATGTTTAAAAAGCTCTATTAGACCCTCCTTAATATTATTTGTTCCAGAGAAAAAGCCCCAGTCAAGCCTTTCTTCATAACTGTAATCACTTTCCTTCTACTGAATCTTCACTATCTCCTTTCCATGGCTCTAATATTTTTCCTATAATGGGCTGCCCAGAACTGCACACAATAATCCAACTGTGGCCTCACTGTCTTGCAGAAGTTCAACATCATATCCTTTCATAATTTTAGGTGTCAGCTAAATTGGTAGTACCTTCACCTCTGAGTCAGAAGGCTGTGGGTTCAAGTCCCACTCCAGAGACTTGAGCACAAAAATCCAGGCTGACCCTCCCAGTGCAGTACTGAGGGAATGCTGCACTGTCAGAGGTGCCGTCTTTCGGATGAGACGTAAAACCGAGGCCCCCTCAGGTGTAAGAGATCCCATATTCGAAAAAGAGCAGGGGAGTTCTCCCCGGTGTCCTGGCCAATATTTATCCCTCAACCAACACCACTAAATCAGATGATCTGGTCATTATCACATTATTGTTTGTAGGAGTTTGCTGTGCACAAATTGGCTGCCGCGTTTCCTACATTACAACAGTGATTACACTTCAAAGTACTTCATTGGTTGTAAAGTGCTTTGGGACGTCCTGAGGTCATGAAAAGCGCTTTATAAATGCAAGATCTTTTTTTCAAAGCCCTCTATTTGGTCCCTCCTCAGATCCCCTCTCTGCTCCATTGAGAAAAAGGCCCATTTTTCGACCTTCCTTCATAACTATAACCATATCTTTTCTCTGTTGGCAACAGACAACATTGAAAATGAGAATTCAACTTGGTATCTCCCCCTCAGCCTTGTTATAATTTGTGTTAATAACTTCTTCAAACTATATCAGAGTGTCATCATTTTGTGATTACGTGTACATTTAAATTGTGTGTTTTTTACAGGCAGACATATCAGATCATATGATGTCTAGTGGTTTTGAATTCCTGCCTTGATTAAATTGATGAATAAGCCATATTGCCAGCACCTTCAGGAATATGTTGAAGTATAATTCAGGATCCATTCTGTTCCTGCCTCTATTTATAACGCCAAGGATCCTGTATGTTTTTTTTAGCAGCTTTCTCAACTTATATTGCCTCCACATTCTTCTGACCAAAATGGTTCACTTCACAATTCTCTGCATTAAATTTCATCTGCCATGTATCTGCCCATTTCACCAGTCTCTGTCCTCCTGAATTCTGTTACTATCCTCCTCACTGTTCTGAGTTTTGTTTCATCTGCAGACTTTGAAATTATGACCCCTGACATGAATCAGTCATTCATGAAAGAAAGACTTACGAAATGATACTGAGCGGCCTGCGGGTGGCGCTGTCCAGGGAGAGTATAAATATTCGGGCACGGGCCCAGCTTGCGCAGGACATTCTTAACAGGAACTAGTGAAGGACACAACTAGACCTCCATGTTGTAAAACAGTTAATTAAAGCTTTGTTTAATGCTTAGACCAAGTGCCGAGTAGTTTTCTTACGTCAACCCCTATGTCCAAGTCCAGGTCATTAATATATATCAAAAAGAACGGTGGTCCTTATACTGACCCCTGGGGAACACCACTGTATACTTCCCTCCATTTGGATAAACAACTGTTCACCACTACTCTCTGCTTTCTGTCTCTTAAATTGTGTCAGGTATAGAAATAACTTATTAATTAACCAGATGCAGTTGGTATTTTTAATGTGCCCCTAAAGGAAAGGACATCTATTTGACATTTTATTATTGGATGCAACGTCAAATCGCAAGTGTTGTATTTAGCACTGAATGTGATTTAACCATTTTTCTTCTGTTACTAGGGTCCCGTGTACCTGAAGGTTCAGGGATATCCCCTAGAACGGCATGAGTCGAGGGGGCTCACCTTCACAGAGGAACAAGCCCACTGGAGAATTCCCCTGAATGAAGTTAATATCGTTTGTGACATTGCCACAGTCAAAGGTAACGCCCTCTCAGCCACAGGCATTTCCTCATCAGGCTTCTCCGAGCCAGCCCTGACCCACGATGACTCTTGTCATTGCTTTTCAGATTTCTTTGTGAATTCGGAGGTTGCAGGTGCTTTTTCTTTATGTCAAAATCTAAGATTGAAGGGATTGAAGAAGTTGAAGCATGCAGATTGTTCCCCGGTGGACACATTATAATTCGCAAGTTAGGAGCAAGAAGGGAAGTCCAGGGTGCACCGAATCCGAGACTTATGGAGTCAGTTAGCAGGAAATGCTATTGGAGTGAATAGATTCACAAGGCGGCTGAAGTGTTTCTAAAGAGAGAAGGGATTGGGGGAGATGGTTAGAAAGAAAGACTTGCATTTGCGTTTCATAACCTAAGGCTGTCTCAAAGCGCTTTCCAGCCAATGAAGTACTTTTGAAATATAGTCACTGTTGTAATGTAGGAAATACAGCAGCCAATTTACACACAGCAAGCTCCCATAAACTGCAATGTGATAATGACCAGATAATCTGTTTTAGTAATGTTGATTGAGGGAAAAATATTGTCCTGGACACTGGGGAGAACGCCCCTGCTCCTCTTCAAAATCGTACTGTGGGATCCTTTACAACCACCCGAGAGGGTGTAAAACGGGCGGCCGATCCGCTAATGCCTGTTTTGCGCCCGGTAGTAAAAGTGAACATTCAACCCAGAGTGTTTACCGCTCCCTTGCAGTTCATTGTAGTGCCTCAGTTTAATGTCTCATCCGAAAGACACAACCTCCGACAGTGTAGTACTGCCTCAGCACTGCACTGGAGTGTCAGCCTGGTCTATGTGCTCAAGTCTCTGGAGTGAGACTTGAACCCACAACCTCCTGACTGAGAGGCGGGAGTGCTACCACTGAGGCACGGCTGGTCCACAGGAGGCAGGTTGGTAGGACTGCGATCAGAGCCAAAGAACCAAGTGGCTTATTCACATTCCCCAAATCCTTTCTTTCGCAATTCTAAATGGCCAATTGTTCTCTGATTCAGCTGAATCCAACCCTCATTTGAACAGGACCTCGACGTGCGTTTGGGTGGAATTAATTCAGTAAAGATTTTAAGAGTTGAGAAACAAAGCCTATTTGGAGAGCGGGGAGGAGATTTCCACCATTTCTTCACCATCGGCTTTTGTCATATTTCTGGCACAAATAGTGACAGAGCACAGCTGGGCGGTCATTGAATGTTTCAATCTGTTGGTTAACGTCAGCAGTGGAAAGTATGTTAAGACATGGATCACTGCCAGCAATAACTAGTCAACACAGCAAAAGCCAGGTTATACTGACGAAGGCTATCTAAACACCCTCTCCTTCGAACTCAGTGGATCAATGCATTGCACAGTGTAGTACTGGGCCACAGGGTCCAGGAAGGTGCCAGACTCCATTCCCGCTCTGTACAGGCAGCTCTTGGGCACTAAACTGACCTCGGTATTGCCGAGGGGATGAAGGTCAAGCATGGTTTCTGCTGCTAATTATTACCCCGCAGCCCCCGCGGTGTGAAAGGCCACTCTGTCGGTGGGGACAGAGCGCCATCTGTGACATCCACTCATGGGCAACTATCCCGCTGGCACCCATGGTTTGGCCTCACCAGGGAAAGTGGACAATGAGGACGCCAGGTGCGCATGGACCCAAACCCCTGCACTAGTCACAGCCTCCAGGAGAGCAAGGGTAGGGAGAGGGAACCCAAGAATAAAACAATGAGATGTATTAAAGAAAGAACTTGCATTTACCTTTCCTGACCTCAGGAAATCCCAAAGTGCTTTACAGCCAGTTTGAAGTGTAGTCACTGTTGTAATATAGGAAACGTGGCAGCCAATTTGCACACAGCAAGTTCCACAAACAGCAATGTGATAATGACCAAATAATCTGTTTCAGTGATGTTGGTTGAGGGATGGATATTGGCCAGGACACCAGGGAGAACTCCCCTGCTCTTCTTTGAAATAGTGGCATGGGATCTTTTATGTCCACCTGGGCGGGCAGATGGGGCCTCGGTTTAACACCTCATCTGAAAGATGGCACTTCTGACAGTGCAGCACTCCCTCATTTCTGCACTGCAGTGTCAGCCTAGATTTTTGTGTTCAAGTCTCTGGAGTGGGACTGGAACCCACAACCTTCTGACTCTGAGACGAGAGTGCTGCCCACTGAGCCACAGCTGACACCAAGCTGACATCACATATAGTTAATGAATGTTCTGCGTTAATCTGGGAACGGTCCATTCACTAATACTGGGATTCTGTCACCAACTATCGACTAAATGTGAAATAGATAGCTCAATTAATACATTTCATGTGGAGCAGCACAGCCACTGCTCCAGCCAAGCTGCTTTATAAATGGGGCTGGGCTGGGGGAGAGTCTGCAACCACCAGGCCAGCGAGTAGTACAGAGAGAGTCGAGACAGGCTCACAACCCCATCTGTGACTTGGAGACGGGACGGGACGGGCCGGAAGGAGGCAGAACAAGTCGGAGTTTGAAATGCATTCCCTTATTTCCAGCAACAGGAAGAAAGGAGCCAGGACACATTAAACGTGCAGCGGAACATAAAGCTTGCAGCTGCTAAGTTTGATGAATTTGTAGATCGCGTCCACTGACACGACCATTGATCTCATACAGGTGAAGCCAAAGACACCGTTTACGTGACTACGTGCAATCCGGTCTCTCTCTACACGGCGAGTGTGCCTGGCAGTACCATACACTACGTGGATCTGTATGACATCTTCCCCCGGAATGCTGGCGGGATCTGGCAGCCGTTTGTGACCGTGGCTCCACTGAGTCACCCGCTACATGACCAGGTCGTGCTTCATGAGGAGCAGGTATTTCAAGTTCTTGGGTGACTTTAACAGCCCATTTTTGCGATACGGTAATCGTGGTCTACGCTATTCCTGTGGTGTAAAACAGAATTTTAGAAGTTCACCGCCTAAACTGGTGAGGAAATCGTCTTGTTACGTGAGTTAACCTGCAGACTGCGCTGGCGCGCTTAGTAATCCCCATTGTATGAATTTAGAAATATGTAGAAGTTATAACAGAGAAACAGGTCACTTGGCCCAACCAGTCCATCTCAGTGTTTAACCTCCATGTGACCAAATAGATCTAATCACATTTACCCCCCATTTCCTTCACCCACCTATCCAATCTCACCTTGAATGTTGACATAGCTTTTGCCTCAATCACAACTCTCTGTGTGCAGAAGTTTCTCCTACCCTCTGTTCTACATCTCTTACATTTAATCTTGTATCTATGGCCCCTCGTTCTTGACTCCTCAACTACTAAAAACAGTCTGCTTCGTTTACCCTGACCTATCCTTGCATCATTTAAAATCTTCTGTTATATTGCTCTGTAATCTGCGTCGTTCCAATGAAAACAGTCCCGATTATCAAGTCTATCTTTGTCTTTGTATTTCCTCCTGCCAGGCAGCATCCTAGTGAATCTGTGTTGTACCCTCTCTAAAGACTCAATATCCTTCCTATAGTGGGGAGCCCAATACAGTCATAGTACTCTAACTGAGGTCTTATTAAAGTTTTATATAGGCTTATCATTACCGCTTGGTTTTTATATTCTATACCTCTTGAGATAAAACCTAGAATTCTATTAGCTTTTTTTTTTAAATGGCCTTATCAACCTGCCTTTAATGTCCTGTGAACCTGTACCCACAAACCTGCTTTTCCACAGAATCGAGCCTACTTCCATTCAGAGTATAATTGCTGTTGTTATTTATTTATAAAATTCATCACCTCACTCTTGCATTGAATTCCATCTACCACTTTCTAGCCCATTCCACACTTACTTATCCCTTTGCAGGGTCCTTTGGTCTTTTGAAGAATTAACTATAATTCTTATTTTGGTATCATCTGCACATTTTAACAGTCCCTCTAAGCCTTTATCCAAATCATTTATGTATGTAGTGAACAGAAGTAGCCCCAGAACTGAACCCCGTGGGACACCACTACCCAGTTCCAACCACTCTGAAAACTGTTCTTGACTCTTACTCTCTCTTTTCTCTTCTAACCAATTTTTAATCCAGTTTGCTATCATCCCCCTAATTCCATATCATTTAATCTACTGTAGTAACCTCTGATGTGGTACCTTATCAAAGGTTTTCCTAAAGTCCATGTACACCACATCTACTGCAATTCCCCAGTCAACCATGTCTGTTACCTCCTCAAAGAATTCTGTAAGGTTTGCCAAGCATGATTGTCCCTTTTGAAAGCAGTGTTGGCTACTTCTAACAATTTTCTCTTTGTCTAGATAAGTGGTAATTTCATCCTGAATTAAAGACTAAAATTTTCCCTACCACAGATGTTAAACTAACTAGTCTGTAATTACTCAGATGAGCTCTATCTCCCTTTTTAAAGATGGATACTACATTGGCCACTCACCAATCCTCTGGCTCACATCCACATTCAATAGAGCCCTGAAATATCATGTCTAGGGCCTCTTCAATTTCCTGCCTTATCTTCCTTAGGATCCTAGGATATATCCCATCAGGCCCTGGTGCTTTGTCTTCCCCTAACTTAACTGACTTATCTAAAATTTTCCTTTTATCCCTCATATCGTTTATCTCACTTTCAACCCCTTCAGGATTCACCTCCTCTCCGATATCCTTCTCTTTAGTAAAGACTGATGCAAAATACTTATTAAATAACTCTGCCATTTTTTGATCATCATCTACAAATTGATAACCCTCTCAGGAGCCCCATCTCACTTTTAACAATTCTCATTTTACTGATCTATTTGTAAAATACCTTACTGTTCCTTTTGATGTTTTTTGGAACTCTTTCCTCACACTCCCTCTTAGCTTTCTTTATCCGGGTCCCTTGATCTGAACTGCATAAGATTGTGTCAGGGCCTCTACCTAGTGAATCCTCTATTACTGCTGCTACTAATCTCGAACGCTGTGACTTAGGGGCGCTGTCGGTATAAACATATTTTTTAATTGGCAGATTGGGAGGGACGTGAAGCAAAGTGTGTCCCTGCAGCCAAAAAGCTACACCAGCAAAGCATAGTTAAATATTCATTGACCTTAGACAGCAACAACCTGCATTTATATAGCACCTTTTATATCGTGCCTTAATGTAGTAAAACGTCCCAAGGCACTTCACAGGAGTGTTATCAAACAGAATTTGACACCGAGCCACAAACAGAGATATTAGAACTGGTGATCAAAGAGGTAGGTTTTAAGGAGCGCCTTATAAGAGGAGAGAGAGGTAGAGAGATTTAGGGAGGGAATTCCAGAGCTTTGGGCCTAGGCAGTTGAAGGCACGGCCGCCAGTGGTGGAGTGCTGAGAATCAGGGATGCTCAAGAGCCCGGAATTGGAGGAGCGCAGAGATCTCAGAGGGTTGTAGGGCTGGAGGAGGTTACAGAAATAAATGCTGCTCACACCCCTCTATCAGATCTTTCACTCTTGCACTTGTTGATACACCACCTCCCTCGACTGCCCATTCCACACAATCACCATCCTCTGTGTAAAGTAATTCAATCTAAACTATCTTTTCACTGTCCCTCTAAGGGACTAAGTTTGAGGCTCTGTCCTCTTGTAGAATTGCTGACTGTTAAATGTATTGATGTCTATCTTGCCCATACCCTTTAGGATCCTGAATCCTTCTGTAAGGTCACCCATGAGTGTTCTGCTCCAGTGTAAGCATTCCCAGCCTCGCCTCATAATTCCAGCGCCTAATCCCAGCTGTCAATTTAACGGTAGAAATTCCGTTGCCAAGTACAGAGTGAGTGGAAAACTGGGCTGATGCGCGGGAGCCTTGAGTTTGAAGATGGGGCTGCGTGAAGGAGGCTTGTTCATGATGCAAGCTTTATTTCAGCATTGATTTGTGGTACGGTGGGACCTTGCCCTTTGCTGCTCCAGGAATTCCAATGAGTTGTGGATTTGTTGCCGTGTGAGTGCTGTGTGTCTTTAAAAGTAGGAGCAAAGAAGCTCTTGCAGGCGCACAGCCTTCAGAAACAGCTTTGAACATGCCCCGACTGAGTTTCCGATGGGCGTTTGTCCTGGTTTGTCCATTTTCTAGTTTTGGTTTGCTGGGTCTGCACCATCGGTTGCATTCTTGGGATCGAGCGTTTATTTATTCTCTTTGGTTTGGTTTGAGCTGTACTGCTGGAACCAACCGTTCAAAGCCCTTCACCCTGACACAGACTGTCCTTCCTGCCCTCTGAACATTAACCGTCTGCTACCTTCTCTCAGCACAAAGACACAGCAGAAAAACACCCGTGTCAAACTCTGCCACCAACAGGAAGGGCAGGAGCCACCTCAAGAGGTTGCGCCAGGAAATCCCAACCTCTGCATTCCCAGGAGTGTTGTCACATTTAAATGAGGGGACAGCGGGAAACCCAGGGAAGTTTCTCCCCCGCCCCCCCCCCCCCCCCCGTACACTGGCAGCATGACGTGCTAGTGCCTAGAGCGGGATCTCAGCCCTTTCATTGCCTTCGCTGCACCCTCTCCAAGGCTGGAGGTCCTTCTCGTAATACAATGACCATCATTGGACACAGTATTACAAGTTGGGGCTGGACCACTTCTGAGCCCGAGCTCAGGGAGGTACAGCACTTTCCGACTCAGCTGGATGCTCTGCCTGTCCTTCCCCACACCCGCTACCAGCCGCACCCACTAAGTCCAAAATCAGCCGCTGCATCTTCAAGCATGAACAGGAAATTTGACACTGTACTAGAAATAGAACAATGTAAATCCAAACGCAGCATTCAAAGGCATTCGAGGCCTTTATCTCTCCCAGTCAAATACAAACACAAACAGGAGCCTTGCAATGCGTCCCTTTTCCAAGTGTACCTGAAAGCTTGCAAACTAGGGACAGCAAAGTTGAAGCATGCTTTTCTAAGGTCGTCGGCTGTCGAATCCCATAAGGCATGTGCCGTGAATCCAGCGATCCTATGAAAATAAACCAACGGGATGTTTTGAGGCCAGGACCAGGACAATATGGGGGAAAAAATTAGCGCCCCTGTGGCCGAAATTCATCGGAAGTGCCCCGCCTCCCTCTTGGGGCGCTGCGAGGGAATATCGTGGCGCTACGTGCCACAGCGCCACGGTACTGCAGGCCTTCCTCCCCTTCTTAAAGGGGAGGGGCCTAGCGCAGCACGACCCGGGGCCCAGCTGGGCCACCAGGGATTGGAGTGCCGACAAACAAGCCTGGCACTCGAGAAGTGCCGGGCTCACGGAGCGCAGCCAGCACCCCATGGGGAGGGCTGCTGAGGAGACCGGGGACGGCAACAGCAGGCGGCCAGCAACAAAAATGGCCGCCCGGCACCTTGCCTTTAATTAACGCCGCCCCGGCCACAGGTAGGCCCCCCTGACCCCGTCGGACATAGCATCCAGTGGTAAGTCGGGGCGATACTGAAGATTGCAGCTGGGGCGCTGTGCACAGCGATGATGTCATCGCCGGCGGCGCAGCGCTGCAGGGCGCTAACGGTTACCACCGCCGCTAACCCCCCGCTGAATTTTGCGGGAAGCGTTGGCAGCACCACGCCCGGGTGCTAGTTGCTTTGCGCGCTGTTAGCGCCAACGGGAGGTACAAAGCAACCAAATTTTTCCCCTATGTTTTTTTTAAATTTGTTGTTGAGGTGTGGACAACACTGGCAAAGCCATCCCTGTACTTTGGCGATGAACCTACGATGTCATCACGCGCACCTTCAAACTGTTACAGCCGGTCAGCGCAGGGTGGGATACAGGAAGGCGGGCTGCACATTGCAAAGTGTGAGGCATTACATTTTGGTACGAAAAAGGAGGCCACATATTACTTGGAAATAAGAATCTAAATGGGGTAGAGGAGCAAAGGGATCGGGGAGTACAAATACACAAATTATTAAAGTTGCGACGCAGGTTAATAAGGCCATTTAAAAAAAAAAGCAAACCAAGCACTAGGTTTTATTTCTAGAGGAATATAATTGAAAAGTAGGGAAGTTATGCTCAACCTGTATCGAACCTTGGTTAGACCACACTTAGAGTACTGCGTACAGTTCTGGTCGCCATATTATAACAAGGATATAGAGGCATGGAGAGGGTGCAAAAAAGATTTGAAAGCGTGATACCAGAACTGCAAGGTTATACCTATCAGGAAAGGATGAACAGGCTGGGTCTCTTTTCAACAGAAAAGCGAAGGCTGAGGGGTGACCTAATAGAGGTCTTTAAAATTATGAAAGATTTTGGTAGAGTGGATACAGAGAGAATGATTCCACTTGTGTGGAAGAGCAAAACAAGAGGCCATCGATATAAGATAGTCACCAAGAAATCAAATAGGGAATTTAGAAGAAACTTCTTTAACTTATTGGCACCGCAGTGTCAATATTCACTCTGAATATAAAAATCTGACGCAGTTCAGTCTGTTCTTGCTGCTACACCAGGAAGAGATTAGCATCAAGAGACCGGGGCTGGGGTTTGAAGCAGTGCTTTCTTGCCTTCTGTGGTTTGCATTCTTACCAAGATCATCACTGTGCTGAACTTGATGGAGAGCTCCTTAAAGATTGTCTTGCGTACATTAATTTAAAGCTGGCTCCGAGCTTTAAGGCTGACACAGAGCTTTCACTGCGTTCAAACTTTTCTTTTGATGACACTGGCTTGAAAGACCATTTTGTAACCTTTACCCTGCGCTACTGTGACTGAAGGTGAGATGGGTTATCATGTAACGAGACTAGATCGTACTCCAGTCCTGATCCTTAAACCTTCTCGGCAGTCTTGTCCTAGAGTCTGTAGGATGGGAATTCGAAGAGTCTGTTACTCGTGTTCCGTGTGCACTCAATGGTGACAAGCGGAGAGAGAGAATCACATGCTCCCACGTACGTACTACAGAGTTTGGGAGAGTTCTGTTGTTCGACTATCTCATTGAATTTTTCAATAACTCGTTTGAGTTCATAAAGTAACTAGGATAGGCTGAGATGAAGTAGGGTGGGAGGAGGCTCGGACCTGTTGGGCTGAATGGCCTGTTTCTATGCTGTAAATTCTAAATAATGCTTCGTAAATGCAAAACCATAGCTGGGATTTTCCAGTTTGGCAGAATCTCGGCGCACTTTGGGGCCCGAAACTGCAACACTGCATCACCAGCAGGAGGCACGGTGCAATATGAGCAGAAAGGAGCATTTAATCGCTGCATCAGATCGGGGGAAAGCACTGCTCCAGGGCGCAGGCTTCATTCAAATAATATTCGGGGCTTTCCAGAGGAATGTCTGAGCTCTGGCAGCATTCCCATCACTTTGTGTCATTGGCACAGTCAGATTCTGGTGTGCCAAGAAAAGCTGGAGCAGAGGGTAGGGCTGTGGATGCAGCAGCCCCCCGGGAACCTTATAAAGGTGAACTCGCTATCTTTTAATCCATAGGATTACTTAGGATTACATAGGATATACGGCACAGAAATAGGCCATTCGGCCCAACCAGTCCATGCCGGCGTTTACGCTCCACTCGAGCCTCCTCCTGTCTTTCCTCATCTAAATCTATCAGCATAACCCTCTATTCCCTTCTCCCTCATATGCTTGTCCAGCCTCCCTTTAAATGCATCGATACTATTCACTTCAACCACCCCCTGTGGTAGCGAGTTCCACATTCTCACTACTCTCTGGGTAAAGACGTTCCTTCTGAAATCCCTATTGGATTTCTTGGTGACTATCTTATATTGATGGCCTCTAGTTATGCTCTTCCCCACAAGTGGAAACATTCTCTCGCTATCCACTCTATCAAAACTTTTCATAATATTAAAGACCTCTATTAGGTCACCCCTCAGCCTTTTTTCAAGAGAAAAGAGATTCAGCCTGTTCATCCTTTCCTGATATGTATACCCTCGCATTTCTGGTATCATCCTTGTAAATCTTCTCTGCACCCTCTCCAGTGCCTCTATATCCTTTTTATAATAGTAACCAGAACTGCACGCAGTACTCCAAGTGTGGTCTAACCAAGGTTAGATACAGGTTTAGCATAACTTCCCTACTTTTCAATTCTATTCCTCCAGAAATAAACCCTAGTGCTTGGTTTGCTTTTTTAATGGCCTTGTTAACCTGTGTCGCAACTTTTAGTGATTTGTGTATTTGTACTCCCAGATCCCTTTGTTCCTCTACCCCACCTAGAGTCACACCCTCCAAGTGATAAGTGACCTCCCTATTCTTCCCACCAATATGTAATACCTCACATTTATCTGTGTTGAACTTCATTTGCCAATTATATGACCATTCTATTAAATTAGCTATCCGCTAGTCCTCTGGCACTATACCTTTTTCTAACGAATTATTAAATGTGCGTTGTAATGCCTCTGCCATCTCTGCCCTAGATTCTTTTAAAATGCGTGGATGTAATCCATCCAGACCAGGGGTTTTATCCTCTTTGAGTTTGATTAGTTTATTTAATATATCCCCTCTTTTTATTTTAAATGCACTTATCTCATTACTAATCTCATCATCCAATGTCATGTCCACCTGTTCTATCTCCCTGGTAAATACTGAAGCAAAATAATTATTTAATATTTCTGCCATCTCTCCATCGTTACCTGTGGTATTATCCCTTAATGGCCCTATTCCCATCCCAACCTTCCTTTTTTATTGATGTGCTGTAAAATATTTTACTATTTTGTTTTATATTCCTTGATAATTTAATTTCATAGTTCCTCTTTGCCTTCCTAATTGTTTTTTTGACTTTTCTCCTAATCTCTTTGTATTCTCCCCTTGCTGACTATGTACTTAATGTATGCCTCTTTCCTTACTCTTACTTGTTCCCTTAGGGCTTTATTCATCCATGGAGTCTCATTAGTGTTTAGTTTGTGCTTTCCTTTTAGTGGAATATATTGTTCCTGCACTCTGTTGACCACCGTTTTAAATGTTTCCCATTGCTGTTCTACATTGTTGTTTGCCAATATTGTTGCCCATTTTATTTTCCCAAGTTCTATTCTCAGCCCCTCAGAATCAACTTTTCTCCAATCTGTTACCCTAGTTTTCATCATACAGGTAGACTACCCTTTATCCGAACTTCCGAAAACCGAAACCCTCTAAAAACCAAAGTTTTTTTCGGTCAGCGTAAGTCGTGCGCACGACATGACCAGAGTGGCGCACGACTTACGCTGAGCAGAGGATCAGCGTAAGTCGTGCGCACGACCCCCCCGCCGACCCCGACCCCCCCCCGCGGACCCCCGCCGACTTACGCTGAGCAGAGGGTCAGCGTAAGTCGTGCGCACGACCCCCCGCGGGGACCCCCGCCGACCCCGACCCCCGCTGACCCCCCCGCGCGGACCCCCGCCGACCCCCCCGCGGACCCTCGCCGACCCCGACCCCCGCCGACTTACGCTGAGCAGACCTGTTGGTAGAAATGCGGAACTTCATTGCATTCCAGGCTAGCAGCGACGGACAAGCCACGACTGCGGACCCCCGCCGACGCCGACCCCCCCCCCCCCCCCCGTGGACCCCCGCCGACCCACCTTCCGAAATCCGAAATTTTCCGAAAACCGAAACACGGCTGGTCCCGAGGTTTTCGGATAAAGGATAGTCTACCTGTATTTATGTCCTTCTCAATTATCACCTTAAAGCGTATTATATTATGGTCACTATTGCCTAGATGTTCCCCTACATTTACTTCTATTATCTGCTCAGGTTCATTCCCCATTACTAGATCTAATAGCGAATTCTCCCTTGTTGGGCTTTTTACATATTGGGTTAGAAAGGAGTACTGTACACATTGTAAGAACTTCATTCCCTTATCCTCTTTACCTACCTCTTCTGTCCAATTAATATCGGGGTAGTTGAAATCCCCCATGATTATTATTCTATGTTTTTTACTCATTCCCCTAATTTGTCTGCATATTTCTTCCTCCACCTCCCTTCCACTATTGGGTGGCCTGTAGACTTCACCTATTGGTGTGATTGATCCTTTATTATCTTTTATCTCTATCCATATGGATTCTATTTTTGTCTTGCTGATAGCTGCCATTATGTTATCCCTAATAAGTACAGCTACTCCACCTCCCCTTTTTCCCTCTATCTTTTCTAAATATGTTATACCCTGCAATGTTTAATTCCCAGTCCTGATTTTTCTGTAGCCATGTCTCAGTAATCCCTACTATGTCTGGTTCCTCCAGCTCCCCTGTTTTATTACTAACACTGTGTGCATTGCTGTACAGACAGTTTAACTCATTTTTAATAGGATTTCCTCTCACTTTATGTTTAACCATCTGATCTGACTTTGGTAAGCTTGTTCTTTTTACAAGTTATTTTTTGGTGTGAAGGTCTGTGGGATTCTGTGTACATTTACTTAATGCAGAGTGGAGCGGCCATATGTTGTGACGCCCCCCACCCCAAAGCACGGACGTTCCTTTTAGGTTATTCCACCTGCTCTTCTCGAGATGCAGGATGCAGAGAAAATGGACCAACAACAGAGGAAGGGCCACAGATGAGGCCCAGTGTGTGGGCTGGTCACCATTCATTGAGCAGCAACGTGCTCGTGATTTGAGATAATCCAAATCCACTTCACGGTCATTGTCCTCTGTAGAAACAATCCTGGATCGGGTTCCCCCTGGCCTGACACAGTAACATAATCTACCCCCCCAGCCACCATCACTGCACTCTAAAGGCCAGTGCACCTCAAAGAAAACACAACCAGCCATTGCCCTTCCAATCATGTCCAGTGTTTGTGTGCTGTGGTCTACTTTTTCTTTCCCTGGTGCTTCCCCTTAGTGACATAAAAGAAAGAAAAAGAGTTGCATTTCTATAGCGCCTTTCACGACCTCAGGATGTCCCAATGTGCTTTACAGCCAATGAAGTATGTTTTTTTAAAGTGAAGTCACTGTTGGAATATAGTGAGTGTTTCCTGCTACCCAGTGTAACTCTCCTTCAGAGTGTCACCCTAGTGAGAGAGGGAGGTGTGAAGTGCCTGGCGACTGGATGCCCCTGAGGGGTTCCTGAGATAGGATGGCTCCTTTGCTCTATCAGCAGGGTCATCAGTTTTTATCTTCCGCCGCCGTGCTTCTTCAGCCTGCAATGAGAAGACCGGGATGAGTGACCGACGGTTTCCGGAGACCTATCAGCTGGGGCACTGTGCTTCTTAGACTGGGCTGTAAGAACAGACAGTATGCAAGGGTTCTGAGGGAGTCCTAAACAGGCCTACCCACCAACAGTGGAGGCTTTCAGGCAAGGGGTGTGTGAAGATAAGAAATTGCTGCACGCGAGTATGCAGCGGATGATGGTGAAAGTGTATCTGTGTGATACAGGCATGGCATTGCAGGCCACTACACACAAATAAGTAGAGGGTTTATGTCCCTGAGCAAACATCTTCAACTTTCTTCCTCATTTGGGAGGTTGTCTTCTTGAACTTCAGAGACAGCAGTCCCCTGCTCCACCACCTCTTTCCATGCAGCCATCATTGCTGAGGAGGTTGCCCCTCACACCCCTTGCCTGGACCTCCTTCAATGCTTCCAGTGCTCCTCTCTCTCTAAAGCGAGCTGTCCTGCTTGCACCTTGGGAACCATCCGCACTTGTGCTGATTTTCCGCCACTTGCTCCCAAAGCCGCTGTCCAAACTTAACCTTTTCCTGCCCCACAGGAAGTTGCTGCACCTGCACTGGTCCCTGGGGAGGGTATGGTGGATTGCTGAAATAGGCAACCTTCTTTGCATCTATTCAAGGAGTAGCAACTCCTCTTGCCCATAGCCTCGCATTTCCTGCCACCACATTTGCCTTGTCAGCCACTTTTCTTGGCCCACACAACCCTTGGAAAGGCCGCCAAGACCCACATGTGGCCAATTACCTGTAAGTAGCTGTATCCTTCTAAACCCTGGGTCCAGCCCTTTAAGAGCTACAACTGGGCTTGATATTCCATTGCCCCCTTTGGTCAGCTCCTGTTAGGGGCCCAATCCTAGTCAGGAATAGCTCTGCACACCTAACTAAGGCTCCTCCTGAGATCCGAAGGGGTGGGCTGTTCCTATCTAAGGTGGGTGCAAACCTGGCGGCTGAGCACTGGGACCAGTTAATCTACCCTTCTATTTAAAGGATGAAAAACAGATGTGGTGAGTGGTTTTAAGGCTGGAGTTGACAGCATTGAGTATTTCAAGTGGTTCGGAGGCAAATATATACCAGAATTGAGAGGTTCTACCTATCAGGAAAGACTGAACAGGCTGGGGCTCTTTTCTCTAGAAAAGAGAAGGCTGAGGGGTGCCCTGAGCGAGGGCTTTAAGATTATGAAAGGGTTCAATAGGGTAGATGTAGAGGAGGTGTTTCCAATTGTGGGAGAGACCAAAACTAGGGATCAGAAATCTATCACTAATAAATCCAATGGGGAATTCAGGAGAAACCTCTTTATCCAGAGAGTGGTGAGAATGTGGAACTCGCTCCCACAGGGAGTGGTTGAGGCAAATAGCCTTTAAGAGGAAGCCAGATAAGTGCATGAGGGAGAAACAAATAGAAGGGTATGTTGATAGGATGAGATGAAGAGGGGTGGGAGGAGGCTCGTGTAGAGCAGAAACACCGACATGGACCAGTTGGGCCGATAGGCCTGATCTATGCTGTAAATTCTATGTAATATATGGTTTTGTTTTTCTTTCACAGAGTAACGTGATCTTGCTGTTGAACTTGACCAATGGTGCGGTCAGTCGTATCGTCTTCTCTGGAAAAGAACCAGAACCTCCCACAAAGTCGCACTGGTGGGCGAATAAAGAGGACCAGGTCAGCAACTCAGTTCGTGCACCCTGACAGATATTAATAATTTTGCATTTGTCTGTAGTTTTTCAAATGATATGATCTATGGTTTAAAGAAAACCTGAAGTCACTAATTTCCAAACTGCATTATGTAATGAAAGCACTTCACCCACGATATTTTAATGTGAGTAAATGCAGCAATGCGCTCTCCTCGATGGGAGTGTGACTCGAAGAATTGGTGCTATAATGTTAAGGAATCTATCTGCAGCCCATGCTGCAAGCTGGCAGTACAGCATCACTGTATTTACTATGTAAAGAGTAATGGTTGGGAGTGTGTTGAAGAGCTGGAACTCGTGAGCAGTGTAGACAACAAACAACAACTTGTATTTATATAGCGCCTTTAGCGTCATAAAACGTCCCAAGGTGCTTCACAGGAGCGTTAACAGACAAAATGTGACACCGAGCCACAGAAGGAGATATTCGGACAGGTTACCAAAAGCAAGGTCAAAGAGGTAGGTTTTAAGGAACCTCTTAAAGGAGGACAGAGAGGTGGAGGGGTTTAGGGAGGGAATTCCAGGGCTTGGGGCCTAGGCAGCTGAAGGCACGGCCGCCAATGGTGAGGCAGAGGAAATCGGGGATGCGCAAGAGGCCAAAAAGGCAGAGGTTGAGCAGTTTACAGGTTGATCAAAGCTCTGAGAGCTTGTTACATTGTACAAACTCCAAAATGTTATTTCTATTATCATTTAAAGAACTATCTACTTACTCTCATTCCCCTCTGCCCTTTCTCCAGACTTTGAAATGTTTTCTTTCTTGAATAATAAGCCACTTCCCTTTTAAAAGAAGTTTCTGTTTCTGATTGGGCACTCCACGTCTTAATAACCCTCTGCATAAAAATATTTTTCCTAATCTCTCCCTGACATGAATCTTGTCATCATTCATGTGGAAATGACTTATGAAATGATACTGGGCCGCCTGCTGGTGGCGCTGTCCAGGGAGAGTATAAATACTCATGGGATGTCCCTACCATCATGGTTGGCAGCTCCTGGCCCCGTGCTGCTCCGAAGATTCGTCCGATCCTCTAAGAGTGATCCCCTTGTCGACGAAGTGGAGCAGACGGATGTCAATCCCACGTACGCGCACGTGCGGTACCCTGATGGCCGGGAATCCACAGTGTCACTTCGGGATCTGGCTCCCTGCCCAACCGGTCCCACGGACCTAATCGATAGTGGGATCCGTATTAATGACGCCGATACCCTGTGCTCCTCTGAGGATGATGCCCTACCCGGGACGTCAAGGGATCTGCCAGCTATTCCGCCGGATCAACCCGGGGAACAGAGCGCTCCCCGCGGGATGGTCACCCGAAGCCAGGACGCCGGTCAGTCACCGACTACTGAAGCCAGCTCTGCGCCTGTGGAGGGCCCGCACCCGGAGCCACGATCTCCCCAGTCCCCCTCAGGTTGATCAAGGCGACACGGACTCTGCCAGCCCGCTGGTACGAACCAAGCGACCCAGGGACCAAAACACGGTCCGAGGAGACGTGCCTTCCGGCCTCCAACGGAGATCCAAATGACTGCGTCTGTTCTTAGTCCGATTAATTCGGTAGAAGGAAGCTGCCGGACTTCCAATCTTTCAGGCGGGAAGAATGACATGAATCTTGGCATTCATGTGGAAATGACTTATGAAACAATACTGGGCGGCCTGTTGGTGGCGCTGTCCAGGGAGAGTATAAATACTCGGGCACGGGCCCAGCTTGCTCAGGACATTCTTTAACAGGAACTAGTGAAGGACACAACTAGATCTCCATGTTGAAAAACAGTTGATTAAAGCCTTGTTTAATACTTAGACCAAGTGCCTAGTAGTTTTCTTACGTCACTCCCTTTGTTCTTTTGGTGGTCATCTTAAATTTACAGCCTCTAATTACCAACTCACCGACCAGCAGAAATAGCGTTTCCCCAATTTCCCTCTTCAAAACCTTTCAGGGTTGTAATACAGTTGTATAGGCTGGAAGAAGAGAGTTTTGCTCAGAAATAATATTTTAGTAGATGTAACATTTTTAAGCAAGGCATTAACATAATTTGTTATTTTCATTTGTAGGATGGTTACAAAATGTGCAGAGAATTCTCGCACAAAAATTGGCTTGTGTTCTACAAGGCGCAGGGGTAAGAACCTCTTTTTGCTTCGATAAGATTGATTCTTTCTTTAAAAAATGTATTACCACGTGTGTTTCCGAGCTTGCGTTGGTGGTGGGGAGCGTTGCTTGCTAGCCATGTATATCAGGCGCCCTTGTGCCGAGCCTCCACCCATAACTACCATTGAGTCTGGGCTGGTTGAGTAATTTGCACTGTCTCGTGTGTCCCTGAGCAGTACAGACTAGGACAGGGTCCGGATTCACGCCCTGCTCTGTTGCCAAATAACTAATCTCAGCTAGGGTGGCAACGCTGGGGCTCAGTTGTCCATGCGGGGGTGGGGGGAGGGGAATCATCAAGGTTTGCGATGTCCCTTGCAGTCGAATAACATATGAAGACAGAGGAAGAAAGAAGAAGAACTTACCTTTCTATTAGCGCCTTTCACGACCTTAGGACATCCCAAAGCGCTTTACAGCCAATGAAGTGTAAACACTGTTGTAATGTGGCAGCCAATTGCGCACAGCAAGCTCCCACAAACAGCAGTGTGATAAAGACCAGATAATCTCTTTTAGTGATGTTGGTTGAAGCTTGAATATTGGCCACGACACCAGGGAGAACTCCCCTGCTCTTTTTTACACTCACCTGAGAGGGCAGACGGGGCCTCGGTTTAACGTCTCATCCACAAGACAGCAGCTCTGACACTGCAGCACTCCCTCAGTACTGCACTGGTGTCAACCTAGATTTTGTGCTCAAGTCTCTGGAGTGGGACTTGAACCCACAACCTTCTGACCCAAGTGGCAGAGCAACCACTGAGCCTCAGTTGACACTGACTGACCACTTAGACAAGGTACCAGAGGGCTGCCAGTGTCCATGGGTAGGTACTCCAGCATGGGTCGGGGCCTTCAGGACACAAGGGGAGAAAATTGAGGGGGAAAAGGCGAGAAAGACTGGGTACAGTGGAACAATCACACCTAAACTAGCCCCAGCATCTTTAAACTTGCAGCAGCTTCTGTTGCCTAAACTAACAGAACTGATACTTAAAAGGGCTAAATCACAGAATTTGCCGTGTATGTATTAAAGATCTTACTTCTGCACACACTTCCTATCAAGTTTTCCCAATATCAATTCCAATGGCCACATTTAATAGTGACAACTGCCTGTGTAAACCTGCACAGTGCCTACCGGTGGCAGAAGGGTGTAATTTCACCATGACAAGCTGACTTAGGCCATTTCCATCATAAATGGGAATATAAAAATAGGGACAGTGTGCATGACTTCAAAATGGGAGTAGAATTGTGCCCGTGCACCCTGGTTCATCTATCCCCCCAGCCTTTAATCCTGCTTCACCCTGGAGACCACACTTCCTCTTGACTCTCCTCGTGTGGCATTGCAGGAGATGGATGAGACCACTGAGAACTGCAGTGTACACGTAGTACATGTAATGGACTCAACTGTGGCTTCAGAAATCTACAGGGCATTTTCACGGCTGTTTTGAGATTGAGACAGTCTGGTCGCAGTCGTTGAAAGCACATGGGAGCACATGTTCAGTGACGGGCGGGTGTGTTTTACAGGAATTCCCTGAACGTGTTGGATGTTCTGGAGGGTCGAGCCCATTCCATATCCCTGCCAATCAACGTTAAATCTGTTCATTTGGTGGCTGAAGACAGATGGCTGCTGGTGGAGAGTAAAACTAACAAGTGAGTACAGCACATTTCTTTTACTTTAGGCTGTACGTTCCTGTAACTTGTAGATCAGGTGCAGCATTTAGTGGACACTGTCAATATGTTATTAGTGCTGACTGCTGCTTCATTACCTTGCGTATTGGTACTTCTAAAGAGAAACGGTTGTGCTTTCATCACGATTGGACGTCCCAAACGATTTACAGCAAATGTAATATTTTGAAGTGTCGTCACTGTTGTAATTTTAGGGAGATGTTCCAGCCAGTTTTGCGCACAGCAACATCCCAGCAACAACAACAAGATAAATGACCAGATAATGTTTTTTTAGTGATGTTGGTTGAGGGATAAATATTGCCCAGGACACCATGGAGAACTCCCGGGGAATCTTTTACAACCACCTGAGAGGCCTCAGTTTAACGTTTCATCTGAAGGAAGGTTTTCCAGCATTCTTTGATCATTTCATGCCTATGTGTATGCAAAAAGCTGTTAATCTAGAGCTAGCACACATAGGAAAAACTTTATTGTAAGAGGAAAATGTGGCAGGGCAGAGACAGGCCTCAATAATTAAAGTAGTTTTAAACACAGTTTAATATTTTAATATTTTGCAGTACTTAGATGGAAAATAAATTACTCAGGAAGACCTCCCCAGTCATATCACCTGGTTATGCAGTGCTTCCTGCTATTCAATAATTTGCTCTGTACGTATCAACACTTCAATTTTGTTTCTCCCATCGCTCTCATCAGTTCTAGTTCATCCTTAATCAAATGTCACGTTTCCTGAGGAGCTCAAATAGCTATTTGTTCAAGATGATTCACTGAAATTTACATTTGGAAAGCTACCAATCACCAAGGAAAAGGAACCAATTCAAATGCTGAACCTTGAACCAATTGCATCACTCGATTTATTTCTTCCAAATGATTGCAGCACCATTTTAACTTTGGAGCTCGCTGAATATAAAAATGACATTTAAAGCATTAGAAATTCTATAATTCAAACTAAAACCAATAAGCTTGTTCATACTGTTGCCTTGTATTTTATTTGTTCTCGATTGTGGACGCATTTATTGTCTATCCCTGGTTTGCCCTGAAAAGGTGGTGGTGGGCCGCCTTCTTGAACCAGTGCAGTCTATGGGTGACGGTGCTCCCACAATGGTGTTAGATAGGGAATTCCAGGATACTGACCCAGTCACGATGAAAGAACAGTGATGTATGTCTGTATGGTATTCCAAATTTAAAAATTGTGTTTCTTTCCAGAGGCCTGCGTGTGTCTTGGGGGTTCCTGGCAACTCAGGTCCTCTGTTCCCCTGGGATCTTGTTGCCCATTTGTTTCCCCTACAGTGAGGGCCAATCACCCATGTGTAGCTTGGGGTTCTGATCTGTTCACGTGACCTTTTACAGTTGTTAGATCCGTGTGTTAATGGAGACACGGAATGCAGGAGTTGATTTAACAAGTGTTTATTGAACAAAGTCTGGAGGTGAACTAACTACACAAGACGCTATACAGGCTTATATATCCGAGTGGTTACTACTGGTACTACAGTATACAGGGGCTTCAAAAACATAGTTCCTCTTAAAGGTACATACACTACAACAGTGTCTTGCATTTTTTTGTTGTTGTTCTTTCACCATTTTCATTTAAATTTTTTATGTTTATTTCTTGTGTCTTCCCACCCCCAGTTTGAAATCTAGCCAAAGTGCATAACCTTGGGCACTCATGTACAGTTCTGTTGTTTAAAGAAGTTTGTTATTCTTTTTAACCTTTGCTCCCTCAATTCATTGCTGTCAAAGAAAGACTTGGCTCCATGTTAATTTTTTCACCTGTGTTTCAAACGTGGCCTTGGTACCTTGCGTGTTTGTGCTCTCCTGCTGCAGGGAAGCCCACCAGACAGATATGTCCACCAAGTCAAACCTTCCCCAAGGCTCCTTCCTAACCCTAAATCTGCTTCCTTCTCTGGTTTCTCTCCTATCTCTCCTCTTGCCCATTAAAGAGGGGTTTGGGCAGAGACGTGACAAGACTGACTGTGCCCAATGGGGTCCAGCTAGATCTGTTGATGGATGGCAAAACCAGTTTTGCCCCAGATACACTTAAGTCTGTGCTCCTGGGATTTAGGGGAGTGAAGATGGGGACCATACCAGGGGGAACAACTGGGATAGGGGAGAGTAAGTGTTTTAGTGAAAAATCATAAATCTGTGTCGTTGACAATAATTCTAATTGGGATCGACATTTCTGTGCTTTGAATTCATTAAAATGCATTCCAAATATAAGAATAAATTTAAGAAGGCTCCCATCCCTGTGAAGATCCTTTTTATCACCGATAAACTAGGAGTGCCGTGGGGTTGGTGCACTGGCTCCACGCCCGATTCTCCAATCTAATCACCCTCTAATCTATCAGATCATTTTTTCCCCCAATTATTAACAAACAAGTTGTTTTTATCATCTTTCAGGAAGTTCCTCCTGACGAAGCCAATGCACGTTGAATCTGACTTGTCTGGAGTTTGTCAGCTGCATGTAATAAATGAGGAGCCGGTCAGCACAGGATTCGGGATCACAGCAGGTATGAGATTCACTCAGAAGTGAAAACAGATGCATACACTTTCTGTTTGTAACCTCAAGGAACTGTCCTGAAGCAAATGAATCGGAATTCCTCAGTCACTAATGGGACTAGACAGACTAGATGCAGGAAGGATGTTCCCGATGGTCGGGGAGTCCAAACCAGGGGTCACAGTCTAAAGATAAGAGGTAAGCCATTTAGGACAGAGATGAGGAGGAATTTCTTCACCCAGAGAGTGGTGAACCTGTGGAATTCTCTACCACAGAAGGCAGTAGAGGCCAATTAAATATATTCAAGACGGAGTTAGATATATTTCTTAAGGCTATAGGGATCAAGGGATATGGGGAGAAAGCAGGGACCGGGTACTGAATTTGGATGATCAGCCATGATCTCATTGAATGGCGGAGCAGGCTCGAGGGGCCGAATGGCCTACTCCTGCTCCTATCTTCTATGTGTCTATGTCACATAGCTGCCTGCTGCACGGACCAATTATTGGGTAACAGTCAAAGGGCTGGTGATTCTGACATCCAGATATTCAAGGGTCTTCAACCTCTCAGCGTTATAGAGAATCACTTGCACAAGGTAGGTTGCACCGGACCCTCATTTCAAAGTGGCTTCTCTGCACGAATCATTACCAGCACTGATCGCTCAGTCATTTTATGATTGGCAAACAGCAGCCTTAGATCAAATGCACGTGGATACTTTGAAATGGTGTCTTTGCTTTGCTGAGTGTCTCCTTCACTGAGTGGTTGGGCGGAGGGGGTGGGAGAGGGCACAGGACTTGATCCCGACTGAAGCCAGGGAACCAGAGCGGAAGAAGGAGAATTGCAGAGGATGTGTCACACTTCAAGCCTTGTTGCAAGTACCTCAGTGCTATCCCTGGACACCACACGTGTGCTTAATGCCTTAGGGTCCAACTCCATGCAACAAGCAAGCATTGCCATTGGCACAAAGAATCAAGGGCAAAACACTAAAGCTATTATCAGGAATCTGTTCCACGCTGACTCACAGGGTAAGGGAAGGGGATTGAGGATCGTCTGCAACTTGCACAGCCCCTTCAGCCCTCTCCCTCAGTCTTTAATGCCAGCTTAAGTTGAACAAGTTCCAGCATCACAGGAGCACTTGCTGGTGTGTCAGCAGGCCAGAATATCAGGTCTGTCTTCCTCTAGGACAATCTGAACCAATATCTCATCAAGGAATATCTTAACTCTGCTTCAGCATGGGTCACCATCATTACCATGGTAATCACCATGATACTGACTACAACAAGGCTTGAGGTATTACCGTTCCTTTGCAGTTCCCTCCTTCCACTCTGATCCCCTGGCTTCAGTCGATATCAAGTCCTATGCCCTCTTCCTCCCCCCGCCCCCCCTAAATCTTTGTGAAGGAGACACTCTTTTCAGAGGGTCTGATGCAACCTACCTTGTGCAAGTGATTCGCGATAATGACAGGTTGAAGACCCTTGAATGTCAGGATGTCAGAATCACCAGCCCTACGGTTGTTTCCCAATAATCGGTCCATGCAGCCGGAAGCTATGCGACACAGTCAGTGACAGAGGAACTCTGATTCGTTTCTTTCAGAGCAGCAGGAGGAGAAGCTCATGCACGCCACCACTCCTTCTGATGGCCAGGATACCCGTATTGCTTTTGAATTGGGCCTTGGCTGCTTCAAGCGTTAGGGTGGCCAAACCTCCGGGATTGCGCTGGACTCTCCAGGAATTGCAGATTAATCTCCAGGACACTGCTGGGAACAACCCGGGAGAAAAATCACAGGGGCATTAAAATGAATCTTTCAGCACTTCTGTTTATTAGTTCTAACAATGTTGGGAAAGGAAAGGTTGTGTGACTGACATTCAAAAATCATCCCATCGGGTAATGAAGAGTCTGTTCGCTTTCTAATTGGTGAGGGAAGGCGGGAAGGTGGGATGTTGGGCGACCAATTTTGTGGGAGGGGGGTGGGGGGGCGGGCGAGGCTTGCAGTAGGAGGGACCAGGTCACGCGATGAATCCTCCAGGAATACATCCAGCCAGAGTTAGCAACCCTAGGCTGCATACTGGACCCAGTGAACCTCTCTCACCTCTTGTAGAATACTTCAATAATAAAAACAGAAAATGCTGGAGATACTCAGCAGCTCCTGACGAAGGGTCATCGACCTGAAACGTGAACTCGGTTTCTCTTTCCACGGATGCTGCCTGAGCTGCTGAGTACTCCCAGCATTTTCTGTTTTTATTTCCAATTTCCAGCATCCGCAGTATTCTGCTTTTGTAGAATACTTCAACATCGGTTTGGGAAAAAGTTGTACAGTGTAGCTGGGCTGTGGCCAGGGATGATGAATTTTACTGAGTATCTGTTTACTTCACCAGTCACTGATTAAAACCCCCAGAAGAGGGACATGGAACCAAGATGGGTAACTGGAGTTAAGATATGGATCAGCCATGCTCTGATTGAATGGTGGAACAGGTTCGAGGGGCTGAATGCCCTTCTCCTGTTCCAATGTTCCTACGTCAGGCGCTTATAATTCACCAATGACAAAGTGGAATGTGCAGTGATGGTGTTCATACCTATTGTGTTATTAGTCACATCTCTTATCTCACAGTCTTCACAGCAAATGCCTGCTGGATTATTAGACTCCACGGAGCTGTGGGTTGTTTTGGAGTAGGGGTTGATGTCTTGAAGTGAATTTGAGTCATCCAAGATACTGATCTTTGCAAAAGGTGGAAACAAATTGGTTGAAGTCTCTCTGAAACAGCATGGACCTGAAATGGCCAGTAAGAGTTGAGAATGAGCTGTGAGAAGATGTAAACCCATCATGATGTTAGGCCTACAAAGCCCAATTGCCTTTGATAAGAAATAAAAACAGAACCTGCTGGAAACACTGAGCAGGTCGGGCAGCATCTGTGGAGAGAAACAGAGTTAACGCTTCAGGTCAATGACCTTTCATCAGAACTGGAAGATGTTGGCGACGAACAGTACACAGCCAGGGAAAGGGTGGAGCGGCAGGGAAAGAACAAAGGGGGAAGGTCTGTGATCAGGTGGAAGGCAGGAAAAAAAGAAAGACTTGCATTTCTACAGCTCCTTTCACGACCTCAGGACATCCCAAAGTGCTTTACAGCCGGTGAAGTGTGGTCACTGTTGTAATGTAGGAAAACCAGCAGCCAATTTGTGCACAGCAAGCTCCCACAAACAGCAATGTGATAATGACCAGATAATCTGTTTTAGGTGTTGAACAGAGGGATAAATATTGGCCAGGACACCGAGGAGAACTCCCCTGCTCTTCTTCGAATAGTGCCATGGCATCTTTTACGTCCACCTGAGAGAGCAGATGGGGTTTAATATCTCATCTGAAAGTCGGCACCTCCAACAGTGCAGCACTCCCTCAGTACTGCACTGCAGTGACAGCCTAGATTTTTGTGCTCAAGTCTCTGAAGTGGTTAAATTACAAAAGGGATGATGGTGCAAGGCTGTTAATGGGACAAACATGGCAACAAAAGATGAGGTGTAAATGGTTACAGAATGTCCAAGACTTGCTTAAAAGCTGTTCATCGCCAGCACCTTGCAGTTTACCTTTGAAATGCAGTGACTGTTACTGTGGAGACAAACGTTGTGGCAGTTTGCATGCAGCAAGATCTCACCAAACGCAAATGAGATCATCTGCTTTGATGGTGTTGGTTAATGGCAAAATGTTGGCCAGGACACAGGGAGAGTACCCAGCTCTTCTCCAGTCGTCCCTTGGAATCTTTTACATCCAACTGAGCAGGCAAAAGAGGCCTTGGATTAATTTCTCCTCCAAAAGATGACGCGTCTAGCAATGGAACACTCCCTCACGACTAGACCAAAGTGTCAGCCTAGTCTATCCTGGGGTTTGAACTCACGGCCTGACTCAAGGAGCTACTAACTGAGGGAAACTAACACTTGTTCTATTTATTGATTCCACACCAATTGTTCATGAAACACTACTGATAGCTTTTCCCTCCATTGATTTTAGCCCTGGAGCTCGTAAGCCCCAATACGGTGTCAAGGGAAGAGTTGCCCTCAGAAAATCTGAGCGCAGCCCTGGGCCAGAAGATTGTGTCTCCAAATCGGATCCTGTCTGATGAAAACAGCTATGCAACTATTGTTGTTGGGTTTCCAGATCTAATGGTAAGGCACAGTTCGAAAGAACCGGTTACAGTTCAGTAAGAAGTGTTGCGGTTTTCAGTTGTCTGTATAAATTAATACCTGACGAGAGAATGGGGTTACTTTTCAATCTGCTGTCTTTTAAACTGGTGGTGTGGATTGGTCACTTGTTTTAGAAAAGGTCCGTTTTTCATTTCCACTTTACTTGACTTCAGTGGAGAGGAATATCAGTTATTTCGATAACAGGTGGCCTATTAGCTAGGTTGAAAATCTATCCCAGTATCTCTTTTTAAGTGATTAGGAGTTTGTCTCCTGTTCACTGAATAGTGCAGTAATGCAACAATTTCAGACCATAACCTCAGCCCCTATCGTATATATATATTTTTTATCCACACTTTTTGTCTGTCTTTTTTTCTTCTCCCCCACAGGGCAGCTGTCTTTCACTCTGCCAGCACAATTCACACTTCATCTCGAGCCATCCTTTGTTTCTTAACCTGTCCCATTACCATCTCCTCTCGCCTTGAATATCTCTGAATCTCTTCCGCCTTCTATCCTATCACAGACCGTCCCTTTTGTTCTTTCCTCCCCTCTCCGCTTTCCCAGCCTCTTCACTTGCTTAAAAATCTGTTCCATTTCCTGCTTTTTTCCAGTTCTGGCGAAAGGTCATCGACCTGAAACGTTAACTCTGTTTCTCTCTCCACGGATGCTGCCGGACCTGCTGAGTTTCTCCAGCATTCTCTGTTTTTAGTGCAGTAATGCTGTTTGTGCAGAGACTACACATTTACCCTGTATTTTATTGTTCACTCTACTGATGTATAGTTTTTACAAGACTATTCCCTCTCCGACACACCCATAACAAAAAGCCCACTCTAAACTTTTAGCAGCTGTTTTGCTTAATCTGCATTCTATAGAAGGTTGTGGGCTACCCATGAACCATCTTCCTAATAATTCTGCTTGCAAAAGAGATCTAAATTCACCAGTTAAAATGGTGGCTGCACTCACACGCTTGATGAACCAGGGGACGCTGATTTAAGGTGATTAGCAAAAGAACTAGAGATGACATGAAGCAATTCTTTACACAGCGAGTGGTTGTAATCTGGAATGCACTGCCCGAAACAGATTCAATAGTAACTTTCAAAAGGGAATTGGATAAATACTTGAAGGGAAAAAATTACAGGGCTCTGGGGAAAGAGCGGGGAAGTGGGATTAATTGGATAACTCTTTCAAAGAGCCGACACAAGCACGATGGGACGAATGGCCTCCTGTGCTGTATCATTCTATAACCACTACCCTGTGTTAAGTCCATGATCTGATATGACTGTGCGATTCATCGCTTTAATCTGTATCAAATCAGCCTCCTCTTTGCTGCAGTTCAACACTCCCAAGATTTATTATTTCTATTTATTTCTCTTTATATCCTTGCTTAGAAACATAAAATGCAAAGTATCCAAAAAGGCTGCTCCAACCTCATTATGTACTTCTGATTCCCTTGCATGGTTCATGAATCAAAAGTGAGCTGGAGCCATGCTGCAACATAGTGCAGATCGGAGAGTCCTGTGCAGATTCTGCAGTCTATGGCCAGTCAAACTGAATGTTCGTGAGTTGGGTACCTGCTTCTCATCGAGTGAGCCTTGTGATTTTAGTGCTTCGCTCCTGAGCAGTGCCCAACTTGTGCCAACATGCTCAATTACAACTAATAAAAAGTCATAATGCTGTGAAAGGATTCGCCTTGTAGAACCTTCCGTTAAAACAAGGCAAGGAAATGCGCAATGGGAAATCCTCGTGAAGTTTCACCGTAAATTCTCAAAAAATTGAAGAAACTATTCTGGCAAAGAGGCTCTTGAATCCGTAGAAATAGACTACACTGAGTGTTTCTTCTTAGGCAGTCCCTCGGAACCGAGGATGACTTGCTTCCACACTGAAAATGAGTTCTCAGTTGACTGATGAGTCCAATGCAGGACCTACAGTCTCTGTCACAGGTGGGGCAGACGGTGGTTGAAGGGGCGGGTGGGTGGGGTGCTTGGGTTGACGTGCGCTCCTTGCGCTGCCTGTGCTTGGCTTCCGCTTGCTCCTGGCGAAGAGACTCGAGATGTTCGGCGCCTTCCCGGATGCTTCTCCTCCACTTTGTACGGTCTTGGGCCAGGGATTCCCAGGTGTCGGTGGGGATATTGCACTTTTTCAAGGAGGCTTTGAGGGTGTCCTTGAAGCGTTTCCTCTGCCCACCTGGGGCTCTCTCGCCGTGTCGGAGCTCCGAGTAGAGCACTTGTTTTGGGAGTCTCGTATTGGGCATGCGGACAACGTGACCCGTCCATCGGAGCTGATCGAGCGTGGTCAAAGCTTCGATGCTGGGGATGTTGGCCTGAGCGAGAACACCGACGTTGGTGCGCCTATCCTGCCAATGGATTTGCAGGATCTTGCGGAGGCAGCGTTGGTGGTACCGCTCCAGTGCTTTGAGGTGCCTGCTGTACATGGTCCATGTCTCCGAGGCATACAGCACGGCGGGTATCACTACTGCTCTGTAGACCATGAGCTTAGTGCCAGGTTTGAGGTCCTGGTCTTCAAAGACTCTCTTCCTCAGGCGACCGAAGGCTGCACTGGCACACTGAAGGCGGTGTTGGACTTCGTCATCGATGTCTGCCCTTGTTGACAGTGTTAACACTGTAAGCAGTGCACGAGTTGCTTCATTTTATACGACAGCTCCTCTTGGCCCAGTAACGTGAGAGAGTGCGCCGCATGGAAACAGAAATTGAGAGTGCAGCGGTGCAGAGCTGATGCAAGGAATCAGTGAGCACCATGTTTCACATACATGCACATAAGATGGGCGAAATGGCGAGGCTGCTCTGCTAGCATTGAGCACTGCATCAGTAGATGCAGGATTAGGGTCCGGTGTGATTACGCTATCTCCGACTCGTCACCAGCAGGGTTCACCAACACCGTTTCAGCCCTGATGTTTAGTTCCTGTTTTCAAGCGCACGGCATAATGTTTACTCACTCTACCCAGGGGAAAGGAAGGGCACCCAAAGCTAGAGCTCCCTGGCTGATTAAAGAAATAGAGATTAAAATGAAACAGGAAAAGGAGGGTTAAGATAAATGTCAGGCTTATAATTCAGTAGAGAACCAAGCTGAATGTAGATAGTACAGGGGAGAACTGAAAAAGGAAATAAGAGGGGCAGATAGCATGCATGAGAAAAGATTAGCGGGTAACATAAAAGGGAACCCAATAGTCTTTTAGAAACATATAAGGAGTAAAGGGATAATCAAAGGAAGGGTGGGGTCAATTAGGGATGAAAAAGGAGATCTTGTGTAGGCAGAGGGCATGTCTGAGGTACTAAATGAGTCTGTTGCATCTGTCTTCACTAGAGTAGAGGATGCTGCCAAAGTCACAGTAAAGGAGGAGGTACTAGAGAATTTGGATAGGATAAAAATAGATAAAGAGGATGTAATTAAAAGGTTGGTAGTCCTCAAAGTAGAAAAGTCACCCAGTCCAGATAGGATGCATCCTAGGTTGCTGAGTGAACACAAGACATAATAATGTAGAAACAAGAAAACATCATTCATCCCAGCTTGCCATCTAACCCAGCCCATCCATCCCAACCCAACCTACCCCACCACCCAGCCCATCCATCCCAACCCAACTACCCCACCACCCAGCCCAGCCATCCTAACCCAACCTACCCCACCACCCAGCCCAGCCATCCTAACCCAACCTACCCCATCACCCAGCCCATCCATCCCAACCCAACTACCCCACCACCCAGCCCAGCCATCCTAACCCAACCTACCCCACCACCCAGCCCATCCATCCCAACCTACCCCACCACCCAGCCCATCCATCCCACCCAACCTACCGCACCACCCAGCCCATCCATCCCAACCCAACCCACCACCCAGCCCATCCATCCCAACCCAACCTACCCCACCACCCAGCCCATCCATCCCAACCCAACCTACCCCATCACCCAGCCCATCCATCCCAACCCAACTACCCCACCACCCAGCCCATCCATCCCAACCCAACCTACCCCACCACCCAGCCCATCCATCCCAACCCAACCTACCCCACCACCCAGCCCAACCCAACCTACCCCACCACCCAGCCCATCCATCCCGACTCAACCCAACCTACCCCACCACCCAGCCCACAGACCCAGCCTAAACCATCATCCAACTGAATCAACTCAATGCACTCCACCACTCAACCCATCCATCCCAAACCAACCCAACAAATCCCACCATCCAACCCCATTCAACACAACCCAGCTCCATTCAACCCAACCCACCTCACCACCCAGCCCCATTCAACCCAGCCCACTCCATCATCCATTGTACATTTTACTGATGCTCCATCCTCTAATAGGAACTTATTATCTGCCTGTGCAGCCTGAGTGCACTCAAACTTCAATGTGTAAACTTTGTACGGCAGCACAATGGGAAAACAAGTTGAAGGATCAAGTGCCGATGTCTCTGTGATTTGAATCCCCTCCCCGTTTTTCTGGGGAATTGCATGAATCAATTGCACTGACTGCCCTGTTCCTCCTCTCCGCAACCCATCGAGTTTTCTTTCCTACTTGTGTTATGAATCTTGGTCTGTGTGTTCTTTATTTTGAATCAATTTAAGGAAATCGTAAAGTTGGGTTTACTATCTAAATACATTTTTTGACAACTGCACAGTTAATGAGAGTCTCTTGATAGCTTTTTTTTTGCTTTTAGGAATTATTAATTTTTTTGTTGATTAAATCCTGGGTTACTTACCACTGGAATGTGTCCCTACAGTCTCCCAATGAGGTGTACACATGTAAGCGAAGGGCTCCATTGGACAGTACTGGTGCTGGCTCCCCAAGGGATAAGTTCTTCTATCAGTCCGGGAATGTGAAACAGACCAACTGCGTAACTCTGACAGGAGCCAACCAGGTGATTCGAGCTGTTGCTGCCAGAGAAGTGCCTCTAAGTGAAATCTACCCAAAAGGTTAGTGTGGTGCTGAGGTTCTGCATACAGTCCCTTTAGATAGAGGTATCATCATGTCAGGATCTCAGGTCAGAACAGAACCACATTCGTAGCTTTCAACATTAACCATGAGATCCACCACCTGCTCTCTGTACCCCATTCCCTTATTCTTCTTAGGCAGTCTCTCGGAACCGAGGATGACTTGCTTCCACACTAAAAATGAGTTCTCAGGTGACTGATGAGTCCAGTGCGGGACCTACAGTCTCTGTCACAGGTGGGGCAGATGATGGTTGAATGGGTGGGTGGAGTGCTTGGGTTGACGTGCGCTCCTTCCGCTGTTTGCACTTGGCTTCCGCTTGCTCCCGGCAAAGAGACTCAGTGTTCGGCGCCTTCCCGGATGCTTCTCCTCCACTTTGTGCGGTCTTGGGCCAGGGATTCCCAGGTGTCGGTGGGGATATTGCACTTTTTCAAGGAGGCTTTGAGGATGTCCTTGAAGCATTTCCTCTGCCCACCTGAGGCTGTCTTGCCGTGCCGGAGCTCTGAGTAGAGCGTTTGTTTTGGGAGTCTCGTATCGGGCATGCGGATGATGTGGCCCATCCATTGGAGCTGATTGAGCGTGGTCAAAGCTTCGATGTTGGGGATGTTGGCCTGAGCGAGAACACTGACGTTGGTGCGCCTATCCTGCCAATGGATTTGCAGGATTTTGCGGAGGCAGCGTTGGTGGTAACTCTCCAGTGCTTTGAGGTGCCTACTGTACATGGTCCATGTCTCTGAAGCATACAGGAGGGCAGGTATCACTGCTGCTCTGTAGACCATGAGCTTGGTGCCGGGTTTGAGGTCCTGGTCTTCAAACACACTCTTCCTCAGGTGACCGAAGGCTGCACTGTCACACTGAAGGCGGTGTTGAACTTCGTCATCGACGTCTGCCCTTGTTGACAGTAAACACCCAAGGTATGGAAAGTGGTCCACGTTGTCCAAGGCCTCGTCATGGATGTTGATAATCGGGGAGCAGTACTATGTGGCGGGGGCAGGTTGGTAGAGGACCTTTGTCTTACGGATGTTTAGTGTAAGGCCCATGCTCTCGTACACTTCGGTGAAGGTGTTGACGATGGTTTGGAGTTCGACCTCAGAGTGTGCACAGATGCAAGCGTCGTCTGCATACTGTAATTCGAGGACAGAGGATGGGACGACCTTGGATCTGGACTGGAGGCGTCGGAGGTTGAACAGTTTCCCGTTTGTTCTGCAGATTAGCTCCACTCCAGCGGGGAGCTTACCGACGGCGAGATGGAGCATTGCAGCCAGGAAGATCGAGAAGAGCATTGGTGCGATGACACAGCCTTGTTTGACCCCGGTCTGTACGTGAATTGGGTCTGTGATGGATTCCCACTAAAGTGCTGACTACCTAACTTCCTTTCCTGGCCTGCATGCTAGCTGTCTTTGTAAATGGCTTCCTCTCTTAGGGCACTGTCCTCCTCCCTTTCAAAACCGCCTTCATCGCTCGCTATCTCAAAACAAGCCAACTCCATCCTCTGTTTTTGCAAACGACTGCCACATCTCCAACCTCCCTTACCTCTCCAAAGTCTTTGAACGTCTTTTCGCCACACAGATCCGTGCCCATCTCTCCTGCTGCTTGCTCTTTCAATCTCTCTAATCAGTTTTCCAACTCTCCCAAAACACAAACGGCCCTAACATAAGCCAAGAATAACGTCCTCTGTGACTGTAATTGTGACCATGGTGCATTATCCCTCCTTGTCACACAGATGGTCACAACATTCTCCTCCAATGCCTCTCTTCCATTGTTCAGCTCGGTGGGACTGCCCCAGTTTGGTTTCACTCTTCTCTATCCAGTTGTAGAGTACAGCATCTCCAGCAATGGCTTCTCCTCCTGCCCCCACATTGTCGCCTTGGGAGTTCCCCAAGAATCTGTCCTTGGGCCCCCTCCTCTTGACATTATCCTCAGACATGGGGACAGCTTCCACATGTATACTGATGACACCCAGCTCTACAACTCTGCTGTCTTCCATGACCCCTGGCTTCAGTACAACATAAAATCTTGGATGAGCTGCATTTTCCTCCAGCTAAACAATTAGGAAGACGAAAGCCAGCATCTCTGGTCCCTGCTGCAACATGCAACCCCCTACCACTGACTCCATCCAGCATCTCGTGAAGTGGTGCGCTGATAACAACCTGGCCCTTAACATCAAGAAAACCAAAGAAATCATTGTGGACTTCAGGAAGTCCAAAGGCGGAAGTCACACCCCCATCCACATCAATGGGGCTGTGGTGGAAAGGGTGGACAGCTTTAAGTTCCTCGGAGTCCACATCACGGAAGACCTCTCCTGGTCACTCAACACCTCCTCTCTGGTGAAGAAGGCCCAGCAGCGCCTTTATTTCCTAAGGAGGCTGAAGGGATGTAACCTGTCACCCCTGATCCTCTCTAACTTTTACCACTGCACTATAGAAAGCATCCTGACAAACTGTATCACGGTATGGTATGGCAGCTGTAGCTACTATGACCGGAAAGCCCTGCAGCGGGTAGTCAAAACTGCCCAACGAATTACCGGCACCCGGCTACCGACCATAGAGCACATATACCAGAAACGCTGTCTTCGGAGGTCACGGTCCATCATCAAAGACCCTACCCACCCCAGCCACAGTCTGTTCGCCCTCCTGCCATCTGGGAGATGCTACAGATGCATTCGCACCCGTACAACCAGATTTAGGAACAGCTTCTTTCCCAGGGCTGTCATCCTACTGAACTCCACAAATAAACTCTAAAGCCTGCACATCTGCCAATGCACTTTATTAGGGTTATGTTTATGTTAATATACTACAAGCCAAATGTATGTTGAATGTTTAAATGTCTTAATCTAAATGTACACTCTCGGGAGCCGCAAGCCTACATTTCGTTGTACTGCACTTGTGCACTAACACTGACAATAAAAGTTGATTGGATTTGATTTGATTTGATTTTGATACCTGGGCACTCCCTTAGCCTAAACCAGACTCTTCACAACCTCCGTGTTCTGTTTAACTCTGAGCTGAGTTCCTGACCACACATCTTCTCCGTCACAAACATCACCTACTTCCATCTCCACAAATCACCCACCTCCTCTGCTCCCTAAGCTCACTTGCTGCTGAAACCCTCATCCATGTTTTTGACCTCTCCAGACTCGACTGTTTCAATGCTTACCTGGCCAATCTCTCACCCTCTGTAAACTTCAGTTCGTTCAAAACTCATGCTGTCCAAATCCTAACTCGCACCAACACCTACTTACCCATCGTCCCTGAGCGTCCGGTTCCCCAATGCCTCAAATGTAAAATTCTCATTTTTGTGTTTAAATCCCTCCATGGCCTCGCCCCTCCCTATCTCTGTAACCTCCCCCAGCCCTGCAAACCCTCCTGAACTCTCCATTCCTCTGACTCCAGTGTCTTATGCATCTCCCCTTTTGCCCACCATTGGTGTTTGTGCCTTCAGCCACTCAGATCCCACATTCTGGAATTTATCCCCTAAACCCCTCTACATCTTCACTTCTCTCTCTCTCTCTCTCGCCTCCTCCTTTAAGACCCTACTTAAAACCCACCTCTTTGACCAAGCGTTTAGTCAACGCTCCTTATTTCCTCTGTAAAGCACCTTGGGACATTTGTCTACATTAAAGGCACTATATAAAGGCAACTTGTTGGTCTTTTGGCATGATCATCTATCTCTATTAATTCACCTGCTGACGCGTATAGTCCTAGTGAATCTATCAATAAAATAACCACAGCACTTCTGTCTAAAACTTTTCAATCTAATTTAGTGAAGTTGTGTATTAGATTTATAGGGTTAGATTTTAACTTGGGCCATTCGGCGTAAACTGGACTGCAGCAGCCTGAAAATGACTTGCCACCCGGTTTACAGCTGCCCCCATCTTCAACAGGGCTGACCGCTGGACAGCCGAAGAAACCGCTTGTCTCAGGCCCTGTTGTTACAACTATACCCGGAGTGGTATGATGCTATCTGGTGGAACACTATTATACCCAGTGTGATATGATGATACCCCATTTGACATGACTGTACCTGTGATTTGATGATATATAAGATAATATTACTTTACTGAGTATGATATGGCTATACCCAATGTGATCTGATGACACCGTGTTTTTTTTTATTCGTTTATGGGATGTGGGCGTCGCTGGCAATGCCAGCATTTATTCCCCATCTCTAATTGCCCCTTGAGAAGGTGGTGGTGAGCCGCCTTGAACTACTGCAGTCTGTGTGGTGAAGGTACTCCCACAGGCTGTTAGGGAGGGAGTTCCAGGATTTTGAACCAGCGACGATGAAGGAACGCCGATATATTTCCAAGTCAGAATGGTGTGTGACTTGGAGGGGAACTTGGAAGTGGTGGTGTTCCCACGAGCCTGCTGTCCTTGTCCTTCTAGGTGGAAAAGGTCGCAGGTTTGGGAGGGGCTGTTGAAGAAGCGAGTTGGCGAGTTGCTGCAGTGCATCTTGTAGATGGTCCACACTGCAGCCACGGTGCGCCGGTGGTGGAGGGAGTGACTGTTTAAGGTGGTGGATGGGGTGCCAATCAAGCGGGCTGCTTTGTCCTGGATGGTGTCGAGCTTCTTGAGTGTTGCTGGAGCTGCACTCATCCAGGCAAGTGGAGAGTGACGTAAGAAATCTACTAGGCACTCGGTCTAAGCGTTAAACAAAGCTTTAATCAACTGTTTTACAACATGGAGGTCTAGGTGTGTCCTTCACTAGTTCCTGTTAAGAATGTCCTGCGCAAGCTGGGTCCGTGCCCGAGTATTTATACTCTCCCTGGACAGCGCCACCCGCAGGCCGCTCAGTATTATTTCATAAGTCTTTCTTTCATGAATGACTGATTCATGTCAGAGAGTATTCCATCACACTCCTGACTTGGATTATACTATTCCCAGTGTGATTAATCTCTCCCTACAGCAGTGTTCCAGCATCCGCAATGATCTGCTGGTTTCAGTACTTTGTCTCAGTTTTTTAAGTTGATGCATCTAAAGAAAAAAATCATCAGAATTCTGAAGTTATTTATGAGTAACAGATGTGATCGCTTCTTGCCCAGAATACAGAACTTGTTAAAAATAAACCTATTTTCCCTAACATTACAGAAACTACCTGAGCATAGTTTTAAATGATAGAAGTGAATTAGCCCACACACAGTCGTCTTTGTGTTTAGTCACAAGAGTTTGGCCATAAATATGTTAATAGCATAAGAACATAAGAAATAGGAGCAGGAGTCGGCCATTCGGCCCCTCGAGCCTGCTCCACCATTCAATGAGATCAGGGCTGATCTGATCTTGGCCTCAACTCCACTTCCCACCCCCTCCCCATAACCCTCGACTCCCCTGTAGTTCAAACATCTGTCTATCTCCGCCTTGAATATATTCACTGACTCAGCCTCTACGGCTCTCTGGGGTAGAGCATTCCAAAGATTCACGACCCTCTGAGAGAAGAAATTCCTCCTCATCTCCATTTTAAATGGACGAATCCTTATCCTGAATACATGCTCCATTAGTCTGGTCCCGTTGTATTAGCCGTGGACTCTTTAATGGGCAAGGAGTTCTTGTAGGCTGCGTCTATTTGCAACACAGGTGGGTTGGACCAGATTTCTGATTGGTCCCCTTGGAGCATGCGCAGTCCCAAAACGGTCTTCAGGCTCTCCAGACTGTCTTCAGGCTCCCCCATACGGAAGCACATGTGCAGAAGGACTGAAAGGCCTTGCTAGCACTCACTCCTGTTCTTGTATTGTGACAGCGACAGTTCAGGTTGCCCAGAAACATTTTATTTTTAAAATAAAAAGTCACTCTGAAATTATTCCTGCTACTGAACGTAAAAAAGAAAGAACTTGCATTTATGTAGCGCCTTTACCTCGTCAGGACGTCCCACAGTGCTTCACAGCCAAAGAGGTACTTCTGAAGTGTAGTCACTGTTGTAATGTAGGGAAACAGCAAGCTCCCAGAAACAGCAGTGAGATAATGACAGATTATCTGTTTCAGTGAGGTTGTTTGGGAGAGGAATGTTAGCCAGGACACCGGGGGAGAACTCCTTGCTCTTCTTCCAATTGTGCCATGCGATTTTTAGCATCCACCTGAACAGACAGGTGGGGCCTCAGTTTAATGTTTCATCCGAAGGTTGGCATCTCTGACGATGCTGCACTCCCTCAGCACTGCATTGCGAGTGTCGGCCTGGATTATGTCTCTAAAGTGGGACTTGAACTCACGAGCTTCTGACTCAAAGGCGTGACTGACACTTGACAAACTGTCAGATGTATGAAACATCAATCTGATCTCTAATTGACCTGGAAATCTGGCCACGGAGAATTGACCTCTACTTGACCCAGAAAGGCACAGCAATTATACACGGTGACCTGAAAGACACACACCATATTACACATGTACACTTCAGCTGCAGAATAATACATCGAGCATCAAATAGTAAAATACTTACAATGCAGCAACGTCAAGTGGTGGTGTTGCTCATTCACCTTAACTAAGAATAGTGTGAGAGTAAAGGGGCTATCGACCAGCCAGGATCACCAGTGCTATTGTGCTATTGATTTGTGTTCTTTTCCTGTAGATGTGAAGCCTCCAAACACTGCGGGATACTTGGAAGTAACAGATCTGAACTCCAAAAAGATTAAATATATTCCCATTCCAAGGTGAGGAAACCACTAAGTGGAATAGTTTCAGAAACATAGGATCAGCAGTTGGCCATTCAGCCCCTCGAGCTCGTTCTGCCATTCAGTTAGATCATGGCTGATTTGTATCATAACTCCATCCACCTGCCTTGGTTCCATATCTCTTAATACCCTTGCCTAATAAAAATCTATCAATCTCAGTTTTTAAATTTTCAATTGGCCCCTAGCCTCAGCAGTTTTTTGGGAAGAGAGTTGCAGATTTCCACAACCCTTTGTGTGAATATGTGCTTCCTGACATCAGCCCTGAACAGTCTAGCTCTAATATTAGGGGATATTAATCAGCTCATATTTATTTCAGGTACAAACATCAACCAATGGATAGAAAATTGTGGGGAGCCCGCCCATAATGTTTCCACTTGTGGGGGAGACCAAAACTAGGGGTCATCAATATAAGATAGTCGTCAATAAATCCAATAGGGAATTCAGGAGAACTTCTTTACCCAGAGAGTGGTGAGAATGTGGAACTCGCTCCCAGAGGCGACTAGCATAGATGCATTTAAGGGGAAGCTAGATAAGTACATGAGGGAGAAAGAAATAGAAGGTTTTACGGATGGGGTGAGATGAAGAGGACTGGGAGGAGGCATGGTCTGGTTGGGCTGAATGGCCTGTTTTGGTGCTGTAAGTGATGTGTAATTCTATGTAACCTTTCCCAATATGCACTCCTGGCAGAGGCAGCTCCATGCCGGGAGCACCCATTCGGAAATTTGTCCCTCTAGTATTAGCATACTCCTGGAGTAGGGCTTGAACTCTCAACCATCTGGCTCAGAACCGGCCAGTTGGATGTCCAATAGTTTTACACTGGGCTGGCTATACTGGTACTATTGTGCTTTGCTTTTCTTGCAGTGCGCTTTCCACCTCTCCGTACACTCAGTGGCTAGCTAAGATCTCAGACACAGATGTCCTGATAGCACCCATGGGAGCTGGAGGAGTGGCGACGGTGGATATGGGAGGGCACGTGCGACTTTGGGAAACTGGATTTGATCATTTACAGCGCTCCCTGCTGGAGTGGAGAAACATGATTGGCCAGGAGGATGGACGACCCCTGCAGGTACAGGACCATTCAGAATAAACTTTAAGGATAAAAACTAGGAAACAAACTCTTGTTGCTGTTGAAAGAAAAAAAAAGAAATAACTTACATTTCTATAGCGCCTTTCATGAGCTCAGGATGTCCCACACCGCTTTACAGCCGATGAAGGACTTTTGGAGTCTAGTCACTGTTGTAATGTGGGAAACGCGGCAGACAATTTGCACACAGCAAGCTCCCACAAACAGCAGTGTGATAACAACCAGATAATCTGTGTTCTTAGTGATAGAATCATAGAAACTTGCAGCACAGAAGGAGGCCATTCGTCCCGTCGTGCCGGTGCTGCCTCTTTGAAAGCACAGTGGTGCTCAGTCCCACATCCCTGCTTTGTGTCTGTAATCCTGTTGGTTCCTCATCCTCAACTACCTCTCCTACTCCCTTTTAAAATTATTTATGGAATCGGCTTCCACCACCTCTTCAGGTAGAGCCTTCCAGATCCCGACAACAGAGTGAAAACATTTCTCCTCATCGCCCCTCTAGATCTGTTTCCGATTATTTTAAATCTATGACCTCTGGTTATTGACCCACTTGCCGGAGGGAACAGCCTTTCTCTTTCTACTCTATCAAACCTCCATCATATTGAAAACCTCTATTAGGTCATCTCTTAACCTTCTCTGTTCGAAGGAGAAAAGTCACAACTTCTTCAACCTCTCCTCACCCCTGGTACCATCCTGGTAAACCTCCTCTGCACCCGTTCTAAGGCCTTTACATCTTTCCTGAAGCTTGGGGCAAAGAATTGTCCACAATACTCCAGCTGAGGCCTAACCAGTGATTTATAAAGTTCTGACATGATCTCTCTGCTTTTATATTCTATGTCTCTATTTATAAACCCCAGTAACCCATATGCTTGTTTAACCACCGTATCACCTTGCCCTGCCACCTTTAAGGATATGTGTATGTGGACACCAAGGTCTCTCTGCTCATCTACACTTTTCAGAATAGTGCCATTTATAGTAAACTGTCTTTCCATATTAGGCCTCCCAAAGTGAATCACTTCATACTTCTCCACATTGAACTCCATCTGTCATGCTTCTGCCCATTTCACCATCCCGTCTGTCAGCTTGAAGTTTATAATTATCCTCATCACTATCTAATACTTCTATTTAGAATTGTAACATCATCCTTAATCAGTACTGCCACGCCTCCTCCTTTTTTTCCTTCTCTATCATTCCTGAATACTTTGTTTATTGAAGGTAAATATTGGCCAGGACACCAGGGAGAACTCCCCAGCTCCTCTTTGAATAGTGCCGTGGGATCCTTTACTTCCACCTGAGAGAGCAGACGGGGCCTCAGTTTAACGCCTCATCTGAAAGACGGCACCTCCGACAGTGCCGCACTCCCCGTAATCTAGCCTGACACTTCAGCGCAGTGCTGACGGAGTGCTGTACTGTTGGAGGTGTCATCTTTTAGATGCGACATTAAACCGACGCCCCATCTGCACGTTCTGTGAGACAGAAACAACCTGTAGCACTGTTTGAGTCCTCCCTGTGTTTTGGCCAACATTCATCACTCAGCCAATACCCCCAAAAACATTGGTATGGCGTTTCCGCCAGGTTACGCCGTGTTTTCAGCACAATTCGCCCCAAATTGGCCAAACCAGCGCAAAAGATGGCGGAAACTCGATTTGCGCTGGACGTAACTTGTGCTTGAAATTCCTCGATCTTTTGACACATCCCGCTGGAAGCCGGCCCCGCCCACAAAACTAGCCACGCCCCCAGATCAAGTTAATCACCATGGCGAGTTTCCGCTAATTTCGTCCGTTTGCGGGCCTTCGAGGAGGCTCTTAAAATTAAGCTGGGTTTTTAGGCACAAAGGCACTCGCAGGCGCCTTTGAAAAGTTTTTAAATATTAAAATGTTTTAATTTAGTAAGAAACTGAGTGCTGCACACCCATGAAACTAGCAAATGGTTCTGTATAATTTTTTTAATCATTTTCAGTAATTTGAAATCAGGTTACTCACAGGTGGGGGATTGACACTGTGATTAAAAATGCTTATTGTTTGTGATAAACCTATTTTCAGCTGTATTAATAACACCGCACTAGGTTACCGCTCTTCAATAATCAGGGAATATGTTTTGACGCAAGGAGAAAAACACAATTATGTTCTGTTACGCGGCCCCATTGTTCTCAAGAATTTAGGGTCTGTGATGTGCAAATGAGCTTGAGCAGAAACTTGAGCAAAAAATTCAATTCCGAAAACTGGCGCAATCTGCACCCAGATTGCCGATTGTGGAAACACTACCCCATTATCACAGTGCTGTTTGTGGGAGCTTACTGCCCGCAAATTGGCTGCTGTGTTTCCCTACATAACCACAGTAACTGCACTTCAAAAGTACTTCATTGGCGGTGAAGCCCTTTGGGACGTCCTGAGGACGTGAAATGCCCTGTATCAATGCAAGTTCTTTCTTTACTCTGCATTTTGTTGTACATCTCATTGGGAATGCATACTTAAAACAAAATTACGTCTATTGCATTATCTTTCGACGGTGATAATGAACCCAAGGGGTCTAATTAAACATGGAATAACAAGAAAGATGACACGTGCGCTACATTATAGAAAGATTCAGATGGTGTGACGCTCACAAATATAAAGCTGAGCACCAGTTGGAGTGCGTGCCCATCCGCCTTGTGTGAGGTCTTATTGCTGGAGTGAGTATTGGGGAAGAGTTGCTGGTTAGCGAGCAGACACCTATTCATTCCACGGTCAGAGTAAGGGAGGGGAGCTGGAAAATTCGACACAGTGGGGTGCTTTCCATTCAGAATTTCTGTTGCGAAATGTTACGTTAAATGGCTTGCCTGTCTTAAATAATTCAATACTGGATTAATAAACGCAGCAGAGTGGAAATTGTTGCTTTCAATCAGTTTTCTCTGCTAGTTTTATTCTTTCCTATCCTGAACATTGTTGATACCTTGCCGGGGTACAAGTCCATTGGACCATCGGCCCATTATTGATGCAGCTGAGTGGTGCCGGCTTATTCGGCTACAGTGGGCCTCACATCTGAGCATGAAATCCAGACGTGCTGTTCCAGCTGGACAGTAACCAGGAGTGGGAACCCTGGCTGATTATCCTCTCTCCAGCTCAGTGGTGCTGAGGCTAACTGTCCCTGCCCAGGTTGTATCTGGGAACCTTTCACAGACTGAGGATCAAACCTGCTACCTACCGAGTCTGTATGCTTCGGCTAGTCACTAGTGTCTAAACCCATTGAGCTACTGTGGGAACCTTGATAGTTACCTTTCCCAGTGCAGTGCTGAGGGAGTGCTGCACTGTCGGAGGTGCCGTCTTTCGGATGAGACGTTAAACCGAGGCCCCGTCTGCTCTCTCAGGTGAATGTAAAAGATCCCATGGCGAAGAAGAGACAATATTTATCCCTCAACCAACATCACTAAAACAGATTATCTGGTCATTATCACATTGCTGTTTGTGGGACCTTGCTTTGCGCAAACTGGCTGCCGCGTTTCTCATATTACAACAGTGACTACACTTCAAAAGTACTTCATTGGCTGTAAAGTGCTTTGGGATGTCCTGAGGTTGTGACAGGTGCTGTATAAATGCAAGTCCTTTTTTTTGTACGAGTCAACAGACTGGGAAAAACTCAATAGCTAGTTCTGTCTTTGTAACGTGAAGGCTGAAAGTCACCACCAGATGGCATAAGACATCTTTTTTAACGCTCTCTAGTATTCTAAAGTACAGAGTTACTCATTTTCCACTGTAATTGTAATTGTACTCGATCACTATTCCTCTACTTACAGGCCTCTGTACAGCAGCCCTGGCTTCACTTGTTTCTTTCCATTTCAGTGAACTACTATCGTAGTTACAAATGGCTCGAGTTAAATTGCAGTTTGTACTCAGAAACTCCTGGGAATGTAATAGTTTAATGGCCAATCAGACGGAGCCCACTTACGGGTAGAGAATGGTGAGCAAGGGATCAGGCCACAAAATGGAAATGTTGAGTTATTCTCCGCACCAGTAGTCAGCATTTTCAATGAAATGTGCTCAATTCTGAAATAAAGAGGCAGTAGACGGTGCAATGTGTTGGATACGGTCTTTTCGAGACGCCTGCCCTCTCAGGTGGACGTAAAAGATCCCATGGCACTATTTCAAAGAAGAGCAGGGGAGTTTTACCCGGTGTCTTGGCCAATATTTATGTTTCAATCAAGATCACTAAAACAGATTATCTGCTCATTATCTCATTGCTGTTTGTGGGACCTTGCTGTGCGCAAATTGGCTGCTGCATTTCCTACACTACAACAGTGACCACACTTCGAAAGTACTTCAGTGGCTGTAAAGAGCTTTGGAACATCCTGACGTTGTGAAAGGCGCTATAGAAATGCAAATCTGTCTTTCTTTTCTCTGAGACCTGTGTTCCAGACCACTCGAGGCCACTTGGCTGAGTGCCCCCTGTGTTCGCTTGTAAAGCCCCTATGTGAAGTGACCTTCCTTTTGCAGGATCAGGTTGCAAAGCTGTGCAAAATGAATGAAGTCAGTAGATATCCAGTGGCATTGCTCATGGTGTGTCAGGCGATGCGATGCTGCAGAATACAGGAAACTTTGGTTTATCCGGAGGTTGTATGTCCGGAATACTCGATCTAACGGCAAAAATCAGGAGCCGTTTTCTATAAGTTTTTTTAGTTCTCGTTCTTTTTTTTCCCCAGTCAGGCACTGCAAGGTCTGTAGCTATAGCAACAGCGTCAGCTAGAGACGCTTGCAGCTGCAGCCGACTCTTTAGAAGCTGTTGCTAAACAACAGTGTTTGTTGTCAGATACGGAGATGAAAACCTCCGTATGCTTCAACATTAACTTTGTATGTCCGGCAGTTTTGATAGATCGGCAACACGCCGGTCCCGTCGGTGCCGGATATCACAAAGTTTCCTGTACAGTGGGGCTACACCGCCCTCTGGTGGCTGCAGTCTGTAACTACAGGTGTACTTTCCATTATCATTAATTGTATCGATATTTTCAATGTTGAGTGAGGTTTATAGAAAGGAAATATGCACATTCAAAAGATTTTTAAAAAATATAACTAGCCGATGTCCCATGGCATTGCACATGGGGCATCAAGGCTACAGTTCAGGTCAAGGAGTGGGGGATAATTGAATCAAGGTGGGGGACGGAGCAAGGATTGGTGGCAGAATCGCGGGAGGGGTGGAGGAGAGGGTGAAGGCGGAGAGGATTGGAGAGTTGGAGTCCCAGAATTGCTTCAGGGGAGGAGGCCAGGAAAATGCAGCCTCTCCTTATTCTTCCCAAAACAGATCGATTCACATGTCTCTGCAATAAATTTCATCTGACATATTTCTAACCTGACTATGTCCTTTTGTAGATATTTGCAGTTCTCCTCACACTTCATTATACTCCCTATCAATGTTCCCTCTAATTTTTTTTGTGCACGGTCCCTTTAAGTGGCCCGCGCATGCACGGTATCGTCCTGCAGCAACAGCATGTGAGCAGCCTGTACGGGACCTCCCGATTGATGTGCGGCCACACGCCCGCGCACCTTAGGGGGGACATAACTTCCTATTTTTGTGTCATTCTGTGAATGTTGATTTTGTGTCCCCTGTACCTGTCCAGATATGTTTTCGGTTCTTTAACAAACTTCCTATCCACGCTGCCACATTCCTTGCAATACCGTGTGCCTCATTTTATCAAGAGGTTTCTATGTGGCACTTTATAAAATGTCTTTTGAAAATCCATGCGCCCAACATCCACTGCATTTCCGTTATTTTCTCAAAGATCAGGCAGCGTCAGCCATGGCTAGTGTGCCAGGCTGTCATAGAGAAGGCAGTCAGTCAAGTGCCATAGCTGTCCATTCAAAGTGTGCAGGGGTACGGTAGCATAGTGCTCATGTTACTGGACTAGTAATCCAGAGACCTGGACTAATAATCCCACAACAGCAGTTGGGGAATTTAAATTCAATTAAATAAATCTGGAATAAAAAGCTAGTATCAGTAATGGTGACTATGAAACTATCGGATTGTCATAAAAACCCATTTGGTTCACTAATGTCCTTTAGGGAAGAAATCTGCTGTCCTTACCTGGTCTGGCCCATATGTGACTCTTGTGTTATGTTTCTTAACTGAAAGAACCTAAGATATGGGAGCAGGAGCCATATGGCCCCTCGAGTCTGCTCCGCCATTCAATGGCTGAACTTTTATGTCAACTCCACTTTCCCACTTTCCTGCCCTATCCCCACATTCCCTGACTCCCTTAGTGCCGAAAAATCTATCAATCTCAATCTTGAATATACTCAACGACTGAGTATCCACAGCCCTCTGAGGTAGAGAATTTCAAAGATTCTCCGCCCTCTGAGTGAAGAAATGTTTCCTCATCTCAGTCCTAAATGGCTGACCCCTTATCCTGAGACTGTGACCCCTGGTTCTGGACTCACCAGTAAAATGGTAAAAGTACTGTTTTTAAAAAAATTGCTAAGGTTCTTCCCCCTCACCGTTTTCCTTCCTCAAGCTTGGGCCGTATAAAGGAGATGTTTTTGCAAAGATGCGGGTAGTTACAGGCCTTCTCCTCGTAGATCACTGGTCTTCTACAAGACGAGTAGTTGAGAAGGAGCTGAGCTATGGATCAGAATGTAGACAGTTCTTATATTTCCAGAATGTTCTGCATCCAGTTACAGTGCTTATATTTCTCCTGTTTTTTTAATTAAAAAAACCCTTTTGGACACAGTCCTTGCAGTTGCTATCCAAAGCCTTTCCCCGGCCCACCAGAGCAGCTCGTGCCTTCTGTGCTTTTGCAGCTGCACGGAATTAACTTGCAAGCCAGCAGTGGCCCCAGGAGCATCCTATCGGGCCAGGGCTTCAGACCACACACCAAGGCTGGCTCCTCAAAAATGCACAGCCTTGGGTGGGTGGGTGAAATGGAGTGCCACCACACAGGCCAGGAACCCTTAAAATTAGGTGATGGTCTCACATGCTAAGTGAACGGTGATGTGTCTCTCCCCCTGTCAATGGGCACAAGCTCCCCCTATACCCAAGTGCAGGATGGTTTATTCCGAGCATAACAAACTCCAGTTAAGATTTTTAATGAACAGAATCTGGCTCTGTCTGCGATTCTTTCCTTACAGAAATGTGGGGCCACTACATGTGGTCCATGCAGATTCCAAGGTCTCCAGTCCAGCCCTAGCAGAGAAAGCCATTTTAAAGGAATGTGGAAATAAAGCACTTGCTGCATTTGGCAGTTTCTAATCTATTTCCTTACATGATAGTCACAGCAGTTCCAATGTATTTCATTGTAAGTGAAGCAGGTTGGAATGTTTCTGAGAGACTTGGTCAGGTGCTGTGTAAATACAAGTCACTTTTTCCTTCGCCCTTTTTACCCCTCTAACCAGCATCACTAAAACAGATGATCTGGTCATTTTCTCATTGCTGTTTGTGGGACCTTGCTCTGTGCAAATTGGCTGCTGCGTTTCCAACAACAGTGACCACACGTCAAAAGTACTTCATTGGCTGTAAAGTGCTTTGGGACGTCCTGAGGACATGAAAGGCCCTATATAAATGCAAGTCTTTTTTATTTTACTTATAAGTTTACCGTTGTAAACTCCTGATCTTTTCAGCTGATGAACAAATAACCCTCTGACAGACTGCGTCTCAGACGACAAATCAGTTTTATTAGGAAGTGAGAGAAAATCCATTAGGTTTCACTAGATTAAAGAATCTGTTACAGAAACAATAAAACTGCAGGATGCCTCACCAGTTCCTGCAGCACTTTAAAGAACTTGTATCCTTGACAAAAACATAAGAACATAAGAAATAGGAGCAGGAGTAGGCCAATCGGCCCCTCGAGCCTGCTCCACCATTCAATAACATCATGGCTGATCTGATCCTAACCTCAAATCTTCTATCACTCTCCATCCCACCCGAACCCATGTGATCTCCCGGGAGAGGCGAAAAACCAGATAAAAAACCTAATAGCCAATTTGGAAGAAAAAATCTGGGAAATTCCTCTCCGACCCATCTAGGCGATCGAAATTCTTCCAGGAGATCACTCTGTCCCTATATTTTCTACAGTACTTACCTTCTGTAAAGGCGATCTCCACCCCAGCCAGGAACAGGAATAAAACCATCTCCTGAAATCTAACACAGAATTAGAACACAAGAAGTAGGAGTAGAACCAGGCTACACGGCCCCTGGGCCCGCTCCACTACCCACAGGGCCATGACCATTCCGAACCTAGACTTCTGTCCAATTTCCTGCCCGCTCCCCGTAACCCTTAATTCCCTTTACTTCTAGGAAACTATCTATTTCTGTTTTAAATTTATTTAATGATGTAGCTTCCACAGCTTTCTGGGGCAGCAAATTCCACAAACCTACTACCTTCTGAGTGAAGAAGTTTCTCCTCATCTCAGTTTTGAAAGAGCAGCCCCTTATTTTAAGATTATGCCCCCTAGTTCTAGTTTCACCCATCATTGGGAACATCCTCACCGCATCCACCCGATCAAGCCCCTTCACAATCTTATATGTTTCAATAAGATCGCCTCTCATTCTTCTGAACTCCAATGAGTAGAGTCCCAATCTACTCAACCTCTCCTCATATGACCACCCCCTCATCCCCGGGATTAACCGAGTGAACCTTCTTTGTACTGACTCGAGAGCAAGTATGTCTTTTCTTAAGTATGGACACCAAAACTGTATGCAGTATTCCAGGTGCGGTCTCACCAATACCTTGTACAGGAAACTTTGTGCTATCCGGAGGTGAGCTATCCGGCAATCTGGAGCCACCGGCAAAAATCAGCAGCCGTTTTTTATTCTTTTTGTTTTTTTTTGCTTTGTTTGAACAGTCAAGCTGTGCAAGGTCTGTAGCTATAGCAACAGCTTCAGCTACAGAGCTTGCAGGCCACACCCGAGTGTTTAGAAGCTGTTGCTAAGCAACAGTGTTTGTTGTCAAATACGGAGATAAGAATCTCCGTATCTCTCAACATTAACTCTGGAGAGTACGGCAGTTTTGAGGCAACGGCAGCAGCTCGGTCCCGTGGGTGCCGGATAGCACAAAGTTTCCTGTATAACTGCAGCAATACCTCCCTGTTTTTATATTCTATCCCCCTAGCAATAAAAGCCAACATTCCATTGGCCTTCTTGATCACTTGCTGCACCTGCATACTAACTTTTTGAGTTTCGTGCACCAGGACCCCCAGATCCCTTTGTACTACAGTACTTTCCAGTTTCTTGCCATTAAGATAATAACTTGCTCTATGATTTTTCCTGCCAAAGTGCATAACCTCACACTTTCCAGTATTGTATTCCATCTGCCAAATCTCTGCCCACTTACTTAGCCTGTCTCTGTCACTTTGCAGGTTTTTTATGCCCTCCTCACTCACTACTTTCCCTCCCATATTTGTATCATCTGCAAACTTTGATATGTTACACTCGGTCCCCTCCTCCAAATCGTTAATATAGATTGTAAAGAGTTGGGGACCCAGCACTGACCCCTGCGGAACACCACTAGTTACTGGTTGCCAATCTGAGAACGAACCATTTATCCCAACTCTCTGCTTTCTGTTAGAGAGCCAATCCTCCACCCACGCCAGAATATTACCCCCAATCCCGTGATTTTTTATCTTGAGCAATAATCTTTTGTGTGGCACCTTGTCAAATGCCTTTTGGAAGTCTAAATACACTACGTCCACTGGTTCCCCTTTATCCACCCTGTATGTTACTTCCTCAAAAAACTCAAGCAAATTTGTCAAACATGACTTCCCCTTCATGAAACCATGCTGAGTTTGTCCTATTAAATTATGTTTATCCAAATGTCCCGTTACTGTCTCCTTAATAATGGACTCTAACATTTTACCAACCACAGATGTTAGGCTAACAGGTCTATAGTTTCCAGCCTTCTGCCTACTACCCTTTTTAAATAAGGGTATTACATTAGCAGTTTTCCAATCTGCCGGGACCATTGCTGAGTCCAGGGAGTTTTGGAAAATTATTACCAATGCATCCACAATCCCTACCGCCACTTCCCTCAAGACCCTAGGATGTAAGCTATCAGGTCCAGGGGATTTATCCGGCTTGAGTCCCATTATTTTACCAAGTACCACTTCCTTAGTGATTTTAATCGTATTTAGCTCCTCTCCCCCTAGAGCCCCCTGTTTGTCCAGTGTTGGGATATTCTTAGTGTCCTCCACCGTAAAGACTGATACAAAATATTTGTTCAGCGTTTCTGCCATCTCCATGTTTCCCACCATTAATTTCCCGGTCTCATCCTCTAAGGGACCAACATTTACTTTAGCCACCCTTTTTCTTTTTAGATAAGTATAGAAACTTTTGCTATCTGTTTTTATATTTTTTGCTAATTTACTTTCATAATCTGTCTTCCCTTTCTTAATCAATCTTTTAGTTAATTTTTGCTGTCTTTTAAAGACTTCCCAATCTTCTATCCTCCCACTAGATTTGGCTACCTTATATGCCCTTGTTTTTAGTCGGATATTATCCTTAATTACTTTACTTAGCCACGGATGGCTATCTTTTCTTTTACACCCTTTTTTCCTCAGTGGAATATATTTTTTTTGGAAGTTGTAAAATAACTCCTTAAATGTACACCACTGATCATGTACCATCTTACCCTTTAATCTATTTTCCCAGTCCACTCTAATCAATTCCGCTCTCATACCTTCATAGTCTCCTTTATTCAAGCTCAGCACGCTTGTTTGAGATCCAACCTTCTCACCCTCTACTTGAATATGGAATTCAACCATGTTATGGTCACTCATTCCAAGGGGATCCTTTACTAGGACATTTTTAATTAATCCTGTCTCATTACACAGGACCAAATCTAAGGTTGCTTGCCCCCTGGTCGGTTCAGTTACATACTGCTCAAGAAACCCATCCCTAATACACTCAATGAACTCATCCTCAAGGCTGCTCTGCCCAATTTGATTTGTCCAGTTAATATGATAGTTAAAATCCCCCATAATTATTGCTGTTCCCTTATTACAAGCCTCAACTATTTCCTGATTAATACTCTGTCCAACAGAGTTGCAACTGTTCGGAGGCCTATAGACTACACCCACTAGTGTTTTTTTCCCCTTATTATTCCTTATCTCCACTCAAACTGTTTCACTATCCTGCTCCTTTGACACAATATCATTTCTCTGTATTATAGTGATTCCTTCCTTTATTAACATAGCCACCCCACCTCCCCTCCCTTCCTGCCTGATTGTTAAATAACCTGGTATGTTTAATTCCCAGTCATGGTCACCCTGCAGCCATGTTTCTGTAATGGCCACAAGATCATACCCATATGTAGTTATTTGTGCCGTTAACTCATTCATTTTGTTGCGAATGCTACGTGCATTCAGATAAAGAACTTTCAAATATGCTTTGTGACACTTAGTTCCTGTTTTTTCCCCTTTTACTACTTTACCTTTTACTCCATACCTTCTGTCCCTTCCTGACACGTCCTGTTTTTTAATTTCCCCACTGCTACCTTCTCATAGTCCTCAGTTTGCGCCAGTACAGCATTGTAGGAAACTCTAATTTTAAGGTTATGTCCCCTTGTTCTGGACTCCTCCACCAGAGGAAATAGTTTCTCTTTAATCATCTTAAGCACCTCAATTATATCACCCCTTAATCTTTACTTGAGTCTGTGGATTTGGCAACCTCCATACCGGCTAGCAATATCGATCCTTCCCATATATAGAAATCAAGTCAGAAGAGAATTTCCCCCAAAATGATGCTTGGAAAAGGCTCTTCAAAGTGCCACAAAGGCACCATGCTGCAGATTCTTAATAAATACAGCAGCTGAATTTTTCAGTTGGTTAGAGTCTCTTAGAAAGTGAAATAAGACTGATCTCCAATCTGCCACAATTTTGTTTAATTTTAAATAATTTGCATTTGGAGTAACTGTGTACTTTGCTGAAATTCATTTAGAATTTGGAAATTTGTCTAAAAATCTAAATGTCGGAGGATGGTTACTGAAACTTCAGTCCCTTACTGAAGAGATATTACTGATGTGAGTATGTCATGTGGCTTGGCACTTAAACCTGGCCAGGCAGAGAGCTTCTGTTGGCCGAGGCACATTGATAGTTTACACATGTCAACTGGATTCAGTTGATAGCACTCTCACCTTGGAGTCAGAAGGTTGTGGGTTGAAGCTCCCCTCCTGGAATGTTTTTTTCGTTCACCATCCCTAATTGGTGGTGAGCTTGCTGCCTTGAACCGCTGTTGTCCTTGTGGTGAAGGTCTTCGTATACTTCTTTATAGCGGTTTGACTGCGTAGCTTGCTCGGCCATTTCAGAATCAACCACATTGCTGTGGGTCTGGAGTCACAGATAGGCCAGACCAGGTAAGGACGGCAGGTTTCCTTCCCTAAAGGACATTTGTGAACCAGATGGGTTTTTATGACAATCCAGTAATTTCATGGTCACCATTACTGATACTAGCTGTGTGGAGTTTGCACATTCTCCCCGTGTTTGCGTGGGTTTTCTCCGGGTGCTCCGGTTTCCTCCCACAGTCCAAAGATGTGCGGGTTAGGTTGATTGGCTATGATAAAATTGACCCTTAGTGTTAGGGGGATTAAATACGTGGGGTTACGGGGATAGGGTGGGATATGTGTTGGTGTAGGGGTTATGGGGATCGGGTGGGATATGTGTCGGTGCAGGCTCGATGGGCCGAAATGGCCTCTATCTGCACTGTGGGGTTTCTGTGATTCTGTGATTATTTAATTAACTGAATTCAAATTCCCCAGCTGCCGTGGTGGGATTTGAACTCATGTCTCCGGATCATTAGTCCAGGCTTCTGGATTATTAGTCCAGTAACCTAACCACTATGCTACTGTGCCCTTATTGAGCATATAATCTCGGTTGAGGGAGTGCTACAGTGTCAGAGGTGCCATCTTTTGGGTGAGGCATTAAACCAAGGTTCTGTCTGCCTGTTCAGATGAATATAAGAGATCCTATGCCATTATTTGAAGAGGAGCTCTCCCTGTGACCTCCTTCAACTAACCCCACCAAAAAAGGTTAAAAGAAAGATTTGCTTTTACGGGGTTTTGCTTTGCTCAAATTGCCTGTCATGTTTGCCTACATTCCAACAGTGAATACATTTCACGTTAATTCAGTGGTTGTGAAGTGCTTTGAAGGGTCTTGAGGACATGGTAAAAAAACAATGTAAATGCAAGTTCTTTCTTTCCAGGAAGGGCTGCTTTGTGTGACGAGGAAAAGTAGACATCTAAGTTTTCTTGAGCCAGCGTTTGGGACCTTGCAGAATCCGCATTCTCCCAGTGACCAAATGCACTTGTTGTGCTGGTCCATTCTTCTTTGCCATGTTTCAGTTTCTAGATAGCAATGCAAACATGTCACAAGGTTATCTTGCAATGGCCCATTACAGAAACGATGTACAGTACATCGAGAATGCAAGGTGAGCTGGAGTTCGTTAAAAGGGAGGAAGATAATAAAGAACTTCTCAGCGCTCCTACTCTCTCCACTGGCACCTCATGCTCCAGTGTGCCAATTTCAAAATCCTCGTCCTTGTTTTCAAAAGTCGCCCTGGCCTTGTCCCACCCTCCCTTAGTGATTTCCTTTGGCCTTGTGTTCCCGCACACAACCTCCATTCCTCTTGCACTGGACTTCTCCTTGCCTTTCTCCCATCTGCTCTGCCAGTGCTATGGTGACTGGACTCCTGCCCATGGAACTGTTGGCCCAGCACTGTCTGTCCTCACCTCCTCTCCCCCTGATTTTAAAGTCTTCTGACACCCTTACTCATGCCTTTGGTTCCCCATTCTTCCCCTCTTCCACCAAGCTCTATGCCCATTGATTCCCTTTCCTCCCATTGTGAAGTGTCCTGTGACATCTTCCTGTGCATGAGGAGCGTTGTATAACTGCAAGTTGTAGCTCAAATTATGAACCCTGCGTTCCTCCAACTCTGGCCTCATGGAGCCCCCATTGGTGGTTGTGCCTTCAGCCATCTGGGACCTAAATTCTGGAATTTCAAGGTGTCTGTTTAGTGCCTCCAGGCAAGTTTAATTATGGTAATCAGCAATTAGGACCATAATTGTGTGCTAAAATCAGACTTTTAAACAGGCTAGTCTTATTAGCACGGAACCCATTTAGTGCCTTTTTTCACCTGTTAGTCAAAATAACCCCCATAGTCTTTGCTCTTGCTTTGAAGTTTCCCACCTTAAGTTCTCATTACCATTATTGTGTTATGTGCAGATTTGAACTGTATAATAGGGTATGGTAATTTAATTGGAAAATATGTTATGGCAGTCGTACAGTTCTGAGAGTGAGCCACACATAACTGATCATTTTACCACCTAGCACAGGTTCTAAAGACTCGTGGGTGGTCGATTAATATTTTGAGTTGGAAAGAGTTGAGAGTCTTGCTCACTATGAATCGCACTGGGTCTGCTCGATATGCTTTATAAAAAGCAGCTGCTGTAATTCACTGCCCTCGAGCAGCAAGGCAAATGCTCTGGAAAAAGCTGATAGCGAAATTGAACATATTACATTTGAGTAACGATGATCTGTACTTGTCTTATGCCAATTTAGAAATCTTTGCATGGTCCTTTAGTATTTTCAGCTAGTTTTTTGTTACCAGTGATGTTCATGGGAGCTGCTGTTCTTGTAATGCACACGGTCTTGAACGTTGCAGGTGGTGTGTAGGTCTGGTTACAGAGAGGTGTGTGTGTGTGGTGAATAGCACTGGTTACAGAGTTTTCATCGCTCCACCATCGGTGGCCGTGCCTTCAGCTGACAAGGTCCTAAGCTGGAATTCCCTGCCTAAACCTCTCCGCCTCGCTACCTCTCGCTCCTCCTTTAAGACGCTCTTTAAAACCTACCTCTTTGACCAAGCTTTTGGTCATCTGTCCTAATGACTCTTTATATGGCTCGGCCCCGCGGGTGCAAGCCCCCGACCTGCACTTACCTAGCGCGCCGGCCGTTGAGCTGTGGGCCCGCGTGGGATTCCGATCCTGGGCCTCCTCCAACTGCCGGCGCGCAGTGCTTGCGTATCCCAGGGGCGCAGTTAGTTCGAAGCGTCCCCTGGGATCACGTGGGCCATGGAGAGCCAATCGTAGCAGGGAATCTCTATTCATAGATTTGACAGGAAGACCTGTCAAATCTATGAATAGAAATCGGCCCCAAAACATAACCAAAACTTCAAATAATTTTTTTTTTAAATCACATTTTTAAAATGACTATAAATTACATAAAATAACTATTAAACAATAATTTAAATTTTTGAAAAAATTAATTACAGTTTTTAACGGGGCTAAAAATAAACTTACCTTTCTTTAAAGTATTTAAAAATAATAAACCTATGGGAAAATATGTTTTAAATTTACTTAATTCACCACTTACCTTGTTAAAAACAGGCCTTGCGACTGCCTTTTAAAAGCGTAGCTGCTGGAGACTTACCCTCCCGGAGAAACCTGCAAAAAAAAACGGAAGTTCCAGGCGTACGCGCTGCCTCTCCGGCGTGCGCGTTCGACCTGTGAACCCCTTCCTTGAAGGGAACAGAAGTTCCAGTTTCCCGCGCATGCGCAGTGCATGCACGAAACTGGCACTTTCGTTGGCCCTACGCGTGAGTACCCAGCGCGTACTCACCCGTGGGGACCCGAATTTCTGGCCCATTCTGTCTGATAACGCTCCTGTGAAGCACTTTGGGACATATATACTACATTAAAGGTGCTGTATAAATGCAAGTAGTGTGTGTGTCTGTGTCTCTGCGTGTGTCTATTCATGTGTGTGTCTGTGTGAGTGAGTGTGTCTGTGTGAGTGAGTGTGTCTGTGAGTGAGTGTGTCTGTGCGTGTTTGGAGCATAGTCCTGTCTGCAGAAAAGGGTGTGAATGTGTTTGATGCGGCTCATTGGCTTCTCTCCAGATTCCCATTTGTACAGGTGTTTATTTATATTCCAACAAAATTATATTACGACTCGGTTTCTAAACGATGGGGAAAGCAGTAGGCAAACGGAAGACAATAACTGATGAATGGTTATCTTATAGGTGCCTAAAACCATTCATTACTCACTGTTATTTCAAAGGCGATGTTTTTCTTCATGTAGAAATCAAATTTCAATCTATTTGAACATTTGAGACTAGATTTTCCAATTGCACATCCATCACACGGAGCTTCACCTGCTGCTGGCACATGTTGGGGAACTGTGTGCACAGTCCCTGATCTGGTTGTGAACTCAGAACCCTGGAGTTCGGATGAAAGGGCCTCATCTCAGTTTAAGGTGGAGCACGACCTTTAATGTGAAACAAAAACAGTAGTTAGGAAAACAACTTTCTTTTGATGTAGCCCATTTCTCTCCTGCTTTGAGTGTTGCACGGAATGTAAGCACAGTTTGCCTAATTCAATTCGCAATGTGGTAAGAGAATATAAATATACATTGTTTTTCTTTACCAGATGATGGGCTATTTGAAAATGTTCAAAAGGCTAATCAACCTATCAATCTCAGTTTTGAAATTTTCAATTGACCCCACAGCCTCAACAGCTTTTTTGGGGGGGGAGTTCCAGATTTCCACTACCCTTTGTGTGAAGAAACGCTTCCTGACATCAGCCCTGAACGTCCTAGCTCTAATTTTAAGGTTCTGCCCCTTTTCTTTGGACTCCCTCCACCAGAGGAGGTAGTTTCGCTCTATCTGCCCTGTCAAAGCCTGTAATCATTTTAAACACCTCAAATAGATCACCCCTTAATGTTCCACACTAACAGGAATACAAACCTAGTCTATGCAACTTGTCCTCATAATTTAACCCTTGAAGCCTCTCAATGGGAAAGAGTGTGATGTAGCCAAGCTACACTGAGTAGCAAGCAGCCCAGCACTACGGCCAGCAGAGAGCAGGAAGCATACCTCAGGCAGTCCAAAGGTCTGCAGAGGAATTCTCTACCCCAGAGGGCTGTGGATGCTCAGATCGATGAGTATTTTCAAGACGGAGATTGGTAGATTTTTGGGCACTGAGGGACTCGGGGGATATGGGAATAGGGCGGGAAAGTGGAGTTGACATAAAAGATTAGCCATGATCTTATTGAATGGCGGAGCAAGCTCGAGGGTTTGTACGGCCTACTCCTGCTCCTATTTCTTATGTTCTTAAGAATATGGAGTCTGGTAAGATGGAATGTGCGAACAAGATGAATGATTGGCAGGTGAGGGGAGAAGCTTGGGAATTGGAATGACCTGATCACGATTCGTGACTACTGCAGCAGAGGGGAATCCTCGGCTGAAGAAAACAGACCATTTGGGAATCTCTGGACTAAACCAGGGTTCTCCTGTGAGCTGCATCCCCTAAGCGAGGGGGGCCAGCATGCCCGAGACCCCACATCAACAGCGCAGGGTGTACAAGTCTGAACCGCTCAGCCAGGTCCCAGTGGCACGAATCTCACTGCACCACTGTTCAGAAGCCACTGGGAAACAGCCCACCTAGGTTTGCTGCTATGACTCTGGCTCTCTCCCAACATTTAAATTTGCATTCATGGCAAAAACGCCGTTTTCATAAGGAGATTGTCTCCTATGAATTGAAACTAGATTTTTGTGCGTGTCGCAGGACTAACAGTTGCACTTTGAGATACATGACACATTGGAGACCACATTGAGATATCATCTATGTCATCCTGTCGCTTCGAAAGGTAGTAAATATCACACCATCAGACAGCTATGTTCAGGCTAAAGCTGATTTACAGACCGGTAAGCCTGACATCGGGAGTGGGGAAAATGCTAGAGTCCATTCCAAAAGATGTAATAGCAGAGCACTTGGAAAACAGTGACAGGATCGGACAAAGTCAACATGGATTTACAAAAGGTAAATCGTGCTTGACTAATCTACTGGAATTTTTTGAGGATGTAACTGGTAGAATAGATAAGGGAGAACCAGTGGATGTGATGTATTTGGACTTTCAGAAGGCTTTCGATAAGGTCCCGCATAAGAGATTAGCGTGTAAAGTTAAGGCACATGGGATTGGGGGCAAGGTATTGACTTGGATAGAGAACTGGTTGGCAGACAGAAAACAAAGAGTTGGAATAAACGGGTCTTTTTCCGAGTGGTAGGCAGTGACTAGTGGGGTACCGCAGGGATCAGTCCTTGGACCCCAGCTATTCACAATACAGGAAACTTTGTGCTATCCGGAGGTGAGCTATCCGGCAATCTGGAGCCACCGGCAAAAATCAGCAGCCGTTTTTTATTCTTTTTGTTTGTTTTTTTTGCTTTGTTTGAACAGTCAAGCTGTGCAAGGTCTGTAGCTATAGCAACAGCTTCATATACAGAGCTTGCAGGCCACACCCGAGTGTTTAGAAGCTGTTGCTAAGCAACAGTGTTTGTTGTCAAATACGGAGATAAGAATCTCCGTATCTCTCAACTTTAACTCTGGAGAGTACGGCAGTTTTGAGGCAACGGCAGCAGCTCGGTCCCGTGGGTGCCGGATAGCACAAAGTTTCCTGTATATATTAATGATCTAGACGAGGGGACTAGATATAATATCTCCAAGTTTGCAGACGACACAAAGCTGGGTGGGCGTGTGTGCTGTGAGGAGGATGCCGAGAAACTCCAGGATGATTTGGACAGGTTGGGTGATTGGGCAGAAGCATGGCAGATGCAATATAACGTGGATAAATGCGAGGTTATCCACTTTGGTGTCAAAAACAGGAAGGCAGATTATTATCTTAATGGCAATAGATTGGGAGAAGGGGAGGTGCAATGAGACCTGGGTGTCTTTGTGCACCAGTCGCTGAAGGTAAGCATGCAGGTGCAGCAGGCGGTTAAGAAGGCAAATGGTATGTTGGCCTTCGTAGCGAGAGGGTTTGAGTACAGGAACAAGGATGTCTTGCTGCAGTTATACAGGGCCTTGGTGAGACCACACCTTGAGTATTGTGTGCAGTTTTGGTCGCCTTATCTGAGGAAGGATGTTCTTGCCATGGAAGGAGTTCAGCGAAGATTCACCAGGCTGATACCTGGGATGGCAGGAATGATGTATGAGGAGAGATTGGGTCGATTGGGCTTATACTCGCTGGAGTTTAGAAGAATGAGAGGGGATCTCATTGAAACTTATAAAATTCTGACAGGACTGGACAGACTAGATGCAGGAAGGATGTTCCCGATGGTCGGGGAGTCCAGAACCAGGGGTCACAGTCTAAGGATAAGGGGCAAGCCATTTAGGACAGAAATGAGGAGGAATTTCTTCACCCAGAGAGCGGTGAACCTGTGGAATTCTCTACCACAGAAGGCAGTAGAGGCCAATTCATTAAATATATTCAAGAAGGAGTTAGATATATTTCTTAAGGCTAAAGGGATCAAGGGCTATGGGGAGAAAGCAGGGACAGGGTACTGAATTTGGATGATCAGCCATGATCGCATTGAATGGCGGAGCAGGCTCGAGGGGCCGAATGGCCTACTCCTGCTCCTATCTTCTATGTTTCTATGATAGTCAAATTCAGTTACAAATAGAATAATTACACAGAAACAGAAAGACATAGCAAGAAACTAGGAATACAATAATCAACTTACACAATACAAAAATTGTTTTAAACCCTCCCCAGAATTCTGAAATTTTAGGAGTAGATGATACCTGATCTGAGAGGTTATAACTATCAGGAAAGACTGAACAGGCTGGGGCTCTTTTCTCTAGAAAAGAGAAAGCTGAGGGGTGACCTAATAAAGTTCTTTAAAATTATGAAGGGGTTTGATCGGGTAGATGTAGAGAAAATGTTTCCGTTTTTGGGGAGTCTAAAACTCGGGGTCATAAGTACAAGGCAGTCACGAATAAATGTAATAAGGAATTCAGGAGAAATGTCTTTACTCAGGCTAGAATGTGGAACCTGCTATCACATGGAACAGCTGAGGCGAATAGCATAGATACATTTAAGGGGAACCTCGATAAGTACATGAGAGAGAAAGGAATAGAAGCATACGCTGATAAGGTGAGATAAAGTAAGGTGGGAGGAGGCTTATGTGGAGCATAAACACTGGAATAGGCCAGTTGGGCCGAATGGCCTGTGTGTGTGCTTTAATTCTATGTATTATCGGGACAGCTTTATGTATTGACACCACCCCTAATCCAAAGACAAAAGGAAATTGTTACGAACACAACCTAATCCTGAATGATAAATCAAGAGAAACGGCCAATAAAAAAGCCACTAAATGCTATTTTTTTTCCCCAACAACTTATATTTACAACATCCACACCAAACGTGACAAAATATACCCACTGAGTTGTCTTGTTTACTTAAGTATTCAGCTTTTCCCAAAGCCTATGTTTGAACTTGATACTTATCCCCAGATCTTTGGCTCTGTTAAACATGTGCAATGGGCACAATTTCCCAACAATTATCAACATTTTGCTTCAGGAAAGGTTGATATTTGAGTGCTTGTTTTAAACAGAAAGGTTGTGTGAGAGGAAGAGACAATCGACTGTACTGATTACACGCCTTGTTTCATTTACATTTCTCAGTGGAAAAATCAGATTGTATCTTCTGTATTTTTGAAAATGATTTGAATACAAACTGGAGGATGAATTTTAGTAGCTTTTTGATTGACCTTTTAGATAAAGGTTAAGGGGAGATTTAATAGAGGTGTTCAAAATTATGAAGGGCTTTGATAAGATTAGATAGGGAGAAACTGTTTCCGCTATCAGAGGAGTGGGACTAATTGGACAGCTCTTTCAAAGAGCCGACACCGATAAGATGGGCTCCAGTGGCCTCCTTTTGTGCTGTATGATTCTATTTTCTGGCCTTGGTGTGTCCCAGTATTGGTCAGAGCTACTTCATAGTATAAGTCCGAAATCAGTAGTACAATAACCCAGTTCCTCACTGGATCTCCCACGGGTAGTGATGGAGGAAGCCCATCCCCATCGCTTGTTTTTTCTTATATTCGTTTCTGGGATGTGGGCATCGCTGGCAATGCCAGCATTTATTGCCCATCCCTAGTTGCCCTTGAGAAGGTGGTGGTGAGCTGCCTTCTTGAACCGCTGCAGTCCGTGTGGTGAAGGTACTCCCACAGTGCTGTTAGGGAGGGAGTTCCAGGATTTTGACCCAGCGACGATGAAGGATCGGCGATATGCTTCCAAGTCAGGATGGTGTATGACTTGGAGGTGGTGGTGTTCCCATGTGCCTGCAGCCCATGTCCTTCTAGGTGGTAGAGGTCGCGGGTTTGGGAGATGCCGTCGAAGAAGCCTTGGCGAGTTGCTGCAGTGCATCTCGTAGATGGTACACACTGCAGCCACGGTGCGCCGGTGGTGGAGGGAGTGAATGTTTAAGGTGGTGGATGGGGTGCCAATCAAGCGAGCTGCTTTGTCCTGGATGGTGTCGAGCTTCTTGAGTGTTGTTGGAGCTGCACTCATCCAGGCAAGTGGAGAGTATTCAATCACACTCCTTACTTGTGCCTTGTAGATGGTGGAAAGGCTTTGGGGAGTCAGGAGATGAGATACTCGCCGCAGAATACTCAGCCTCTGACCTGCTCTTGTAGCCACATTATTTATGTTAGGTTTCTGGTTAATGGTGACCCCCAGGATGTTGATGGTGGGGGATTCAGCGATGGTTATGCCGTTGAATGTCAAGGGGCGGTGGTTCGACTCTCGCTTGTTGGAGATAGTCATTGCCTGGCACTTGTGTGGTGCGAATGTTACTTGCCATTTATCAGCCCAAGCCTGAATATTGTCCAGTTCTTGCTGCACGCGAGCATGGACTGCTTCATTATCTCAGGAGTTGTGAATGTCCCCCCATCTCTTCACTTTCAAAATCCCTCACCCCTTGTCTGAGCCATCCTAGAGGATGAAGAAAGAAAGACTAGCATCTATGTAGCGCCTTTCATGACCTCAGGACTTCCAAAGCACTTTACAGCCAATGAAGTACTTTTTGAAGTGTAGCCACTGTTGTAATGTTTGAAGCGCGGCAGCCAATTTGCGCACAGCAAGCTCCCACAAACAGCAATAAGATAATAACCAGATAATCTGTTTTTGGTGGTGTTGATTGAGGGATAAATATTGGCCAGGACACCGGGGTCATTTACATCCACATGAGAGGGCAGATGGACCTCAGTTTAACGTCTCATTCAAAAGATGGTACCTCTGACAGGGCAGCTCTCTCTCGGTACTGCACTGGAGTCACAGCCCAGATTTGTGTTCAAGGGGGTACTAAAGACAATCACTATCACTAAGGAAAAAGTAGTGGTAAAATAATGGGACTAAAAGACGACAAGTCCCCTGGACCAGATGGCCTGCATCCCAGGGTCTTAAAAGAAGTGGCTGCAGAGATAGTGGATGCATTGGTTGCAATATACCAAAATTCCCTGGACTCTGGAGAGATCCCAGTGGATTGGAAAACCGCAAATGTAACACCCCTGTTTAAGAAAGGAGGGAGACAGAAAGCAGGAAACTATAGACCAGTTAGCCTAACATCTGTTGTTGGGAAAATGCTGGAGTCCTTCATTAAGGAAGCAGTAGCAGGGCATTTGGAACATCATAATGCAGTCAAGCAGAGTCAGCATGGTTTTATGAAAGGGAAATCATGTTTAACAAATTTTCTGGAGTTCTTTGAGGATGTAACGAGCAGGGTGGACAAAGGTGGGCCAGTGGATGTGGTGTATTTGGATTTCCAGAAGGCATTCGATAAGGTGCCACATAAAAGGTTACTGCATAAGATAAGAGCTCATGGGGTTGGGGGTAATATATTAGCATGGATAGAGAATTGACTAACTAACAGAAAGCAGAGAGTCGGGATAAATGGGTCATTTTCCGGTTGGCAAACGGTAACTAGTGGGGTGCCACAGGGATCAGTGCTGGGGCCTCAACTATTTACAATCTACATTAATGACTTGGATGAAGGGACCGAGTGTAATGTAGCCAAGTTTGCAGATGATACAAAGATGGGTGGGAAAGCAAGTTGTGCAGAGGACTCAAAGAATCTGCAAAGGGATATAGACAGGCTAGGTGAGTGGGAAAACATTTGGCAGATGGTGTATAATGTGGGAAAGTGCGAGGTTATCCACTCTGGCAGGAAAAATAAAAAAGCAATTTTTTATTTAAATGGAGAGAGATTGCAAAATGCTACAGTTCAGAGGGACCTGGGGCCCTTGTGCATGAAACACAAAAAGTTAGCATGCAGGTACAGCAAGTAATTAAAAAGGCAAATGGAATGTTGGCCTTTATTTCAAGGGGGTTGGAGTATAAAAGCAGGGAAGTCCTGCTACAACTGTACAGGGTATTGGTGAGACCACACCTGGAGTACTGCGTACAGTTTTGGTCTCCTTATTTAAGGAAGGATATACTTGCATTGGAGGCGGTTCAGAGGCGATTCATTAGGTTAATTCCAGAAATGAGGAGGTTGATTTATGAAGAAAGGTTGAGCAGGTTGGGCCTATACTCATTGGAATTTAGAAGAATGAGAGGTGATCTTATTGAAGCATATAAGATACTGAGAGGGCTCGACAGGGTAGATGCAGAGAGGATGTTTCCCCTCGTGGGGAAATCTAGAACTCGGGGGCATAGTTTCACAATAAAGGGTCTCCCTTTTAGAACTGAGATGAGGAGGAATTTCTTCTCTCAGAGGGTTGTAAATCTGTGGAATTCTCTGCCCCAGAGAGCTGTGGAGGCTGGGTCATTAAATACATTTAAGGTAGAGAAAGACAGATTTTTGCATGATAAGGGAGTGATGGGTTATGGGGAGCAGGTGGGGAAGTGGCTTTGAGCCCAAGATCAGCCATGATCTTATTGAATGGCGGAGCAGGCTCAAGGGGCCAAGTGGCCTATTCCTGCTCCTATTTCTTATGTTCTTATGTTCTCAAGTCTCAGGAATGGGACTTGAACCCACGACCTTCTGACCCAAAAGTGAGAGTGCTACCCACTGAGGATAAAATGGTGCGGTACTGCACAGTAAAATTGATCCCCTCCAAAGGGACAGGCTTATTCGACGCACTGAGCTGTTCCTAAAACAACTTCTGCTCTCATCCTTCATGGAGTGATTGTATCCATGGGAGGTGTAAATAACTGGAATATTTTGTCTTTTCTGTCCTCAGATTACTGTGCAGAAGGACAGTGGATTGGATGTGACTGCCCCAAAACATGGAAGAGTTGATGCGGACAACACCCCTCATGTTGGGGGCAACACGTGGGCAGGTGGAACTGGTCAGTAGGGATAAAGGAATTGGTTTCTAAACAACACAAAAACATTAATGATGAACAATGATACTCTACTCACTGTAATAATAATCCAAGTTAAAATAAAGGCAGGCTAAGAGCCTCAGCCCTTGATCAGAGTAGACTGTAGTCTCTTCTGGCAGATAGGTGTAATTTTACGAGTGTTCACTGATGAAGCAAGCTCATCCACCACCGGCATATTTGTGGGTGACATCAATGGACGGAAAATCACCGGCGGTACACCCCCAAATTACCAATGGGCACCAGCTGACGTATTGTCCCCAATGTATTCTTGACTGGCTCATTGGAACAGGAGGAGGCCATTCAGCCCCTCGAGCCAGTTCCACCGTTCAATTGGATCATGGCTGATCTGTATCTTAACTCCATTATACGCTTAGTAGACAGTCAGTAATTCACTCACTACGTCTGCAAGATATTTGTGGCCAGCTTTGTACTCTATGGCAGGTGGGTTGCTCATCTTCCGAGTTGGCACTTCCGCTGGGCTGCCTTGCCTGCTGGGAAATTCGGCCATACGTTGTGGACAATTTTCAGTCCCGGGACCAAATAAAATCATGGGATTGGGGGTGATGGGGAGCGGGGATGTGGTTGAATGTGTGATATGTGCTCCAGGCAGGCAGGCAGCGCTCCTTACTGGGAGTGCACACTGAAATGATCTACAGGTTGTCACCTGTCACCATGACTTGCAGGATGCGGGTGGGAAAATGAGGACTTGTGGCCAAGTCTGGCCTTCCTGTTTCGAAGGGCAGAGTTCAATACATACAAACCTTGTACAATTTGTCTATGGAAATATATTTCTCTCACTGGAATTGTAACCCGCAGGTAGGCAGTCTTGTGCACACTTCCTTTGTCTTGATGGCACAACATAAATGTCAGTGTCCACCCCGGTATATTTTTAATGGGTTGAATATAGCAGGCCGAGGCTGTGCCATTTCCCAATATGACCTCCTGCCACCCTCCCTCCCCCCACCAACCCCCGCAGTCATGTGATTCTCGCCTCAGTGTAACTCAAATGCCTGCCTTCCCACACATGTGCCTCCCAGTTAACCTTAGACTTGTTCAGGTGTCACACACTGGGCGGGAGTTACCCTAGAATTGCAGGCCCAGCAGATGTCAAAGATTGAACCTTGATATGTTTGGAACCGTTGATCTTAAAAGATAACGAGGAGACAGTCCGATGAAAATCTCAGTTTTACACTCGCTGCCGTTTTATTTTCAAGTCACTTGTTGAAAATAATGAAACATGTCTTCTCCGTCGCACTGCATTTTAAAGCAGCAACCAATTTGTTTTATTAAATGGCTCTTTTTTTCCCCCTGCAAATTTTTTCCAGTGGTAATGGTGTTGCTTGTTATTAAACCAGTGGCGGTCAGTGAGAGGTGAGCGTATGAGGCAGTAACCTCCATACACCCAGGTAATTTATAGACCTGCTCCTACCCAGCACATCATAGCCTCACAATGGTGATTGATAAGGTGCTTGAAACCAAAAAAATGACCAAGTGTTTTGGGTTTATTCGTATTTTTAACAAGACCTTAGGGTTAATATGAATGGCACCCCAGTACAGAGAAATGCTGAAGTGAATTGAAATGTTTGATAGTAGATGCCTCCAGTACCTGACGAGGGGCAGCAATAGGGATGTAGTGTCAGGTTTCTAATGGTGATGTCGCCCATCTGCTTTGCTTTCCAGACAGACCATTCATATTGACACATGATTATGGTGAGTCTCGGTGCTGTGCGGTTTTTGATTAAAAACACTTCAGCACCAGTTAAAAGAGAAGCTAACTGCGTCTCAGGAATTCGAATGTTGCATTCTGACCCCTGGTCACATTCCATGTGCTTATTGCTTGATTATCCTCTTATTTCCTTCTAAATTGATGATTGAAGGGCCTCCTTCAATCTGCTTGACAAAGAAGTGGCCACACTGACACCAGCCAGGCAGTTTCTCACAGAGCGTGCCCACTGCCCAGTCTTGGTAATAGTTGGACACTGTTTCCGCACTAATCCAGAACATTCCGCTTTCTAACCCACCGTCTCTGCTGAGTTTTAGCTGATTGGGATCTGGGCTCAAAAACCCATTCCTGAGCTCCAAGTCAGCCTGAAGACACAGCAGTTTCAATCCTGCACAGTACACTTACATCACAGAATCATACAGCACAGACGGGGGCCATTCAGCCCATCATGCCTGTGCCGGCTCTTTGAAGAGCTATCCAATTAGTCCCATAGCCCTGCTCTTTCCCCATAGCCCTCCAATTTTTTTCCCTTCAAGTATTTACCCAATTCCCTTTTGAAAGTTACTATTGAATCTGTTTCCACCGCCCTTTCAGGCAGCACATTCCAGGTCATCATAACTCGCTGAGTAAAAAGATTTCTCCTCATCTCTCCCCTGGATTTTTTGCCAATTATTTTAAATCTGATTCTTCTGGTTATTGATCCTCCTGCAGTTTCTCATTATTTTTCTGCATGAAACTTTTTTCTGAAACTGTCGGGAAACACCAACTGTGCGGTGTGGAAGTCTTTCTGATCATATCAAGGGCAGGAAGGTAGTGCAGAAATCCCCTGGGGTTGTCTCCCTTAGCAACAGGTTCACCGCCTTAGGTACTGTTGTCGGGGGGGGTGACACATCGGGGGAAGGCACCAGCAGCCAGGCTCATGGCACCATGACTGGCTCTGTTGCAAAGAAGGGAGGGAAAAAGAGTGGCAGGGCTATAGTAATAGGGGATTCGATTGTAAGGGGAATAGATAGGGGTTTCTGTGGTCGCGACCGAGACTCCAGGATGGTATGTTGCCTCCCTGGTGCAAGGGTCAAGGATGTCTCGGCGCGGGTGCAGAACATTCTGGAGGGGGAGGGGGAACAGCCAGTTGTCGTGATACATGTTGGTACCAACGACGTAGCTAAAAAAAGGGAAGAGGTCCTACAAGTAGAATTTCGGGAGTTAGGAGCCAAGCTAAAAAGTAGGACCTCGAAGGTAGTAATCTCTGGATTACTACCAGTGCCACGTGCTAGTAAGAGTACAGAGAACAGGATAGTTAGGCTAAATACGTGGCTTGAGCAGTGGTGTAAGAGGGAGGGTTTTAAATTTTTGAGGCATTGGAACCAGTTTTGTGGTAGGTGTGACCTATACAAAAGGGACGGTCTACACCTGTGCAGAGATGGAACTGATGTTCTCGGGGTAATTTTTGATAAAGCAGTTCGGGAGCATTTAAACTAGTATGGCAGGGGGCTAGAAACCTATGTAGTGAAATAGAGGAAAGTGAAAGGCAGACAGAAATAAATGATAAAAGGGTGAGGAACAAAAAACAAAGGGCCAAACTAATTCATAAAAAATGTGAGCATAAAAAAAGCCTGAGGGTTTTATACCTTAATGCGAGAAGCATCAGGAACAAGGTAGATGAATTAGCTGTGGAAATAGAGGTTAATAATTATGACCTAATTGGGATTACGGAAACATGGTTGCAGGGTGAGCAGGGCTGGGAGCTTAACATACAGGGGTATTCAGTATTTAGGAAGGATCGACAAAAAAGAAAGGGAGGAGGGGTAGCATTGCTAGTAAAAGAGGGGATAAATGCAATTGAAAGGAAGGATATTAACTCAGTTAATACAGAATCTATATGGGTGGAGCTAAGAAATAGCGAGGGGCGAAAAACATTAATAGGAGTGGTATATAGGCCTCCAAATAGTAAAATAGAGGTTAGGGAGGGCATCACGAGGGAAATTAGAGAAGCGTGCAATAAGAGCACAGCTGTCATCATAGGTGACTTTAACTTACATATAGATTGGACTAGCCTAATCAGTAAAAATAATGAGGAGGAGGAATTCCTTGAGTGTTTGAGGGATGGTTATCTGGATCAATATGTCGAGGAACCAACTCGGGAACAGGCTATATTGGACTGGGTACTGTGCAATGAGAAGGGACTAATCAGTAATCTTGTTGTACGGGGACCCTTGGGTCAGAGCGATCATAACATGATCGATTTCTCACTCGAAATGGAGAGCGAAGAAATTGACTCAGAGACTAAGGTCCTGAATTTAAACAAGGGGAATTATGATGCCATGAGACGGGAACTGAGTAGGTCTGATTGGACAACGTTCCTGGGAGGACTGGAGGTAGATAAACAATGGCAAACATTTAAAGATAGAATGACAAAATTGCAAAAATTGTTTATACCAATCTGGCATAAAAGGAAATCTAAAAAGGTGACTCAACCGTGGATAACAGGGGAAATTAGAGACAGCATAAAATCCAAAGATAGGGCGTATAAAATAGCCAAAAAAAGCGCCAGAGCGGAAGATTGGGAACAGTTTAAGATAGAGCAAAGGAGGGCAAAGGGCATAATCAAGAGGGGCAAAATAGCTTACGAAAACAAGCTGGCGGAAAATATAAAAACTAACTCCAAAAGCTTTTATAAGTATATCAAAAGGAAAAGACTGGTGAAAACCAAAGTTGGTCCATTGCAGTCAGATACGGGGGAATATATAATGGGAAATAAGGAAATGGCAGATCAACTAAATGCATACTTTGGGTCAGTCTTTACGAAGGAAGACACAAAAAACCTCCCTGGGATATCGGGAAAAATAGGGACATTGGCAAAGGAGGAACTGACGCAAATCAATATCTCTAAGGATATGGTGTTAAGGAAGCTAAAGGGATTGAAGGTGGACAAATCCCCAGGGCCTGATAACATGCATCCTAGGGTACTGAAGGAGGTGGCCCTAGAGATAGCGGATGCACTAAGGATGATTTTTCAGAATTCATTAGACTCGGGAACAGTGCCGATGGATTGGAGGGTAGCTAACGTTACCCCACTATTCAAAAAGGGGGGTAGGGAAAAAGCAGGTAATTACAGACCTGTAAGCCTTACATCAGTTGTGGGCAAAATGCTGGAGTCCATCATTAAGGATGAAATAGCGGAGCACTTAGCAAATGGGGACAGGATAGGACAGAGTCAACATGGATTTACAAAGGGTAAATCGTGCTTGACTAATCTATTGGAATTTTTTGAGGGAGTAACTGGTAGAATAGATGGGGGAGAGCCAGTAGATGTGGTGTACCTGGACTTCCAAAAGGCCTTCGATAAGGTCCCACATAAAAGATTAGCATGGAAAATTGAGGCTCATGGGATAAAGGGGAAAGTTTTGGCGTGGATAGGGAACTGGCTGTCAGATAGAAAACAGAGAGTTGGAATAAACGGCTCATTTTCTGAATGGCAGGCAGTAACAAGTGGGGTACCACAGGGATCTGTCCTGGGCCCCCAGCTGTTCACAATTTACATTAATGACCTGGATCAGGGAGTCGGATGCAGCATTTCCAAATTTGCAGACGACACTAAACTAGGAGGGGGGGTGGGCTCAGAGGAAGAGACCAGGAAGCTCCAGAGCGATTTGGACAGACTGGGCGATTGGGCGGATAAATGGCAGATGCACTATAATGTGGACAAGTGCGAAGTTATCCACCTTGGGTGCAGGAACGGGAGGGCAAATTATTATTTAAATGGCAATAGATTGGGAGAGGGGGAAGTACAGAGAGACCTGGGTGTTCTTGTACACCAGTCACTGAAGGCGAGCATGCAGGTGCAACAGGCAGTCAAGAAGGCAAACGGTATGCTGGCCTTCATAGCAAAAGGGTTAGAATACAGGAACAGGGATACCTTGCTGCAGCTGTACAGGGCACTGGTGAGACCACACCTCGAGTACTGTGTACAGTTTTGGTCGCCTCATCTGAGGAAGGATGTTCTTGCCATGGAGGGGGTGCAGCGGCGATTCACCAGGCTGATACCAGGAATGGCGGGAATGACCTATGAGGAGAGACTATGTAGTTTAGGGATGTACACACTGGAGTTTAGAAGATTGAGAGGGGACCTCATAGAAGTGTATAAAATTCTGACAGGTCTAGACAGACTGGATGCAGAAGGAATGTTTCCCTTGGCGGGTGAGAACAGAACTAGAGGACATAATTTGAGGATAAGGGCTAAACCATTTAGGACAGAGATGAGGGGGAATTTCTTCACTCAGAGAGTGGTGAACCTGTGGAACTCATTGCCACAGAGGGCAGTGTACGCCAGCTCATTAAATATATTTAAGAGGGAATTAGATATATTTCTACGGGCAAAAGGGGTTAAGGGTTACGGAGAGAAGGCGGGGACGGGATACTGAATTAAAAGATCAGCCATGATCTCATCGAATGGCGGAGCAGGCACGAAGGGCCGAATGGCCTACTCCTGCTCCTATCTTCTATGTATCTATGTATATCACTAATTGCTAAGGAAATTTTTAAAAAAATCAAAAATCGTCATTATGGAGATTGGACTGCATTGGGTTACACTGTCCTTTCCCCTTTGGGATCTGGCTTCAAATCCTTCTCAGATAGATGGGTGAAAGACTTGTCACTCAGTGGGCTGCAAATACCATGCATTAAATGGGCTCAGAGTCCAAGAGCAAAGAAGTTATCATCGGTCTGTACAAAGCCAAAGGTTGGCCACCGTTAGAGTGCTGTCTGCCCCAATACAGAAAGGACATTAAGGCCACAGAGAGCGTCCAGCCTAGATTCACCAGGATGATATGAGGAGATGCTTGAGATATTGGGACCATTTCCACTGAAGCAAAGAAGGCTAAGAGGAGATTTAAGGCGTTTTGAGGCGTTACAATTTTGGGTGTACCGTATATCCTTTCTCGGATTCGGTGGCGACAACCGCTGCCTTCAGCAGTCTGAGCATCTTACAGTTTTGGCAGCTGGCACGCGCTGCCCTGTATCTTCTTGCACTTGACACAGAAGGTTGTCACAAAACAGCAAGAGTTGTATGGAACAGCGAAGTTAGCTACGTGCTGGTTGTTAACTGAAAAGCCTTGTTCTTTTTTTGTAATGTTTTCTCTCTCCCCGTCCCACCACGGTCTGTCTCCAGGCCTCGAGCCAGGCCCTGCCAATGTTGGTCTTGTGGTAACAGTGTGCTGGCATTGGAAAGTTAATATTGAAAGGCAACCAAACTTTCCAACCCTATAAAAAATAAATGGGAGTCATATAAACAGAATGTTTTTAGTTTTTGACTGCATCTGAAGAGGGTGAAAAAGCGAGCAGCCTGTGCCAATCAAAGAAAACTGGATAAATAGCGTTGGGACATATGAGCAAACAAATAATGCATTCCACGTGATTGAAACTTTGTTTGAAACAAGACCCTCAGCAAAAGCTTGGGTGATGTAAAGAGACCACCCAACCCCCCTTGCACCTCGGGCCGCACTGTAGCAATCTCCGGTAATATCTGCAGCACGAGTGATGGGAAAGAATGTGAACAGTAATGTGGAGTGCACTGATACACAGGCTATACGGCACAGAAACAGGCCATCGGCCCAACCAGTCCATGCCGGCGTTTATACTCCATTCGAGCCTCCTCCCGCCTTTCCTCATCTAACTCTATCAGCATAACCCTCTATTCCCTTCTCCCTCATATGCTCATCTAGCCTCCCCTTAAATGCATCGATACTATTCACTTCAGCCATTCCCTGTGGTAGCGAGTTCCACATTCTCACCACTCTTTGGGTAAATTTGCAGGCAGTTTATTCGCAACATAGTTCACTCCAGCCCTCAGCTTGGTGAATTAACTCCATTTACACAGCTGATGAAGTGTTCCTGCTCTGTGTAGCATTGTTGATATCGCTCACCTTTCATAAGATGAAATGTTGTGCCTTGGGGCCAGATACTTGTTGGTAGTGCAGGAGAAGCTCACACTATATCTGTGTCAGTCTGAAAGAGCATAACTTTACAATTCGAGCTCGGCAGTTCAGGGGTGATGTCAGGAAGGGTAGTGGAAATCTGGAGCTTGCTCCCCCAAAAAGCTGTTGAGGCTTGGGGTCAATTGAAAATGTCAAAACTGAGATTGATAGATTTATGTTAGGCAAGGCTCTTAAGGGTTACGGAACCATGGCGGGTAGGTGGAGTTAAGATACAGATCAGCCATGATCTCATTGCATGGCCTACTCTTGTTCCTGTGTTCCCAGATGGCCTATCTATTGTTTTACCCCTTTGGGTGGCTGGGTCTCTCCATCAACATATAGTGAAGAAGCTACACTTAAAGAATTCGATACTAAGCAGCAGCTAACAGTGACCTTCAGCATAATTTAATACAGGAGCAGGTTTATACAGATCGTTCTACCAAGGTTTGTCCCTGAGCAGCTGCCTTTATAGTATTTGTTACAAGCAATCAGTCTTCATTGCTCCTAAACACACGTGTTGTTAGTTACTGTGCAGGAGGTGTAATCCCTGTCATTTCATAGTCTGCACTGCAGAAATCATGAATTGAATAATAATTTGATCTGCCTTAACCAGCTCCATACCACTGGTGCATGTGGAATGCATTTTTATAGGAAAGTTGTTAATGGGCCAGATTTTGCTGTCGCAGGGCGTCTGCCATTAGTTAGACTTGCCCCTGCACCCTTCAGCTCAAACAAATTTTGCCCACAAAGTTGCTGAAAGTGCGAGTTGATAACATTGCAGTGAGGGAAACAGGGCATCTGGGACCTGAGTGAACAGGGCAAGCAACAGGGTTTCTCCTTATCCAGTCGGATTTAAGGATTGGGAAATAAACAGCGGAAGTACCGAGCAGGGTAAATTAGAGCGGGCGAATTCAACGTCAAATCAGGTACGGAAAGAGAAATAAAGAGAGGGAAAGCAAGATTGGATTAAGAGGGAAAAAAAGAACAGACAGAAAGGAAAAGTAAGGGGAAAAAATGTAAATAAAAAATTTGACATTTAAAAAATCTCTCCGTAAAATTCAAATTCTGAAGGAATGAGACTCCACACTTGTAATAGTTAATTTTTGGTGCCAGAGAGGTTGATTGGCAGTAAATAACACTTCTCCCATTGTTAAAAGGCTGCTTACATGTGTAATGACAAGACTTAACTTTCTGTGGAGTTTAATGGGCACAAACAGCAATTCCTAAAAACAAAATGGGGAGACTAAGGGCACGATGCCGTTTTCACAAAGCTAACGGTGGAGCATCGTAACTCGGACAGCAACTTGTGGATATTCACGTTTAACCGTGCATCTGCTCCTCCCCTGAAGTTGTTGTGCCATTTACCCATGAATAACGGCAACCATCATTAGCCTTGCCATTATTTTGACAGCAAATTCTGACCCAAAGTTTAGGTGTCAGTTGTGGCTCAGTGGGTAGTACTCTTGAGTCAGAGACTTGAGCACATAATGCAGGCTGAAACTCCAGTGCAGTGCTGAGGGAGTTCTGCACTGTCGGAGGTGCCGTCTTTCAGATGAGACGTTAAACCAAGGCTGTTCTCTCAGGTAGTTGTATAAGATCCCATGGCACTATTTGAAGGAGTTCTTCCAGTATCCTGGCCAATATTTATCCCTCAAACAACATCACGAAAACAGATTATATGCTCATTATCACGCAGCTGTTTGTGGGAGCTTGCTGTGCACAAATTGGCTGCTGCGTTTCCTACATTACAACAGTGACTCCACTTCAAAAAGTACTTCAGTGTCTGTAAAGAGCATTGGGATGTCCTGAGCTTGTGAAAGGCACTATATAAATGCAAGTTCTTTATTTCTTTACCCAACTTCCTTTGATTTTGCACAGACTGCTCCTTTTTCACCCCAGGCTCGATACAGTAGATCAGTTATCAAAAACATTCACAGACTTTTATGGGTTTGTAACTTTTCAAGCAATGTGGCTGTTACGGTAGATGTAATTTATGTGACATATCTTAAAAATGAAGCTGAACCTTGCCGCAAAGCATCCTTTGGTCCATTCTGTCTGTGCTGGAGATTAGCTACAGCAATCCAAAACTAATCCCACTGCCCCGCTCTCTCCCCATAGACCTGTATCAATCCAAAACTAATCCCACTGCCCCACTCTCTCCCCATAGACCTGTATCAATCCAAAACTAATCCCACTGCCCCACTCTCTCCCCATAGCCCTGTATCAATCCAAAACTAATCCCACTGCCCCACTCTCTCCCCATAGCCCTGTATCAATCCAAAACTAATCCCACTGCCCCACTCTCTCCCCATAGCCCTGTATCAATCCAAAACTAATCCCACTGCCCCGCTCTCTCCCCATAGCCCTGTATCAATCCAAAACTAATCCCACTGCCCCACTCTCTCCCCATAGCCCTGTATCAATCCAAAACTAATCCCACTGCCCCACTCTCTCCCCATAGACCTGTATCAATCCAAAACTAATCCCACTGCCCCACTCTCTCCCCATAGACCTGTATCAATCCAAAACTAATCCCCACTGCCCCACTCTCTCCCCATAGACCTGTATCAATCCAAAACTAATCCCACTGCCCCACTCTCTCCCCATAGACCTGTATCAATCCAAAACTAATCCCACTGCCCCACTCTCTCCCCATAGACCTGCATCAATCCAAAACTAATCCCACTGCCCCACTCTCTCCCCATAGACCTGTATCAATCCAAAACTAATCCCCACTGCCCCACTCTCTCCCCATAGACCTGTATCAATCCAAAACTAATCCCACTGCCCCACTCTCTCCCCATAGCCCTGTATCAATCCAAAACTAATCCCACTGCCCCACTCTCTCCCCATAGACCTGTATCAATCCAAAACTAATCCCACTGCCCTGCTCTCTCCCCATAGACCTGTATCAATCCAAAACTAATCCCACTGCCCTGCTCTCTCCCCATAGCCCTGTATCAATCCAAAACTAATCCCACTGCCCCACTCTCTCCCCATAGACCTGTATCAATCCAAAACTAATCCCACTGCCCCACTCTCTCCCCATAGCCCTGTATCAATCCAAAACTAATCCCACTGCCCCACTCTCTCCCCATAGACCTGTATCAATCCAAAACTAATCCCACTGCCCTGCTCTCTCCCCATAGACCTGTATCAATCCAAAACTAATCCCACTGCCCCACTCTCTCCCCATAGCCCTGTATCAATCCAAAACTAATCCCACTGCCCCACTCTCTCCCCATAGACCTGTATCAATCCAAAACTAATCCCACTGCCCTGCTCTCTCCCCATAGACCTGTATCAATCCAAAACTAATCCCACTGCCCCACTCTCTCCCCATAGACCTGTATCAATCCAAAACTAATCCCACTGCCCCACTCTCTCCCCATAGCCCTGTATCAATCCAAAACTAATCCCACTGCCCCGCTCTCTCCCCATAGCCCTGTATCAATCCAAAACTAATCCCACTGCCCCACTCTCTCCCCATAGACCTGTATCAATCCAAAACTAATCCCACTGCCCCACTCTCTCCCCATAGCCCTGTACCAATCCAAAACTAATCTCACTGCCCCACTCTCTCCCCATAGCCCTGTACCAATCCAAAACTAATTCCACTGCCCTGCTCTCTCCCCGTTTCCCTGTATCAATCCAAAACTAATTCCACTGCCCCGCTCTCTCCCCATAGCCCTGTATCGATCTCAAACTGATCCCACTGCCCCGCTCTCTCCCAATGGCCCTGTATCAATCCCCAAACTAATCCCACTGCCCCGCTCTCTCCCCATAGTCCTGTATCAATCCCAAACTAATCCCACTGCCCCGCTCTCTCCCCATAGCCCTGTATCAATCCAAAACTAATCCCACTGCCCCGCTCTCTCCCCATAGCCCTGTATCAATCCCAAACTAATCCTACTGCCCCACTCTCTCCCCACTCTCTCCCCATAGCCCTGTGTTAATCCCAAACTAATCCCACTGCCCTGCTCTCTCCCCATAGCCCTGTATCAATCCAAAACTAATCCTACTGCCCCACTCTCTCCCCATAGCCCTGTATCAATCTAACACTAATCCCACTGCCCCACTCTCTCCCCATAGCCCTGTATCAATCCCAAACTATTCCCACCGCCCCGCTCTCTCCGCATAGCCCTGTATCAATCTCAAACTATTCCCACCGCCCCGCTCTCTCCGCATAGCCCTGTATCAATCCCAAACTAATCCCACCGCCCCGCTCTCTCCCCATAGCCCTGTATCAATCCCAAACAAATCCCACTGTCCCACTCCCCATAGCCCTGTATCAATCCCAAACTAATCCCACTGCCCCACTCTCTCCCCATAGCCCTGTATCAATCCCAAAGTAATCCCACCGCCCCGCTCTCTCCCCATAGCCCTGTATCAATCCCAAACTAATCCCACTGCCCCACTCTCTCCCCATAGCCCTGTATCAATCCCAAACTAATCCAACTGCCCCGCTCTCTCCCCAAAGCCCTGTATCAATCCCAAACTAATCCCACTGCCCCACTCTCTCCTCACTCTCTCCCCATAGCCCTGTATCAATCCCAAACTAATCCCACTGCTCCGCTCTCTCCCGATAGCCCTGTATCAATCCAAAACTAATCCCACTGCCCCGCTCTCTCCCCATAGCCCTGTATCAATCCAAAACTAATCCTACTGCCCCACTCTCTCCCCATAGCCCTGTATCAATCCCAAACTAATCCCACCGCCCCGCTCTCTCCCCATAGCCCTGTATCAATCCCAAACTAATCCCACTGCCCCACTCTCTCCCCATAGCACTGTATCAATCCCAAACTAATCCCACTGCCGCACTCTCTTCCCATAGCCCTGTATCAATCGAAAACTAATCCCACTGCCCCACTCTCTCCCCATAGCCCTGTATCAATCCCAAACTAATCCCACTGCCCTGCTCTCTCCCCATAGCCCTGTATCAATCCAAAACTAATCCCACTGCCCCACTCTCTCCCCATAGCCCTGTATCAATCCAAAACTAATCTCACTGCCCCACTCTCTCCCCATAGCCCTGTACCAATCCAAAACTAATCCCACTGCCCCGCTCTCTCCCCATAGCCCTGTATCAATCCAAAACTAATCCCACTGCCCTGCTCTCTCCCCATAGCCCTGTATCAATCTAACACTAATCCCACTGCCCCACTCTCTCCCCATTTCCCTGTATCAATCCAAAACTAATCCCACTGCCCCGCTCTCACCCCATAGCCCTGTATCAATCCCATAATAATCCCACTGCCCCGCTCTCTACTCAAAGCCCTTTATCAATCCCATACTAATCCCACTGCACCGCTCTCTCCCCATTTCCCTGTATCAATCCAAAACTAATCCCACTGCCCCGCTCTCTCCCCATAGCCCTGTATCAATCCCAAACTGATCCCACTGCCCCGCTCTCTCCCCATAGCCCTGTATCAATCCCCAAACTAATCCCACTGCCCCGCTCTCTCCCCATAGCCCTGTATCAATCCAAAACTAATCCCACTGCCCCACTCTCTCCCCATCGCCCTGTATCAATCCCAAACTAATCCCACTGCCCCGCTCTCTCCCCATAGCCCTGTATCAATCCCAAACTAATCCTACTGCCCCGCTCTCTCCCCATAGCCCTGTATCAATCTAACACTAATCCCCCTGCCCCACTCTCTCCCCATAGCCCTGTATCAATCCCAAACTAATCCCACTGCCCCACTCTCTCCCCATAGCCCTGTATCAATCCGAAACTAATCCCACTACCCCGCTCTCTCCCCATAGCCCTGTATCAATCCCAAACTAATCCCACTGCCCCACTCTCTCCCCATAGCCCTGTATCAATCCCAAACTATTCCCACCGCCCCGCTCAGCCCTGTATCAATCCGAAACTAATCCCACCGCCCTGCTCTCTCCCCATAGCCCTGTATCAATCCCAAACAAATCCCACTGTCCCACTCCCCATAGCCCTGTATCAATCCCAAACTAATCCCACTGCCCCACTCTCTCCACATAGCCCTGTATCAATCCCAAACTAATCCCACTGCCCCACTCTCTTCCCATAGCCCTGTATCAATCTAACACTAATCCCACTGCCCCACTCTCTCCCCATAGCCCTGTATCAATCCCAAAGTAATCCCACCGCCCCGCTCTCTCCCCATAGCCCTGTATCAATCCCAAACTAATCCCACTGCCCCGCTCTCTCCCCATAGCCCTGTATCAATCCCAAACTAATCCAACTGCCCCGCTCTCTCCCCAAAGCCCTGTATCAATCCCAAACTAATCCCACTGCCCCACTCCCTCCTCACTCTCTCCCCATAGCCCTGTATCAATCCCAAACTAATCCCACTGCTCCGCTCTCTCCCGATAGCCCTGTATCAATCCAAAACTAATCCCACTGCCCCGCTCTCTCCCCATAGCCCTGTATCAATCCCAAACTAATCCCACTGCCCCGCTCTCTCCCCATAGCCCTGTATCAATCCAAAACTAATCCTACTGCCCCACTCTCTCCCCATAGCCTTGTATCAATCTAACACTAATCCCACTGCCCCACTCTCTCCCCATAGTCCTGTATCAATCCCAAACTAATCCCACTGCCCCGCTCTCTCCCCATAGCCCTGTATCAATCCCAAACTAATCCCACTGCCCCACTCTCTCCCCAGAGCACTGTATCAATCCCAAACTAATCCCACTGCCCCACTCTCTTCCCATAGCCCTGTATCAATCGAAAACTAATCCCACTGCCCCACTCTCTCCCCATTTCGCTGTATCAATCCCAAACTAATCCCACTGCCCCGCTCTCTCCCCATAGCCCTGTATCAATCCCAAACTAATCCCACTGCCCTGCTCTCTCCCCATAGCCCTGTATCAATCCCAAACTAATCCCACTGCCCCACTCTCTCCCCATAGCCCTGTATCAATCCAAAACTAATCCCACTGCCCTACTCTCTCCCCATAGCCCTGTCTCAATCCAAAACTAACCCCACTGCCCCGCTCTCTCCCCATAGCCCTGAATCAATCCAAAACTAATGCCACTGCCCCGCTCTCTCCCCATAGCCCTGTATCAATCGCAAACTAATCCCACTGCCCCACTCTCTCTCCATAGCCCTGTATCAATCCAAAACTAATCCCACTGTCCCGCTCTTTCCCCATAGCCCTGCACCTTCCTCTGCTTCAAATATTTATCCAATTTTCCCTTCAAAAATGTAACGGTCTCTGCCTGTGTTAAAGCATTCCTTGCTCCCACAAATGTCTGTGTAATGACATTTCTCTTCACTCCCTCAGTGATCATTTTAACTTGTTGATGCCTCCTCCCTGACTCCCCAAGCGGAGGAATTCGACTCTCCCTTTTCACTCTGTCAAACCTCTTCATTACGTTAATAAATCTGCTCTTAGCTGAGATACAAGGTCAGGTTGTGCTGTAGTTCACGGCCCATAGGGATGTGACTTTCTCATTGCCTGCACTTTAATTCGATGGGAAAGGACAAGATTCAGTTTTATGGCTTTGATTTCCTTCAAATTTTCCACCCGTTTTGTCACTCCTCCCCCTCATTCTCCCCTCTCTCCCCCTCTCCTCCCATCCCCCCTTTCCCCATCCCCCCTCTCCCTCTCCTTCCTACCCTTCCCCTCTTTTCCCTCTTTCCCACTTACCCTCTTTGTTTCTCCCCCTCTCCCTGTCCACCCTCACATCCCCTTCCCCTCTCCCTCTTCCCTTCCTCTTCCCCCTCTCCTCTTCCTCTTCCCCCTCTCCTCTTCCCCCTCTCCTCTTCCCCTTCCCCCTCTCCCCTTCCCCCCCTCTCCCCTTCCCCCCTCTCCCCTTCCCCCTCTCCCCTTCCCTCCCCTCTCCCCTTCCCCCCTCTCCCCTTCCCCCCTCTCCCCTTCCTCTTCCCCTCTCCTCTTCCCCCCTCTCCCCTTCCTCTTCCCCTCCCCTCTTCCCCTTCTCCCCTTCCCCTTCCCCCTCTCCCCTTCCCCTTCCCCCCTCTCCCCTTCCCCTCCCCCCTCTCCCCTTCCCCTTCCCCCCTCTCCCCTTCCCCCCTCTCCCCTTCCCCCCTCTCCCCTTCCCCCCCCTCTCCCCTTCCCCCTCTCCCCTTCCCCCCTCTCCCCCTTCCCCCCTCTCCCCTTCCCCCCCTCTCCCCTTCCCCCCTCTCCCCTTCCCCCCTCTCCCCTTCCCCCCTCTCCCCTTCCCCCCTCTCCCCTTCCCCCCTCTCCCCTTCCCCCCACTCCCTTCCCCCCACTCCCTTCCCCCCACTCCCTTCCCCCCACTCCTTCCCCCCACTCCCTTCCCCCCACTCCCTTCCCCCCACTCCCCTTCCCCCCACCACTCCCCTTCCCCCCCACTCCCCTTCCCCCCCCTCTCCCCTTCCCCCCTCTCCCCTTCCCCCCTCTCCCCTTCCCCCTCTCCTCGTCCACCCTCACATCCCTCTCCTCTACCGCTCATCCTCCCCTTACCCCCTCCCTTTCCCCCTCTCCCTTTCCCCCTCTCCCTTTCCCCCTCTCCCTTTCCCCCTCTCCCCTTCCCCCTCTCACTGCCCCCTCCTCACTTTCTTTTTCACTTCCTGTCTGCCTCCTTTTCCCCTCCGCCTTCTTTTTCCTGCCTCATTCTTCTCTTCCCTCCTCCTCCAGTTCATAGAAACATAGAAGATAGGAGCAGGAGTAGGCCATTCGGCCCCCTCAAGCCTGCTCCACCATTCAATGCGATCATGGCTGATCATCCAAACTCAGTACCCTGTCCCTGCTTTCTCCCCATATCCCTTGATCCCCTTAGCCTTAAGAAATATATCTAACTCCTTCTTGAATATATTTAATATAGAAGTTCACTCCTCGTTCCACCTCCCCCCTTCCTTGTGGCCATTATTATCCTCTGGAACTCATTTTTGATCGCCTTTGGGGGTAGGAGAAGAATCTCCAAGAATTATTTTTCCCTGAATTGGCCTAGGGTTTTTTAAATCTTTTTTTTTGCCTCTCCCCCAGGAGATATCATGGCTGATGGTGGATGGGTGACTCGATGAACCAGATGGTCTTTTTCTGTCCACCTTATTTTGTACGTTTTGTGTGACCATGGGCAGTGAGTGTCATAGGAACAGGAGTAGATCGTTCAGCCCCTCAAGCCTGTTCCATGGGCAATTTGAGTACAGAAGACATCAGAGTCCAATCCAGTCCTTGCCCAACAGCCATTCAAGCAGGACTCACTGGATAGGAACAGGAGTCTTGGCTGAATTTTACCTTCCTAACCCAGGGGAGAGGAGGCCAATTATTGCATCCCCGTCACCAACCCGGCTGAAACCAGCCAACGCAGCAGAGACCAGGGGCCTGGCTCGCATGGCTCAGCTCCTCACTGCCCGAGCCAGATCACGAGCTTCCACACTTGTGCTTTTATAATCAACGTCTGTTTTTTCCAGGTGGAAGAGATACTGCTGGCCTGGGTGGGAAAGGTGGTCCTTATCGTTTGGATGCAGGGCACAAGGTGTATCAGGTATCTCAGGCTGAGAAGGATGCGGTGCCGGAAGAAGTAAAAAGAGCTGCAAGAGAGATGGGTGAAAAGGCATTCAAGGAGAGGTGTGTGCCCCTGAGCTTCTCGCCGTAACTGTGCACCATGTGTTTGTTTTATCTTTTATCCAGTAAGCATGAAGATGATTAAAACAGTGAAAGCACATCTCCAGTCTGCTGACAGCTGTAATTTCAAGGGAAGATAGCCTGTTGAGTAGACAGTCTAGCTTTAGGCCACTGAAACGCGCTATTTCCGCTTCCTTTCAGAGCATTTTGTGGGACCATTGGGAAAGGAGGGGAAGAAGGGAAAGAGGGGAGGTGGGAAAAAGAAGGCAGTGGTGAAGAGAAAGAGGAGAGGAGGAGAAAAGGAAGTAAAGAGGAGGGGTGGAGAGAAAGTGAAGGGTAAGGGAGGGGAAGAGCAGGCATTTTGTGAAGTAATTATGAGTTCTGTAGCAACAGATTTTCATGTCCTTAATAGAATGGAGAGAAGTTGTTTCCACTTGTGGAGGAGTCCAAAACTCAGGGCCATAAATATAACATAGTAACTAATAAATCTAATAAGAAATTCAGGGGAAACTTCTTTTCCCAGAGAATGGTGAGAATGTGGAATTCATTATCATATTGAGTAGTTGAGGTGAATACCATAGATGTATTTAAGGGGAAGTTAGATATGCACATGAGGGAGAAAGGAATGGAAGGATGTGCTGATAGGGTGAGATGAAGTAGGGTGAAAGGAGGCTCGTGAGGAGTGTAAAGACCGGCATGAGCATGTTGGGCTGATTGGCCTGTTTCTGTGCTGTAAATTCTATGTAATATGTAATACTGAGAATTCACAACTTCCCCTCTATTTCAAATTCATTTCATTTCCTCCACATTCTCATACAACACTTGGACTAAGAGCCAGACAAAGAATAAAGGATGGCACCTGTTAGATCCGTGTATCTTGATGTAGGTGTCCTTCAATAACTAGACAGAGACTGCAGAGGAACAATCAACAGGTGTTTACTGGATGAGGGTTACTCTAAAACTAACAGTACAGATCCCTACTCAGGGTTTATATACAGGTGTGGTCACTGCCGGTACTACAGTATACCGGAGCTGTAAAAGTAGTTCTCCCCTTAAAGGTACATACACTACAATTCCTCCCCTTTTAGATTAACAGTACCATAACATTCATTGAACAATTAACACTTTTAACATGCAACATTAACTGAAAATAGTCCATTTATCAATTCAGTCTTTGGGGCGGCTTCCTGATCCTTTCTGGATAGCGCCTTTCCTGAGTGTCTTGCTCTTGGTGCGGAGGCGATTCTGGCCCCCTGTCGTCGGTTGGTTCATCAGCTTCTGATGCTACTGTTTCTGGGGTAGATGCTACCTGTATGTCGGGTTCATCACCAGGTACGCGAGACATGGGGTTGACTCATTCCTGTGACGCTAGGATCTGGTCGACATGGCGTCTCACAATGTTCTCCCCAACATCCACTGTGTACATTAGTGGCCCCTGCCGTGTGCATATCGTTCCTGGTTGCCATTTCTCTGTTCGGTAGTCGCGGGCCAAGACTGGTTGCCCTACATTGAAGCTCCTTGTCGGCTTCTCATTGATGTGCTGGAGTTGCTTATTCTCAACATCTCTTCGTACATTTGGTCTGAGCAAATCCAGATGAGATCTCAACCTTCGGTTAAAGAACATCATGGCCGGGGTCTGGTTGGTAACTGCATGTGTCGCATTTCTGTTGGCTAACAGGAAATTGTCCACCTTATGCTGCAGTGGAATGTCGTCATCGCACATGGCCCTTACTGCCTTTTTAAAGGTTTGTACGAACCTCTCTGCCAATCCATTTGTGGCTGGATGATACGGGGCGGATGTGTAATGCCTTACCCCATTCCTTTTCATAAATTTCTGAAACTCTTCGGACACAAACTGTGGTCCGTTATCAGAGCAAATCTGCTCTGGCAAGCCGTTTCTGGCAAATATGGTCCGTAGGACTGCAATCGTTTTCTCCGTGGTGGTGGAGGACATTTTGATCACCTCAGGCCATTTCGAGTGCGCATGCACGGCTATTAAAAACATTGAGTCCATGAATGGACCGGCAAAATCAATATGCACCCGTTGCCATGGAGAGGAGGGCCACTCCCATGGGTGTAGAGGGGCATGTGGTGGTGCATTTTGGACCTTCTGGCATCCTGAGCAGCTCTTTGTCAGGTCCTTGATTTGCTGATCGATCCCCGGCCACCACACATAAGCCCTAGCAAGGCTTTTCATTTTCACCCCTCCCAGATGGCCTTCGTGAAGCTCATTGAGCACTCTCTCCTTTAACTTGGGTGGAATTACCACTCGGGATCCACACATCAAGGTCCCCTGGCATACTGACAGCTGTTCTCTTCTGGATGAGAATGCTGGCAACAGTGAGTCGCCATGTGTTGGCCATCCCTTCACCGTCAAGTTATATACCCGAAACAGTGTCGGGTCACTTCGGGTCTCCTTCTCTATATCCGCGTTAGTTACTGACAAGCGTTCAATTATAGTCGAATAAAATATTTCGACAGGGTCCACTGCTGGTGTTTCCTCCACAGTAGGCAGTGGCAGGCGTGATAGCCCATCAGCGTTTCCATGCTGTTTCGTGCTTTCATATTGGTTCGCCCCTAGTAAAAGGGACCATCTTTGTAGTCGTTGCGCAGTCATCACCGGAACGCCCTTCTTTGGATTAAAGATGGAGACAAGTGGTTGGTGGTCAGTCAGCAAGGTGAACTTCTGCCCGTGCAGATAGTGGTTGAACTTTTTCACTCCCCACACTAGGCTGAGGGCCTCCCTGTCAATCTGGGCGTAGTTACGCTCGGCTGAGGTTAGTGACCGAGACACAAAGGCTACTGGCCTCTCCGAGCTGTCTGGGAATTTGTGCAACAGCACTGTTGCAATACCATAGGGTGATACATCACACGCCAACCGAATTGGTAGTGCTGGGTTGAAATGAGCCAACACCTCTTTTGATGTGATCAATTCTTTGCACTTCTGGAAAGCTCGTTTACATTCGTCATTCCACTTCCATGGTACCCCCGTTTGCAGTAGGGTGTTCAGTGGGTGTAGTACTGTAGACAAATTTGGCAAGAACTTATGGTAGTAGTTCACCAGCCCGAGGAACGACCTCAGTTGTGACACATTTTCCGGTGCTGGAGCCTTGACTACTGCCTCAATCTTTTCAGGGGACTTATGTAACCCCTCTTCATCAATAACGTGGCCACAATACGAGATCTGCTTCTGGAAAAACTCACATTTATGGCGATTAGCTCGGAGCCCATATTCCTTCAATCTAGTGAGCACCTGCTCCAGGTTGGCAAGGTGATCACTGTCATTTTCGCCCGTGACCAGGATGTCGTCCAAATAACACTGGGTCCCTGTAATCCCTTGCAGGACTTGATCCATTGCCCTTTGCCAAATAGCCGGAGCTGATGCTACCCCGAACACCAGCCGGTTGTATTGGTAGAGACCTTTATGAGTGTTGATCGTGAGGTACTGTTTCGAGGCTTCTTCTACCTCCATTTGCAGGTATGCCTGGGCCAGATCAATCTTAGTGAAGCGTTTTCCTCCAGATAGCGAGGCGAAAATATCTTCAATCCGTGGAAGCGGATATTGTACCGTGTGAAGGACTGGGTTCACTGTCACCTTAAAGTCCCCACAGATGCGAACCTTCTTTGGTTCCCCAGGCGTATTACTCAACGACCTCTTCATTACAGGAACGATGGGTGTAGCCCACTCGCTCCAGTCCACTTTGGACAGTACTCCAGAACGTTCCAAACCTTCCAGCTCTGCTTCGACGGCTGGGCGGATCGCATAAGGCCTTAAAAAAAACTTTGGGCTTGCATTTTCCTCTATTTTGATCGTCGCTGTTATGCCTTTTAGTGTTCCGAGTCCCTCCTGGAACACTTCTTGTGCGTCAGTTAGCATTTTTGACAGTCGTCCAGGTGTGACGTCGTCATCCTTTTTGGCATCTACTGTCAGTGCTTGTATGGAATGCCAATCTAACTATCTTCCGGATCTATTCACATCCTAGTAGTGGTGGTCCTCCATCTGGCAATACATATAGGTCCATTTTTGGTGTTTCCTTGCCGTTATATATAACGTTCACCCTTATTTTTCCTTTGGGGTAGACTTTTTGCCCCGTGTACGTCTTCAAGACAATCTCTGTATCTCTCAAGGGTATATGTGAGAATAGCCGCTTGTAGTCCCTTCGCTTTATGACTGTTAGGGCTGATCCTGTGTCCAATTCCATTTTCACTTGGACTCCGTCTATCTTGAGCGTGACCCAGATAGTTTGGTGATCCTCCATTTTGATTACATTATGTAGTTTCAGACAACCCAGCTCTTTGCTTCCGGAGTCTGTATCACTTTTCTGTTCGTCTGAACTACTCTCCGTCACCTTATGTACCTTCTTGTACTTCTCCTGTGGAGATTTCTTGCTGCTGGTTTTCTTTCCCGACCTGCAGACTCTTGCTATGTGTCCTACTTTTCCACACCGTCTGCACACTTGGTCCTTGAACCAACAATCCTTATGGTCGTGTGTTGTTCTGCCGCAGCGATAGCACTTCACTGCTCCGTATGACATTTCATTTGTGCCATATTCTTGCGGTCTCCATTGTATCTCTGCAGCGCCCCGTGCGGCTGCTTCGTGTGATACTGCCATGCTGAAAGCCTTGTCCAGCGTAAGGTCCTTTTCTGATAGAAGCCGTTTCTGGGTTCCTTCACTTTGAAGCCCACACACAAACTTGTCCCTTAAAGTATCTGCTAGTCCCGTTCCAAACTAGCAGTGTTTCGATAGCTTGCGCAGTTCCGTTAAATACTCAGCATTACTTTCATCTTTATGCTGGTTCCTTTTGTGAAACTTAAATCTTTCTGCTATCAGCAGCGGTGTGAGGTTTAAGTGGTCCTGTTGGATTGACACTATGCTTTCAAAATCCTTTTCCACTGGCTTCTCTGTGGTTACTAGGTTTCGCAGTAAGCCATACGTTTTTGCACCCATGGAATTCAACAATACCAGTGCTTTCCTGGCATCTGGCACTTCATTCGCCTTGCAGTACACTTCTATGCGTTCGACATATGTTGCCCAATCTTCGATTTCATTGTCGAACGCTGTGACACTGCCACTCTTCGGCATCCCTGGGTGTGGTTAGACTGGCTAAAAATGGCGTCTCCCGCGCTCTCCCTTCTTCTCCGCTGCGGCTCAAAAATGGCGTCTCCCGCGCTCTCCCTTCTTCTCCGCTGCGGCTCAAATGGCGTCTCCCGCGCTTTCCTTTCTTCCCCGCGGACGCTGCTCAGCCCTTGAACACCGGCTGCGCTCTGCGCGTTTTCCTGCGCGCCTCTCTCGTTGACACCGCTTGGTCCTGAACACCGGCTGTGCCCTGTGCGCTTTACCCTCTCTCTCTTCTCCCGTCGACGCCACTCGGTCTTGAACACCGGCTGCGCCCTGTGCGCTCTACCCTTTCTCTTATCCCGTCGACGCTACTCGGCCTTTTTCTGTGCCGTTGGTCGGTTCTAGCCGCCGCTGTCTGGGTCTGCGCCGTACCTGTTGCCAGCCCGTTTCGCTGGACCACCGTGACTGGAGAACCAAGCCCAGCTCTCAACAGCCTCCTCTGCGATGCTCAAGTCTCCGCTGGATGGTCGACGCCCGTACTTCTGGACTCGGCCGCCTTCTTGCACTGTTCTCCAGGAGCGAATCCCTGGGAGGTGATGCAGAGTTGCAGGTAGGTTCGAATCGACTCGTCGCCAATGTTAGATCCGTGTATCTTGATGTAGGTGTCCTTCAATAACTAGACAGAGACTGCAGAGGAACAATCAACAGGTGTTTACTGGATGAGGGTTACTCTAAAACTAACAGTACAGATCCCTACTCAGGGTTTATATACAGGTGTGGTCACTGCCGGTACTACAGTATACCGGAGCTGTAAAAGTAGTTCTCCCCTTAAAGGTACATACACTACAGCACCATGGTCCCAGACCTCTGCCCTTTGCTGCTCTTGAGTTGGTCGTTAGGAGGCCCACAGTCTGGAGTGACTCTCTAGTTCTCCCACCTAATGGAAAGCACGTAGCCATCAGTCATCACCTTCCTGTGATGGTATGGCCAAGATTGGGATGTTGCTGTCTAGAGAGTCCCAGAAAGGAGCACTTACATATTGTCTATAAAGGAGCTCCTTTTAATCCAGTTATACATGAAGAAAGAAAGTACTTGCATTTATATAGCACCTTTCATGACCACCGGACGTCCCAAAATGCTTTACAGCCAATAAAGTACTTTTGAAGTTTAGTCACTGTTGTACTGTAAGAAATGCAGCAGCAAATTAACACACAGCAAGATCCCACAAGCAACAATGTGATAATGGCCAGATTATTTTTCTTTCAGTGATGTTAGTTGAGGGATAAATATGGGCTAGTACACAGAGGAGAACTCCCCAGCTCTTCTTTGAAATATTGTCATGGGATCTTTTACGTCCACCTGAGAAGCCATATGAGACCTTGGTTTAACGTCTCATCTGAAAGACGGCCCCTCTGACAGTGCAGCACTCCCTCAGCACTGCACTGGAGTGTCAGCCTAGATTGTGTGCTCAAATATCTGGAGAGGAACTTGAACCCTTGACATTCTGACTCAGGCGAGAGTATTACCAACTGAATCATGACTGACTCTGCAAAATGAAGAATTAAGGAACAACCTCCAAACATTTCAGAAATTCCAGTGTTATTCAAGACATAGGGAACAGGTCAACACAAAACTGCAGAAGACAAAAAGAACTGTCCATTTTCTTTTGCAATCCCTCCGTCGCCCCCGTCAAGTTTTATGCTTGCAGTTCCTGGCACCAAGGCTTTCACTCTGCTGGGCTGAGTGATCAGTCAGCAATTTGTCAGCAAAGTTCTGTTAGGAATTTGAAAAGTTATTGCAGTGAGACTTTGGTCTAATAAAGTACAAGAGGAATAATCATGGAATTGCTCCTAATGAGCTTCCTTTCTCAAAATATACCTTCTCCTTAAGGCAGAGGAGGTTAAGGGGGAACTAATTGGATAGCTCGTCAAAGAGCCAAACAGACACAGTGGGCCGATTGGCCTCCTTCTGTGCTGTATCATTCTATGATAAGCTTGATTCCATTTCTGTCTCCTGCCCCATTATTTATATCATTTAAACTTAGGAACCCAGTGCTTTTTTTTATATGTCTCTACATTTTTCTTTACATCACTGATAGTCTGCCCTCAAACAGCTCCTAGATTCACTCGCTCTCTACACCTGTCTCCAGACCTGGACATGAGATTGTCATTGCTCCAAACTGACTCCAACCTATCTACAAGTCAGCTTCGTCCCACCACAGACTTTAACTTGGGACTCTCTCTTATTGTCTCCTCCCTATTCGCCTTTTACAACCAGGATATATCTATCTTAATACAAAAGCAAAATGCTGCGGATGTTGGAAATCAAAATCAAAACAGAAATGCAGGAAACACTCAGCAAGTCAGACAGCTACTGTGGAGAGAGAAACAGAGTTAACGTTTCAGGTTGATGACCTTTCGTCAGAACTGGCCAGAGCATAGGAAAATGAGAACTGGTTTACCGAGGAAGGAAATGGAGAGACAAGTAAGCTCCTTTCTGGTGTAAACAACTCTGATTTCCTAAAGCTTTTCTCCACAAATAGTTCTAATCGGGAATGGCCAATTTCAAAAGATTGAACAAAAAGTTCTTTGTCGTTTCACAAAATTCATCCAATTTCTTGTCAGGGTCAACACATCACTTCTTTTATGATTTTCTGTAATTGTTCTCCTGCATGAAGGGAACCATTTACAAGGCCTGCACTGAATCGCGAGTGGGGCAAGACTCCTTTGAAAACCACGGAAAAGTATTGATTAATATTGAAACATCTGACAAATCATCAGACAAAAGCCGTGAGCATCGAAAACACTGGAAAATATGAGCACAGTCCATTCCAAGTCTGAGGGGTGAAAGGGCCATTTAGAGTTTGTTCGTTGTGGTGAAATCAAAGCAGCCTCTGTTTCATTTTCCTGAACTAATAGTAATTCATGTAAATAAAGGCAGCAGCTGCAGGATCGTTCTCACTTTGTCCAGGAAACGTTTCACAACCATCCAACCTTTGCAGTGCAGTAAACTGAGGATGATAGTCATAGAGTCATAGAGTCATAGAGTAATACAGCACGGATAGAGGCCCTTCGGCCCATCGTGTCCGCGCCGGCCATCAAGCCCTGTCTAACCTAATCCCATATTCCAGCATTTGGCCCGTAGCCTTGTATGCTATGGCATTTCAAGTGCACATCCAAATGCTTCTTAAATGTTGTGAGGGTTTCTGCCTCCACAACCCTTTCAGGCAGTGAGTTCCAGACTCCAACCACCCTCTGGGTGAAAAAGTTCTTTCTCAAATCCCCTCTAAACCTCCCGCCCTTTACCTTGAATCTATGCCCCCTAGTTATCGACCCCTCTACTAAGGGAAAAAGCTCCTCCGCATCCATCCTATCTATGCCCCTCATAATTTTGTACACCTCAATCATGTCCCCCCTCAGCCTCCTCAGCTCCAAGGAAAACAAACCCAACCTGCCCAGTCTCTCTTCATAGCTGAAGCGCTCCAGCCCTGGTAACATCCTGGTGAACCTCCTCTGCACCCTCTCTAACGCGATCACATCCTTCCTGTAGTGTGGCGACCAGAACTGCACACAATATTCCAGCTGTGGCCTAACCAGTGTTTTATACAGCTCCATCATAACCTCCTTGCTCTTATATTCAATGCCTCGGCTAATGAAGGCAAGTATCCCATATGCCTTTTTTACCACCTTATCCACCTGTTCCGCCGCCTTCAGGGATCTGTGTACTTGCACACCCAGATCCCTCTGACCCTCCGTCTTGCCTAGGGTCTTTCCATTCATTGTGTATTCCTTTGCCTTGTTAGTCCCCCCAAAGTGCATCACCTCGCACTTTTCCGGGTTAAATTCCATTTGCCACTGTTCCGCCCATCTGACCAACCCATCTATATCGTCCTGCAGACTGAGGCTACCCTCCTCGCTATTTACCACCCTACCAATTTTTGTATCATCCGCGAACTTACTGATCATACCCTTTACATTCATATCCAAGTCATTAATGTAGACCACAAACAGCAAGGGACCCAGCACCGATCCCTGTGGTACCCCACTGGCCACAGGCTTCCAGTCACAAAAACAACCTTCGACCATCACCCTCTGCCTTCTGCCACTAAGCCAGTTTTGTATCCAATGTGCCAAGGCACCCTGGATTCCATGGGCTCTTACCTTCTTGACCAGTCTCCTGTGCGGGACTTTATCGAAGGCCTTACTGAAATCCATGTATACCACATCCACTGCGTTACCCTCATCCACACACCTAGTCACCCCCTCAAAAAATTCAATCAAATTAGTCAGACATGATCTTCCCTTGACAAAGGGAATTATCGACTAGTCCTGGTGTGATCCTGCACATTAGTGTCCAGATTCGGCAGCACGAGCGGTATTTCACTTATTCAAATTACACTTTGCTTCTTTTTCTGTGTTGTGCCAGAACCTGAGAAACATTCTGAGTGTACCCCTTCAATACTCAAATACACCCAGTGTACCCCTTCAATACTCAATTACACCCAGTGTACCCCTTCAATACTCAAATACACCCAGTGTACCCCTTCAATACTCAAATACACCCAGTGTACCCCTTCAATACTGAAATACACCCAGTGTACCCCTTCAATACCCAAATACACTCAGTGTACCCCTTCAATACCCAAATACACCCAGTGTACCCCTTCAATACTCAATTACACCCAGTGTACCCCTTCAATACTCAAATACACCCAGTGTACCCCTTCAATACTCAAATACACCCAGTGTACCCCTTCAATACTGAAATACACCCAGTGTACCCCTTCAATACCCAAATACACTCAGTGTACCCCTTCAATACCCAAATACACCCAGTGTACCCCTTCAATACCCAAATACACCCAGTGTACCCCTTCAATACCCAAATACACCCAGTGTACTCCTTCAATACTCAAATACACCCAGTGTACCCCTTCAATACTCAAATACACCCAGTGTACCCCTTCAATACTCAAATACACCCAGGGTACCCCTTCAATACTCAAATACACCCAGTGTACCCCTTCAATACTCAAATACACCCAGTGTACCCATTCAATACTCAAATACACCCAGTGTACCCCTTCAATACTCAAATACACCCAGTGTACCCCTTCAATACTCAAATACACCCAGTGTACCCCTTCAATACCCAAATACACCCAGTGTACCCCTTCAATACCCAAATACACCCAGTGTACCCCTTCAATACTGAAATACACCCAGTGTACCCCTTCAATACTCAAATACACCCAGTGTATCCCTTCAATACTCAAATACACCCAGTGTACCCCTTCAATACTCAAATACACCCAGTGTACCCCTTCAATACTCAAATACACCCAGTGTACCCATTCAATACTCAAATACACCCAGTGTACCCCTTCAATACTCAAATACACTCAGTGTACCCCTTCAATACTGAAATACACCCAGTGTACCCCTTCAATACCCAAATACACCCAGTGTACCCCTTCAATACTCAAATACACCCAGTGTACTCCTTCAATACTCAAATACACCCAGTGTACCCCTTTAATACTCAAATACACTCAGTGTACCCCTTCAATACCCAAATACACCCAGTGTACCCCTTCAATACCCAAATACACCCAGTGTACCCCTTCAATACCCAAATACACCCAGTGTACTCCTTCAATACTCAAATACACCCAGTGTACCCCTTCAATACTCAAATACACCCAGTGTATCCCTTCAATACTCAAATACACCCAGTGTACCCCTTCAATACTCAAATACAGCCAGTGTACCCCTTCAATACACAAATACACCCAGTGTACCCCTTCAATACTCAAATACACCCAGTGTACCCCTTCAATACTCAAATACAGCCAGTGTACCCCTTCAATACTCAAATACAGCCAGTGTACCCCTTCAATACGCAAATACACCCAGTGTACCCCTTCAATACTCAAATACACCCAGTGTACCCCTTCAATACTCAAATACACCCAGTGTACCCCTTCAATACTCAAATACACCCAGTGTACCCCTTTAATACTCAAATACACTCAGTGTACCCCTTCAACTTCAGTAGAGCTTAGAGTAAAACAAGGGATGGTTCTGTGTAGCATCAGGTATGTCGAGGCAGAGAACGCTCTGAACTCAGGTTACAAGTGAAAGAGTGACGTGGCTGTATTTGTGGAAGTTCAAAGCAGAGTTCTCCCCGTTCATTGGGGGGCCAAGCCTCCCAGTATAAGAGAGTCGGACAGTTTTTTCTTCCTCTATGCACATACGCTGATATAATTCTAGCCACAGGCCTTGGATCAACACAGAGAGGTCACAAAAGTATAAAATCTTTAGAGTTAAGTTTTGAAATATTCAGTTAACCCCCCAGCCTCAACAACCTTTTGAGGGAGAGAGTTCCAGATTTTCACTGCCCTTTGTGTGAAGAAGTGCTTCCTGACATCACCCCTTAACGGCCTAGCTCTAATTTTAAGGTCTCCTGTTAATCCATAGTACGGACTGTCATTAAGATAACAATACCATAAAGGCTCCCTTTTTTAATCTCTGTCGGCTGTTCTGTATTTGATTGCAATTTGTTTCCAAATCACTCACTCGCCACTCGCACCCCTCTGTTCAAGTTCCTCAACAGCATTGCGACCACCCTAGTCAAGGTCACACATCATTCTGCATGCCAGCGGCTGGTGCTTGGTGACCCTCCCCATCACCCTGTCGACATTATTCCCCACTGTCTGTCCTCCGTGGTCTAACTCTGTAGCATTGGTCACTGGTCTGTCTACTCCAATCTTCCCCAGTGCAGTTACTAAATCTCCTCAAATGGTTTCTCCTCCCATGTACACACAGCATCTAGGAACAGCTGGAGGGCATTCAGCTCCTTGAGCCTGTTCCACCATTCAATTAGATCTCGGGTTACCAAGCCTCCAGGATTGGCCCGGAGCCTCCGGGATTGGCCCGGAGCCTCCGGGATTGGCCTGGAGTCTCCAGGAATTGAAGATTAATCTCCAGGACACTGCTGGGAGCAACCTGGGAGAAAAATCATTTTCTTTTGAACTTTTTCATTTATTAGTTACAAAAATATTGAAGATAGGAGAATGGTTGTGTTAACCGGCATCCAATTGGCTTTCCAGTTGACGTGGGAGGGCGGTGAGCTGTGAGGATGGACGTGTTGGGTGACCAATGGCGGGGGCCTTGGGCCTCCAGGAATACATACAACCAAATTTGGCAACACTAATTAGATCATGGCTAATCTATATCTTAACTCCATTTACTCACCTTGGTTCCACAGCCCCTGATACCATTACCCAACAAAAATCTATCAATTAAAGTTTTGAAATTTTCAGTTGACCCCCAGCCTCAACAGCTTTTTGAGGGAGAGAGTTCCAGATTTCCACTGCCCTTTGTGTTAAGTGCTTCCTGACATCATCCCTGAACGGCCTGGCTCTAATTTTATGGTTATGTCCCCATGTTCTGGGTTCCCCCACCAGAGGAAATAGTTTCCCTCTATCTACCCGATCAAATCCTTTAATCGTCTTAAACACCTCAATGAGATCACCCCTTAAACGTCTGTACTCGAGGGAATACAAGCCTTGCAGGGGGTGCAGCGCATATTCAGCAGAATGATACAGGGACTAAACGAGTTAAATTATGAGGACAAGTTGCATCCTATCCTCATAATTTAACCCCGGTATCATTCTGGTGAATCTGCGCTGCTCCCCCTCCGAGGCCAATATACCCTTCCTGAGGTGAGGTGCCCAGAAATGAACACAATACTCCAGCTGGGGTCTCACCAGGGCTTTATATAACTGTAGCATAATTTCCACTCTTTGTATTCCAGACCTCATGAGATAATGGCCAACATTCCATTAGCCTTTTTAATGATCTTTTGTACCTGTACACTAGCTTTTAGTGATTTCTATATTTGGACCCCTAAGTTTCTCTGCTCCTCCACAGTTCCAGCTTCTCATCATTTAGAAAATACTCTGATCTCTCTTTCTTAGGTTCAAAGTGAATGACCTCACACTTCCCCACATTGAACTCCATCTGCCAGTTTTTCCCACTCACTTAATTGATCAATGTCCCTTTGCAACTTTCTGCTCCCATCTACACTATTTACTGTGCCACCTAACTTAGTGTCATCAGCAAACTTGGACATATGGCTCTCTGTTCCTCCATCTAAGTCATTTATAAACACAGTGAAAAGCTGAGGCCCCAGTACAGATCCCTGGGGACCACCACTACTCACATCCTGCTAATTTGAGTACATGCCCATTATCCCTACTCTCTCTTTCCGAATCCTAACCAATTCCCTACCCATGTCAATAGGTTGCCTCCATTTCCATGTACTCTCATTTTTGTTAACAGTCTCTTGTGTGGCACCTTATCGAATGCCTTCTGGAAGTCCATATAAATAACATCCATAGATACTCCCTTATCTACCACATTAGTTACCTCCTCAAAAAATTCAACTAGGTTCGTTAGACATAACTTACCCTTTACAATCCATGCTGGCTCTCTCTGATCAGCTCATATTTGTCCAAGTTCACAGTCACTCTGTCAATAATGACAGATTCTAGTAACTTGCCCACAACTTGGACATATGGCTCTCTGTTCCTCCATCTAAGTCATTTATAAACACAGTGAAAAGCTGAGGCCCCAGTACAGATCCCTGGGGACCACCACTACTCACATCCTGCTAATTTGAGTACAAGGAGTTTGCACATTCTCCCCGTGTTTGCGTGGGTTTCCTCCGGGTGCTCCGGTTTCCTCCCACAGTCCAAAGATGTGCGGGTTAGGTTGATTGGCTATGATAAATTGACCCTTAGTGTTAGGGGGATTAAATGGGGATATGTGTTAGGTGTAGGGGTTACGGGGATTGGGTGGGATATGTGTCGGTGCAGGCTCGATGGGCCGAAATGGCCTCTATCTGCACTGTGGGGTTTCTGTGATGGGGTTTCTGTGATGTTCTGTGATGAACAGACATTAGACTAATAGGTCTATAATTTCCTGGTTTATCTCTCCCACCCTTATTAAACAATGGTGTGACGTTGGCAATGTTCCGATGTAAGGGGCAATTCCTGAATCAAGAGAGTTTTGGAAGATTGTGCCCAAGACTCCATTCTTGTCCCCTCCAATTAATCAGCTACAAGCTACGCCCTCAGTAAATTCACCCCCAAGCTTCCACAGGTGCACTGTCAACACCGAACTCTACCTCACCACCACTACCATCAATTCCAAGGCTCTTCCTATACTGTATGACTGTCTGGCCAATGGAAAGTCTTCAATGAGTCAAAAAGTCCCCTCAGTAAAACTAAAGACATCTTTTGGAGCTCCCACCGGGGCATCTAGGAGCCTCTTTTTCCAACTCCAAACTCTAACTTCATTGAGATTGATAGATTTTTGTAGGCAAGGGTATTAACGGATATGGAGCAAAGGTGGGTAAATGGAATTGAGGCGCAGATCAACCATGATCTAATTGAATGGCGGAACAGGCTCGAAGGACTGAATGGCCTCCTCCTGTTCCGATGTTCCAGTGCTGCTTGTTACAAAAATTGGCTGACGAGACATAAAAACAGAATTAAGTTAAAGAACCAGAACCAACTCAGAATTAGGTGTGTTTCTGCCCCAGTGTTTGGATGGCAATTTAACTCCCATCATTCAATAGGAAGAGTCAAAAACCTGTAGAATAAATTTCCTAAATCAGAGTTTTAATTCAGTAATAAATGAAAAGGTGTCAGCTCAGCAGCATTTTAAACCAGGCTTTTCATAAGGGAGCCCTTATACCTTCCCCTTTCCCACAGTCCAGGGCCCCAAACACCCCTTCCAGGTGAAACAGTGATTTATTGTACTTCTTGCAATCTAGTACAGGTAGACTATCCTTTATCCGCACTTCTGAAAACCGAAAACCTCTGAAAACCGAAAGTTTTTTTGTGGAGCGTAAGTCGTGCGCACGACATAACCCGAGTGGCACCAAACGTGACCCGACGCGGCCGATGCTTTTCTGACCTGATTTGCAGGCCAGCTTAGCGTAGGAGTCAGCCGATATCTGGCTTTCCCACAACTGGCGGCGGCAGTCGAGCCCCAGACCCCCGCTAAGTCAAGGAATTCAGATACGGAGGAGGGGGAGCTGTAAACAGACTGTGAGCGGCAGCACAGAGAAGCAGGAAGGGGACTGAGACACGGAACAGTCGCAAGAGGTAGCCTGAACTTTTAAAATTTATATTAAATACAAATACTAATTACCAAATTAATTTAATGTTCAGAGTTTCCCAGTCTGAAATAATACCTTCTGAAATCCGAAAATTTCCGAAAACCGAAACACAGCTGGTCCCAAGGTTTTCGGATAAGGGATAGTCAACCTGTACACTGTATTCACTGCTCACGTTGTGGTCTCCTCTACATTGGGGAGACCAAACGCAGATTGGGTGACCGCTTTGCGGAACAGCTCCATTCAGTCCGTAAGGGTGACCCCGAGCTTCCAGTCGCCTGTCATTTTAATTCACCGCCCCATTCCCACTCGGACCTCACCGTCCGCGGCCTCTTGCATTGTTCCACGGAAACCCAGCGTAAGCTCGAGGAACAGCACCTCATCTTCCGATTAGGCACTTTACAGCCTCAATATCGAGTTCAACAATTTCAGATCATAACCTCGGCCCCTATTACATTTTTATATATATTTTTTATCCACACCTTTGTTTTGTGCCCTTCCCCCTTTTTTTCTCTCCCACATGGCAGCTGTCTCTCATTCTGCCAGCGCATTTCACACCTCATCTAGAGCCGTCTTTTGTCTCCACTAGTCCCATCACCACCTCGTCTGGTTTTGAATACCTCTTAATGTCTCTTCACTTCTCTCTTGTTCTTTCATCCCCATTTCCCAGCCCCCAAACTGGCCTTTTAATCTGTTTCATTTCCTGTGTTTTTTCAGTCCTGACGAAGGGTTTCGACCTGAACCGTTGACTCTGTTTCTCTCTCCACGGATGTTGCCTGGCCTGCTGAGTTTTTCCAGCATTTTCTGTTGTTATTTTACATTTCCTGTCTGTTTCTTCAGTACTTTAGACAAACCCTGCATCTTGCACTTGAGAAGCCTACAACCAACATCCTTCCTTGTTTCTGCTGCAGGTTAAAGGAAATTCATATGAGTGAATATGATGCTGCTACGTACGAGAGGTTTTCAGGGGCCGTCCGGCGACAGGTCCAGTCAATACGAGTCATCCTGGACAGCCTGCAGGTAAGCTGAAGCTCCACATGTTAAACAGAAGGGTCCTTTACAGCTACCTACACCGTGGCATGAAGTCTCCATTTACATAGAAACATAAGTTCTAAATAATCAGTGAGAGTAAAAGAACTTGCATTTATATAATGCCATTTGTGTCCTTAGGATGACCCAAGGTGCTTCACAATCAATAAGTTTTGAAGTGTAGTTGCTGTTTTGTAAATAAGAATGGCAGCCAATTAGTGCCCAGCAAGATCCCACAAACAGAAGATGAGATGAATGCCAAATTGATCTGTTTTGGTGAGAGATGAACGCTGACTAGGAGACCTTCCCTGCATTTCTTCAAGTAGTACCTTGGCATCTTTAACATCCACCTGAACAGGCAGACGGAGCCTCAGCTTAACATCTCATCTCTGACAATACAGCATTCATTCCTTCAATACTGCACTGAAGTGTGAGCCCAGATTGCATGCTCAAGTCCTGGAGTGGGGCTTGATCCCACTGCCAGTACCCCCAATCCTTCAGCTTGAAAGTCTTCCCCATGACATACATCAGCTGCCTCTGCTGAGGGTATTTTTCAAATATAGTCCAACCACCTGGGAACTTTTTATAAGTTGAGTTTGAGTCATCCTAACATTAGCAGATGCTTAACAGGACATAAGAACTGTAGCCTGCAATCAGATGCCATTGAATTGTGCTCTGGGCGTGCTGGCTACGTCACCTGCGTCATGCTCCAATTTCCCTGTACACAGCGCAATGAGGAACTGACAGAATAATAGTGCTTCTGCAACAGTACCAGTCTGCGATTGGTGATGATTGACAAATAGAACCTTCAAAAGCATGTTTTAATTTTACCTCCAGCATTTGTTTTTTGTGTGGGTGCGCAGACAAACAAAATAGCAACTTTAAATAACGTGGCTGCCATTTCATTAATGGCTGTGGATTGGCGTCCATTTTTGTCGTGGTGGCTATTATTGTGAGCCCTAAAATTTCTCTGGAGGGGATTAAACGGCGTGGACTTGAACAGTGTTTTATTTGGGAATTTGGAAAGAGTGAGAATTCAGAGAAGAGGGAGAAGGAGTTGTTGCTTTTTGCCTCCACTACTTGTAGTGCTTTGTGTTACAGGTAGATATTTAATTTCAATACCCTTAACTTAATCTAGATCAAGTAAGTAATCAAGAAACTACACTGTAAACTAAGTAACCTAATTACAAATTTAATTAAATTGAATTAAATAAAACAAGGTCATATAGGGATGGCAGTGCAGGTGTTGTGCCACAACCGCAGCATGTGGGAGTTTGTGGAGAGCATTGTGATCCCGGACAACCACGTTTTCAGTAAGTGCCTTCATCTTGAGGAACTTCAGCTCAGAGTTTTTTGACTGGAGTCTGAGGTGCAGACATTGCAGGCAATCAAGGATGGGGAGAGTTACCTGGACACTTTGATCCAGGAGGCAGTCACACCCCTTAGGTTAGGTAGTGGTACAGGTCTGGTTAGTGGTCAGGGGCAGGAGGGTGTGACTGCAACTCAGACAGGTAAGGGGACCCCAGGTGCAGTTCTGGAGGAGCCTCAGCCTTTGCCCTTGTTCAACAGGTATGAGGTTCTTGCTGCCTGTGTAGATGAGGGAAAAGCCTGCAGGATGGATGAGCAAGCTGACCATGGCACCATGGTGCAGGAGGCCATTCAAGTGGGGGGAGTGAAAGGGAATGTAGTTGTGGTAGGGGACAGTATAGTCAGGGGGATAGATACTGTTCTCTGCAGCCGCGACCGAGAGTTCCGAAGGTTGTGTTGCCCACCTGGTGCCAGAGTTAAAGATATCTCCTCGCGGCTGGAGAAGAACTTGGAATGGGAAGGGGAGGATCCAGTTGTCGTGGTCCACGTAGGAACCAATGACATAGGTACAACAAGGAATGAGGTTCTGCTGAGGGAGTTTGAGGAGCTAGGATCCAAATAAAAAATCAGAACCTCAAAGGTAATAATCTCTGGACTGTTACCTGAGCCATGCGCAAATTGGCATAGGGACAAACAGATTAGAGGTTTAAATGCGTGGCTCAAAGAGTGGTGTGGAAGGAAGGAGTTTCAGTTTATGGGGTACTGGCACCAGTACTGGGGAAAGAGGGAGCTGTTCCATTGGGATGGGCTCCACTTAAACCGGGCTGGGACCAGTGTCCTGGTGAACCGAATGCTTAGGGCAGTCGACAGGGCTTTAAACTAATGAAGGGGGGTGGGAGGATTCAGGAAAGAGTAAATTTAAAAGCAGTGAGAGAAATGTCAAGGCTCCAGAGTAGAGTTTTGGGTAAAAATAATCAGAGTGGGTCAGGAAGGAACAGAGAGAGTAACAAAGGTCATAGGGCATCAGTGACTGAGGTGACATCAGGGAAAAATAGAAATAAGTCAGAGCTAAAGAAAGACTTGCATTTATATAGCGCCTTTCACGACCACCGGACGTCTCAAAGCGCTTTACAGCCAATGAAGTACTTTTGAAGTGGAGTCACTGTTGTAATGTGGGAAACGCGGCAGCCAATTTGCGCACAGCAAGCTCCCACAAACAGCAATGTGATAATGACCAGATGATCTGTTTTTGTTATGTAGTCTGAGGGATAAATTTTGTCCAGGACACCGGGGATAACTTCCCTGTTCTTCTTCGAAATAGTGCCATGGGATCTTTTACGTCCACCTGAGAGAGCAGACGGGGCCTCGGTTTAACGTCTCATCCAAAAAACGGCACCTCCGACAGTGCAGCACTCCCTCAGCACTGCACTGGAGTGCCAGCCTTGCTTTATGTGCTCAAGTCCCTGGAGTGGGACTTGAACCCACAACCTTCTGACTCAGAGGCAAGTCTACTGCCAACTGAGCCACAGCTGACACATAAAGGCACTATATCTGAATGCACAAAGCAGTCACAACAAAATAGATGGATTAATAGCGCGGATAGAATTTAATAGGTTTGATCTAATAGCCATAACGGAGACGTGGTTGCAAAGTGGCCAAGGTTGAGAACTAAATATTCCAGGATACTTAACTTTTAGAAGAGATAGGAAAAATGGAAAAGGAGAAGGTGGAGCTAAGAAACAGCAAGGGACAGAAAACATTGGTGGGAGTTGTTTATAGGCCCCAAACAGTAGTTGTAATGTAGGGCAGAGTATAAATCAGGAAATTAGAGGCGCATGTAACAAGGGTAATACAGTAATCATGGGGGACTTTAATCTACATATAGACTGGGCAAACCAAATTTGCAGTAATAGTGTGGAGGACGAATTCATGGAATGTATGCAAGATAGTTTTTTAGATCAGGGAACAGGCTATTTTAGATCTAGTATTGTGCAACGAGAAAGGGTTAATTAATAACCTTGTAGTAAAGGGGCCCTTAGGGAAGAGTGACCATAATATGATAGAATTTTATATTGAGTTTGAAAGTGATTCAGTTAAATCCAAAACTAGGGTCTTAAATCTAAACAAAGCAATCTACGTAGGTATGAGGGGCGAGTTAGCTAAGGTAGATTGGGAAACTACATTAAAAGTTATGACAGTAGAGAAGCAATGGCTAGCATTTAAAGAATTAATACAGACATTCCTTTAAGGCACAAAAAACTCCACAAGAAAAGTGGTCCAACCTTGGCTAACAAGAGAAGTTAAAGATAGTATTAAATCAAAGGAAAGGGTTATAATGTTGCCAAAAAGAATAGTAAGCCTGAGGATAGGGAGGATTTTAGAATTCAGCAAAGGAAGACCAAGAAATTGATAAAGGGAAAATAGAATATGAGAGTAAACTATCGAGAGACGTAAAAACAGACTGTAAAAGCTTCTATAGGTGTGTAAAGAGGACAAGATTAGCGAAATTAAATGTGGGTCTCTTACAGGCTGAGACAGGAGAAATTATAATGGGGAATAAGGAAGTGGCAGAGAAATTAAACAAATACTTTGTGTCTTTCTTCACGGAAGAAGACGCAAAAACTTCTTGGAAATAGTGGAGAACCAAGGCTCTAGCGAGAATGAGGAACTGAAAGAAACTGCATTTAGGGTTAGGGTTAGTATTAGTAAAAAAATAGTACTGGAGAAATTAATGGGACTGAAAGCCTAGGGTTTTGAAAGAGGTGGCTATAGAGATAGTGGATGCATTGGTTGTCACTTTCCAAAATTCCATAGATTCTAGAACGGTTCCTGTGGATTGGAAGGTGGCAAATGTAACCCCACTATTTAAGAAAGGAGGGAGAGAGAAAACGACAGACCAGTTAGCCTGACCTCTGTGGTAGGGAAAATGCTAGAATCTATTATTAAGGACGTGGTAACAGGGCACTTCGAAAATAATAAAGGGTTGGGCAGAGTCAACACGGATTTATGAAAGGGAAATCGTGTTTGACAAATCTGTTAGAGATGTGGTATATTTGGATTTTGAGAAGGCATTCAATAAGGTGCCACACAAGAAGTTATTAAACAAAATTAAGGCTCATGGGATTGGGGGTAATATATTAGCATGGATTGAGGATTGGTTAATGGACAGAAAACAGAGAGTAGGAATAAACGGGTCATTTTCGGGTTGGCAGGCTGTAACTAATGGGGTACCGCAAGGATCAGTGCTTGGGCCTCAGCTATTCACAATCTACATCAATGATTTGGATGAGGGGTCCAAATGTAATATATCCAAGTTTGCTGATGATACAAAGCTGGGTGAGAATGTAAGTTGTGAGGAGGATGCAAGGAGGCTTCAAGGGGATATAGACAAGCTAAGTGAGTGGGCAAGAGCATGGCAAATGGAATATAATGTGGAGAAATGTGAAGTTATCCATTTTGGCAGGAACAATAGAAAAGCAGAGTATATTTTAAATGGTGAGAGATTGGGAAATGTTGGTGTTCAGAGGGACCTGGGTGTCCTTGTACACGAATCACTGAAAGTTAACATGTAGGTACAGCAAGCAATTAGGAAAGCAAATGGTATGTTGGCCTTTATTACAAGAGGATTTGAGTATAAGAGTAAAGACGTCTTACTGCAATTATATAGGGCCCTGGTGAGACCACACCTGGAGTATCGTGTATAGTTTTGGTCTCCTTAACTAAGGAAAGATATAGTTGCCATAGAGGGAGTGCAACGAAGATTCACCAGACTGGTTCCTGGGATAGGGGAATTGTCCTTTGAGGAGAGATTGAGTAGACTAGGTCTATATTCTCTAGAGTTTAGAAGAATGAGAGGTGATCTCATTGAAACATACAAAATTCTTACAGGACTTGATAGGATAGATACAGGGAGGATGTTTCCCCTGGCTGGGGAGTCTAGAACCAGGGGTCACAGTCTCAGAATAAGGGGTCGGCCATTTAGGACCGAGATGAGGAGGCATTTCTTCACTCAGAGGGTGGTGAATCTTTGGAATTCTCTACCCCAGAGGGCTGTGGAGGCTCTGTCATTCAGTATATTCTAGACAGCTATCAATAGATTTTTGAATATTAAGGGAATGAAGGGATATGGGGATAGTGGAGCTGAGGTGGAAGATCAGCCATGATCTTATTGAATGGCGGAGCAGGCTCAAAGGGCCAAATGGCCGACTCCTGCTCCTATTTCTTATGTTCTTTTGGGGGTGGATCTGAGGCAGGGCAGAACTTCCGCCCACCTCATGGATACACCACTGACCCCATCCTATCCCTAGGGTCAGGTGCATTAACATATTTGGACAGCCTCGTCCATGCCATGTTTGATACAACTGGTGCAACCGTCTCGCATGATGGAGGGGAGGGGAGGGGGAAAGCTGAAGCCGGGCCAGTGAATGATCTCTTTATAAAGAGACACGATGTGAAGTGGGAAAGAAAAGAGAGATCGTGTGTGTGTGTGTGTCTGCGAGACATTGACTAGTCCACAGTTAGAGTGCTGTATGTACTCTTGAACATCCATATGAAAAGCATGTTGGAGGTGTGGAAAAGCTGCAGCATCGATTCACTGGCATGATGTCAAAGATGGTAAGATATAGCTATGATAAGATACTTGAAAACCAGGGCTGTAGTCACAGGAGTCGAGAAGGTCAAAGGAGGATCCAATAGAAGTGTTAAAAATCATGAAAGGGATTGAGAAGGTAAGTAATGAAAAACTGTTTCCACTAGTCAGTGATTGGTAACAAAGGGGCATCAATTTAGTGCCAGAAGCATAACGAGGCGATTCAAACTTTTTTCCCTCACACAAGGGGTTTTTAGAACATGCAATATGTTGCCATAGAGTAGTAATTCCTGATTGTGTGCTAACAGCATGATACAAGTTATGCGCCATGCAGGAGATGGCGATAATCTTGGAGACCCTGTAGTGTAAGGCACTCCTGATCTGTCATGGCATTCAAAGCACCATTCCAAGATGCCAGTGGTATGTTATACAATCGTCCTGGTCACCCTTTTGTATCTGCTCTCTGCTTCTGTCCAGTACACTGGAAGGGCTGAAGTGTGGTGGCATTGGGCTCCAAGGAGCCTTCCTTCCAGTCTAGCTTCACCTTCGATAAACCTGGCACCTGGTGATTGTCTTCAAGTGAAAGCATCTGAACTGCTGCCTGGGAATGGGTTATTGAGCTGCCCAAGATGTCGGTGACTGCCCAGCAGCTGCACATTGATGGAGTGGCGCAGTCCTTGCTGTTCATGCACGGTCTTGTGAGCGAGAGCTCACTGTCATCAGGAAAGGAAAACCTGTGCGAAGCGCAGCGCGGATAGAGAGGCTGCAAGTCCCTGAACCCGTGATCTTTCTGCCACCACCTGCACAATTCCTGCTGGCGAAATCTTGGCTCATATTCCAAGTTTCTCCTTGTTTCAGTAAGATTGTTTTTCTATCCCTTGAAAGAGTGAGAAACAAAAGGGGTCAGGCTCTGAAGTTTTACTTCAGTGCTTTGTTTAAGAAAAATCACAGCACATTTTCAAAGTGTTCTCATCAATGAGTAAAAGTACAGAAGTTGTCAGATAAGATCAGCCAACTGGATGTCTACATATTATTAGCACACAGATAAATACATAGGCTGGGTAATTGTGCTGAAGTAAGCATTAATGAATGAGTGTTTTGAAGCCAAGGAGGTAAATACTGGGACAGAGCTTGATGTTCATGCACCCAGGTGATAAGCAATAATTATTCAACAGAAACTGCCCTCGGGCACCAGCGACCACCGGCTCAGTATTGAGAGCCACACGCAGCTGGGAAATAAACACCGAGTGGTACTTCCATTAACCATCACTCCCCCACCTGCACCACAACATTATGACACTCAACATCCTCTAACACGAGAAGCAAGCTAGCCCTTCATTATTTTAATTTAAAGCACTGAATAGCATTGTTAAAGAATGTGAGGATGCTGCTTTCCTGAAGGCTGGGTGTCACAGTTCTTTTGCATTCCATCACCTCCTCCTCCTCCACTTGATGTGATCCTGAGCACAGTCATCTGCAACCAACCTCCAGTAAGGAGAATAGTGTGCGAGAGGTTACTATGGGTTACAGGTCTGCGGCTGCTGTGTCTCTGTTTACATTGTTTCCATAACATCAGTGGGCAGTTCCATTTTATATCCAATGTCACCAGCAGATTACACACCAGCTGGAACACAGAGCTCACAGTCCCTTTTAACACTCCTTGTCTGGCCTTGACATGGTGACAATCCAGCATCAGGCACATTGCCCATATCATCTGACCACGACACCAGAGCACTTCACATCAACTATTCCTTGCTGCACCGTAGATTTGCAGCAAAGAAGGAGGCCATTCAGCCCATCGAGCCTGTGCCAGTGCTAGCTCTTTAGCTGGAGCTAAGTAATCCAGTCCCATTTTCCTGCCCTTGCTTCATATCCTTTTATATTCCTCCGTTTCAAATACTTATCCAATTCACTTCAAGTCCTCAGCTGCCATTCTGCTCTTGAATGGCACTGCTCGCGAACTTCCTTTCTGGCTTCTCATGGAGCCTGTACCTGACCGTATCCTGCAAACCATGCTGCAATGCAAATTACATGCAAGTTAATACTGGATGGCTCTGCACATAGATTTCCTGAACCAGCACAGCTACAGATCAGAGGCAGAGTCTCCCCCATTAAAACCTACCACTTAAGGAACAATGCTGGTTATTGTCAAGAAAGATAAAGAAAGATAGATTTACATTTATATAGTGCCTTTCACGACCTCAGGATGTCCCAAAGCGCTTCACAGTCAAAGAAGTACTTTTTGAAGTGTAGTCACTGTTGTAATGTAGGAAACGCAGCAATCAATTTACGCACAGCAAGCTCCCACAAACAGCAATGTGATAATGAGCAGATAATATGGTATTTTTTAGTGGTGTTTTAAATGTTGGCCATGACACCAGGGAAAACTTTCCTGCTCCTCTTCGAAATAGTGCCATGGGATCTTTTACGTCCACGTCCCAAAAGACAGCAGTTCCAACAGTGCAGCACTCCCTCAGCACTGCACTGGAGTGTCAGCTTAGATTTTGTGCTCAAGTCCATGGAGTGGGACTTGAACCCACAACCTTCTGATGCAGAGGCGAGTGTGCTACCAACTGAGTCATGACCGACACTATATTTTTTATCTTTATTTTCGATTTAAAAAATGGTTTTGCTGCCTCAATGTGGGCTCCAATTTACAGTGAGCACTGCCAAGGGACATGTGATCTTTTTATTAAAATTTTGCCTAATCAGTGACGTAAGAAAACTACTAGGCACTTGGTCTAAGTATTAAACAAGGCTTTAATCAACTGTTTTTCAACATGGAGATCTAGTTGTGTCCTTCACTAGTTCCTGTTAAAGAATGTCCTGAGCAAGCTGGGCCCATGCCCGAGTATTTATACTCTCCCTGGACAGCGCCACCAACAGGCCGCCCAGTATCATTTCATAAGTCATTTCCACATGAATGACAAGATTCATGTCAATCAGGGTTAAGGTTAATTTTATTCCATTGAAGACTGAGGTAGCCTTCTCAGACATTGGCTGGTGCTGACTCTCCAGACAGAAGCTGCTAGAACAATAACCCCTTGCTAACTCTGTGGCCATTCTCAGCTCAGCTGGTGCTATGTGCAAGGTTGCGTTATACCTTCAGATTAATGCACAAGTGCAACAACAACTTGTATTTACATAGCATCTTTAACGTAGTAAAACGTCCCAGGGCGCTTCACAGGTGGGTTATCAGACAAAATTTGACACCGAGCCACATAAGGAAATATTAGGTCAGGTGACCAAGAGGTAGGTTTTAAGGAGCGACTTAAAGGAGGAAAGAGAGGCAGAGCGGTTTAGGCAGGGAATTCCAGAGCTTAGGGCCCAGGCAACAGACGGCACGGCCGCCAATGGTTGAGTGATTATAATCAGGGATGCTCAAAAGGGCAGAATTAGAGGAGCGCAGATATCTCGGGGGTTTGTGGGGCTGGAGGAGATTACAGAGAATAGAGAGGGGCGGAGCGGGGCCATGGAAGGATTTGAACACAAGGATGAGAACTTTAAAACCAAGTCGTAGTGAAAGAGGAGGTAGTGAAGATACTGGATGAGGAAAGGGCGGGGGAGTGAGACTAGCTGAAGTGCTCTTGCAGAGAGTCGGCACGGGCTTGACGGGCTGAATGGCCTCCTCCTGTGCTGTAACCATTCTATGATTTGTTGCAGGACCGGGTGCCAATGTAGGTCAGCGAGCACAGGGCTGATGGGTGAATGGGACTTGATGTGAGTTCGTGTGAATTACTCAAACTGTGAGGGCTGATTATAAACTGCCGGCTACCCCGGTCCTCACCTGAAAACAAGCAGCAGGCAGTTGAAAATTAGTGCTGGGGCAGGAGGAGGGAATCATGGTCGCCCCACTGAGGCCTCAGGCCCACCTGATGCAATTGTTCAGCTGCCTAAATATGCAAATCAGGGTCCTGTTACCGTGTTCCCTCCCACTCCCCACACTCTCCCACAAACAGTAAGCAGCCGTGAGGTGCCCCTCTGGTGGCCCAGCTCCTCTGTATACTGGAATCGAATGGTTTATTATTGCCCTCAGCTTTTTAAACATCGCCAAACTCACTGCAAAATAATGGCAGTTGAAACAGTATTTTTTTGCCTCGTCATAATCATCTCTTGATTTCCTGTTCCTCCATCCCACATGAAACCTCCTTTAAACATAGAATGATAAGCACAGAAGGGGGCCATTCGGCCCATCGTGCCTGTGCCAGCTCTTTGAAAGATCTATCCAATTCGTCCCACTCACCTCTTTCCTCATAGCCTTGCAAAAAGTTTTCCCCTTCAAGTATTTATCTAATTCTCTTTTGAAAGTTATTTTGAACCTGCTTCCACCAGCCTTTAAGGCATGGCATTGCCCTTTAAAGGGGGATACAAAATTCCTATTGCCAAGCTCAGCCTTCCCTTCAGTAGGGAACAAGTCTCTGAGTGAGCATGGGATCACAGGTAGGGCTACAACTCTGTAATCCTGACCCTTTGAGCCCTGCTGCCCTCCAGCACCACTCCCTGCTGCACAGAGCTTTCCCCGTACTTCAATTCAGCCTGAATGATAGCTGCTGCACATTACCTCTCCGTGAACTGTCTTTGTTCAGTCTCCATTTGCTCGTTGGAAATAAGCACCTCTTCCTGAGCTCCAGTCGTGGATGTTCAAGCATTGTTTGAATGTGCACAACATCTAATCCAACTAATTTGCTAATGTTTGTGGGGGAGTTCAAAACTAGGGGCCTTAAATAACAGATAATAACCACTAATAAATCCAATGAGGAATTCAAGAGGAAGGTCTTTACCCAGAGAGTGGTGAGAGTGTAGAACTTGCTACCACAGGGAGTGGTTGCTGCAAATAGTATAGATCCATTCAAAGAAAAGCTCGATAAACACGAGGGAGAAAGGGACAGAAGGTTCTGTTGATCGGGTGAGATGAGGTAAGGTGGGAGGAGGCTCGAGAGGATCATAAACACCGGCACAGACCAGTTGGGCTGAATAGCCTGTTTGTGTTCTGTAAATTTGATGTCATTGGTGTTTCTGATTGCATATGGATGCTGCAAACATCACAACTCATGAAAATGCATTATAGGATGCCGGGGCTTATTTAAAATAATTCCCATAGGTGGATTTTGGGGATTTTTTAAGAAATAATTTTTGTAAAATGTTTCTAATTGAAAGAAAGTGCATGGCTGTGTAGTTAAATAGAACTTCAACACTTCATTAAAATACCCTTCATTTCCTCATGTCTTTAACAGGCAAAAGGCAAAGAGAGACAATGGCTACGACACCAGTCTGTTGGAGAGCTCGACGATACCAAAATAATCGATGGCTTGGTGGGAGAGAAGGCCATTTATAAGCGCAGAGGAGAGCAGGAGCCTGAAGTGAGTCTGAGAGGAAAGAACCCGGTTTTGATAGGTGAGGTTAGGGATTGGCCATCATTTCCTGTGGGAGGTCACGGAGCCAATTCTTTGCCTCACGCACCAGGAGAAGAACGGGAGCTTTCCCACACTGTTGGCTGTGCTGCCGAACCATTTTAATAATAGAGACAGAGCTGGGCTGGACTGTCCCCACTCCAGAAACATCACCTCGGGAAACCCCGTTTACTCATGTGATTAAATGTCAAAATGGGGAAAGTTTCACCCCTCCACTAACTGTCCCTTCACCAACGTTCCCCTTAAGCGGCTCAGTCGCGTAACACTCCAGGGATCCCGCGCAGCCGGCTTGTCAATGCAAAAACCGCGTGTGCAGCATTTTGAATGGCTCGCGTGGCGTCAGAAAGAATTAGAGGAAATATTGCCCTTCACCCCTCCGCTGTCTCTCCTTCCGCAGTCTCCCTCCACTGTCTCTCCCTCCACTGACTCTCCCCCCGCTGACTCTCCCTCCGCTGACTCTCCCCCCGCTGACTCTCCCTCCACTGTCTCTCCTTCCGCTGTCTCTCCTTCCGCTGTCTCTCCTTCCGCTGTCTCTCCCTCCACTGTCTCTCCCTCCGCTATCTCTCCCTCCGATGTCTCTCCCTCCACTGTCTCTCCCTCCACTGTCTCTCCCCCTGCTGACTCTCCCTCCACTGTCTCTCCCTCCACCCCTTACAATAATTGTTCCATAGAAAAGAATCCACTGGAATATTTTGCTTGTTTTTGAGATTTTGGTCAGTTTGCCTGTGTTTATGGGTGAACAGTCTGTAAATGCTAATGGCCCAAATCTTGCTGGAAAAATAACAGCGAGTTCACAACGTACGCCGTTATTGAAGTACAACTCGACCAGCAAATTCAGGGGAAGGTGAGATACGTGAGTTGCAAATTTCCGGAACTTACTGCTCAATTTACGCCACTCCGCCATTTGCTTTGCACAAACGGCATCTCACCCTTAGCCTCCCCGTTATTGAGAACTTGCAGGATTTCCCCATTAAACTCGCCGCTGTTATGGCTGGAACTTAACAGCATAAGTACCTTTTAATGATGTGTTAACTGTTGCTGCAATGCCAATCAACCTCTCTGGCCCAGAAAGGGAACAATGTAAACTGTTGAGTCTCATTCCTGTAGGTAGTCAATTCTTCTTAAAGATTTAAAAAATGTTAAATTTAAAACTTTTTAAGTTTTTTTCTTTTCTGTCTCTTTTTCTCTCTCTCTCTTAATCCATCTTTCTTTCCATCTCTTTATTTCTCCTTCTGTACCGGATTTGACTCTAATTCACCCTATTTTCTTCTCTGTCGTTCCTCTGTTTGTTTCTCAATCCAGCAAGCTGAAAGCTGCAGGAACTGACCGGGCACTCTGCAAGATGCCCCACTCCAGCAAGATTCGGGCCAATGTTTCTCCATTAACTGTTAATTACATAAATACATCCTAAAGCTAACTAGCAGAACCATTCAGTTCCGATTAACAAACAACAGCTGTTGTTCTAGGCTGAGCAATATTTGCCACTTCAATTGTAAATACCACATCTGGAAGGGCTTTAGTATCAAACTGCCCTGAAACCTGCAGTTTCTTCGAGAGGAGTTTCTCAAAATTGGACAAATAGCTGAAACAATGCCATTTAGTTCATTAGGGTTTGCTTCAGGTTAGAGAGGTTAGTGAAACATTTGGTTAATTGTCCCATATAATAGAGCATCTCATTAATCGGAATGACACCATCTGCAATTACAATATCAGCCAATAATTGGAAACGGTACTACATTCTCATTAAGCATCTTAATATTGTAACTTGTATTATTTAATGCTTCTCGTTGCATTCCTTGGCTGTGGATTAGTGACTAAAGTTTTTTATTCCCCTTCTGAAGTCTATTGTCTGTCTTTAGTTTGTCAGATACAGTGCTCACTCCACTGTGAGCCCCTTCAGACCCCAAGAGCCCAAGCTACTTATCTTTGAGAAGCTGACCCTCAGTGTCACACTGAACTGACGGGACAGTTTCTCTTCTTTTGTACAGATTCCAACTTTGAAGTTCCGTGTCTAAAGGAGTTCATCATATTGCGAGTGCGATGTCAGATAAAATTAGCATGCTTTAAACAAAAGGGACTCCTGTTACAAAGCACCCCAGAAGGGGAGGCCTTGGACACATTCCCACAGGGAGGAAGGGAAAGTCTTCAGCCGCATGTGTGTCACCCTCCACCCACCCACCCTCGCTCCACTCCCAGTGTCTGCTGGCAGAGGAGCTTTGGCGTGGGAGCTGTGCCTACTATCATAGTGCAGAGGATCTGGAGAGGGGTAAATAACTTCAAACCAGAGAGCTCATCATCAACCAATCCCTTGAAATTTGAAGAAATGAGTGAGATTAAAGTCCTAATTATGGGTGAAGCCAGAGGACCTGTTGTGCATGACTGAATATAATAATAAAAAGTCAACAGTAAAGGTGCTACAACACCACTCTTTCATTTGGAGTGCAGGAGCCAGATTCTGTAAGCCAGCTCCCGGAGTTATAGAATCATAGAATGGTTACAGCACAGAAGGACGCCATTCGGCCCGTCGAGCCTGTGCCAACTCTCTGCAAGAGCACTTCAGCTAGTCCCACTCCTACGCCCTTTCCCCATAGCCCTGAAATTTGTTTTCCTTCAGGTACTTATCCAATTCCCTGTTGAAAGCCAGGATAGTATCTGCCTCCACCACCCTTTCAGACAGTGCATTCCAGATCATAACCACTCGCTGAGTAAAAAAGTTTCTCCTCCTGTCGCCTTTGGATCTTTTGCCAATCACCTTGAATCTGTGTCCTCTGGTTCTCGACCCTTCCGCCAATGGGAACAGTTTCTCTTTGTCTACTCTGTCCAGACCCCTCATGATTTTGAACACATCTATCAAATCTCCTCTCAATCTTCTCTGCTCCAAGGAGAACAACCCCAGCTTCTCCAGTCTATCCATGTAACTGAAGTCCCTCATTCCTGGAATCATTCTCGTAAATCTTTGCCGCACCCTCTCTAAGGCCTTCACCTCCTTCCTAAAGTGCGGTGCCCAGAATTGGACACAATACTCCAGTTGAGGCCGAACCAGTGATTTATAAAGGTTCAGAAAGAAAAAGAAAGACTTGCATTTATATAGCACCTTTCATGACCCAAAGTGCTTTACAGCCAATGAAGTACTTTTTTTGAAGTGTAATCACTGTTGTAATGTGGGAACATCAGTTCATCATAACTTCCTTGCTTTTGTACTCAATGCCTCTGTTTATGAAGCCCAGGATCCCGTATGCTTTTTTAACTGCTTTCTCAACCTGCCCTGCCACCATCAATGATTTGTGCACATATACCCCCAGGTCTCTCTGTTCCTACACCCCCTTTAGGATTGTACCATTTAGTTTATATTTCCTCTCCTCATTCTTCCTACCAAAATGTATCACTTCGCACTTTTCTGCGTTAAATTTCATCTGCCACATGTCCACCCATTTCACCAGCCTGTCTATGTCCCCTTGAATTCTATCACTATCCTCCTCACTGTTCTCTATACTTCCACGTTTTGTGCCATCTGCAAATTTTGAAATTGTGCCCTGTACACCCAAGTCCAGGTCATTAATATATATCAAGAAAAGCAGTGGTCCTAGAACCGACCCCTGGGGAACACCACTGTATACCTTCCTCCAGTCCAAAAAACAACCATTCACCACTACTCTCTGTTTCCTGTCACTTAGCCAATTTTGTATCCATGCTGCCACTGTCCCTTTTATTCCATGGGCTTCAACTTTTCTGTCAAGCCTATTATGTGGCACTTTGTCGAACACCTTTTGGAAGTCCATGTACACCACGTCAACCACATTGCCCTCATCAACCCTCTCAGTTACCTCATCAAAAAAACTCAATCAAGTTATGTAAACACGATTTGCCTTTAACAAATCTGTGCTGACTTTCCTTAATTAATCCACACTTGTTCAAGTGACTGTTAACTTGTCCCTGATTATCGTTTCTAAAAGCTTCTCCACTACCAAGGTTAAACTGACTGGCCAATAGTTGCTGGGTTTATCCTTGCACCCTTTTTTGAACAAGGGGGTAACATTTGCAATTCTCTAGTCCTCTGGTGATAAATCAATTTCCTGTCGACTCCTAAGTTCAATTATACTGGTAGAAAGTGGACATGAAGACATAAAGACTAGGAGCAGGCTCACACTGGCTCGTACACTCACACACTCATTGGCTTACACACTCACTGGCTCACACTCACTGAATCACACTCACTAGCTCACACACTCGCACTGGTTCAGACACTCATTGGTTCACACACTCATTAGCTCACACTCACACTGACTCACACACTCACTGGCTCACACACTCTGGCTCACACACTCATTGGTTCACACTCACTGACTCACACACTCATTGGCACACACTCACACTGACTCACACACTCACTGACTCACACACTCACTGGCTCACACACTCATTGGTTCACACTCACTGACTCACACACTCATTGGCACACACTCACACTGACTCACACACTCACTGACTCACACACTCATTGGCTCACACTCACTGACTCACACTCACTGACTCACGCTCATTGGCTCACGCTCACTGACTCACACTCACTGACTCACACTCATTGGCTCACACTCACTGACTCACACTCACTGACTCACACACTCATTGGCTCACACTCACTGACTCACACTCACTGACTCACACACTGACTCACACACTCATTGGCTCACACTCACTGACTCACACTCATTGGCTCACACTATCTGACTCACACACTCTGGCTCACACACTCTGACTCACACACACTCACTGACTCACACATTCACTGGCTCACACACTCATTGGCTCACATTCACTGACTCACACACTCATTGGCTCACACTCAATGACTCACACACTCACTGACTCACACATTCACTGACTCACACATTCACTGGCTCACACTCACTGGTTCACACACTCACTGACTCACACACTCATTGGCTCACACTCACTGACTCACACACTCACACTGATTCACACATTCACTGGCTCACATTCACTGGCTCACACTCATTGGCTCACACACTCTGACTCACACACTGAATCACACATTCACTGACTCACACTGGCTCACACTCACTGGCTCACACACTTGCTGACACACACTCATTGGTTCACACTCGCACTGGCTCTCACACTCATTGGCTTACACACTCGCACTGACTCACACTCACTGGCTCACACACTCGCTGGCTCACACTCACACTGGCTCACACTCACTGACTCACACATTCACACTGATTCACACACTCACTGACACACACTTGCTGGCTCACACTCACGCTGGCTCATGCACGCACTGGCACACACACACTCACTGGCTCACACTCACTGGCTCACACACTCGCACTGACACACACTCACTGACACACACTCGCTGGCTCACTGACACACACTCGCACTGGCTTGCACACTTGCTGGCTCACACACTCACACTGGCTCACACTCACTGGCACACACTCGCACTGACTCACACTCTCGCACTGGCTCACACACACACTGGCTCACACACTCACACTGGCTCACACTCGCACTGGCTCGCACATTTGCTGGCTCACACTCTCACTGGCTCACACTCACTGACTCACACATTCGCACTGATTCACACACTCACTGACACACACTTGCTGGCTCACACTCACACTGGCTCATGCACGCACTGGCACACACACACTCACTGGCTCACACTCACTGGCTCACACACTCGCACTGACACACACTCACTGACACACACTCGCTGGCTCACTGACACACACTCGCTGGCTCACGCTCACACACTCGCACTGGCTTGCACACTTGCTGGCTCACACACTCACACTGGCTCTCACACTGGCTCTCACACTGGCTCACACTCACACTGGCTCACACTCACTGGCACACACTCGCACTGACTCACACTCTCGCACTGGCTCACACGCACACTGGCTCACACACTCGCACTTGCTCACACACTCGCACTGGCTCGCACATTTGCTGGCTCACACTCTCACTGGTTCACACTCACTGGCTCACACACTCGCACTGACTCTCACATGCTCACACACTCACTGGCTCACACACTCACTGGCTCACACTCACACTGACTCGCACTCGCACTGACACGCACTCGCACTGACACACACACACACTGGCTCACACACTCACACAATCACACTGGCTCACACACTCGCACTGACTCACACACTCGCTAGCTCGCACACTCACTGACACACACTCATTGACTCACACTGGCTCACACTCACACTGACTCTCACACTCAGAGACACACACTCACTGGCTCACACTCAGTGACTCACACACTCATTGGGTCACACTCGCTGGCTCACACTCACACTGATTCACACTCATTGGCACACATTCACTGACTCACTAGCTCACACTCACTGGCTCACACACTCTGACTCACACTGGCTCACACTCACTGGCTCACACACTCACTGACACACACTCATTGGTTCACACTTGCACTGACTCACACACTCATTGGTTCACACTCGCACTGGCTCACACACTCATTGGCTCACACACTCGCACTGACTCACACTCACTGACTCACTCACTGGCTCACACACTCACTGACTCGCACACTCGCTGGCTCACACTCACACTGGCTCATGCACGCACTGGCACACACACACTCACTGGCTCACACTCACTGGCTCACACACTCGCACTGACACACACTCACTGACACACTCGCTGGCTCACGCTCACACACTCGCACTGGCTTGCACACTTGCTGGCTCACACACTCACACTGGCTCTCACACTGGCTCACACTCACACTGGCTCACACTCACTGGCACACACTCGCACTGACTCACACTCTCGCACTGGCTCACACGCACACTGGCTCACACACTCACACTGGCTCACACACTCGCACTGGCTCGCACATTTGCTGGCTCACACTCTCACTGGTTCACACTCACTGGCTCACACACTCGCACTGACTCTCACACACTCACTGGCTCACACTCACACTGACTCGCACTCGCACTGACACGCACTCGCACTGACACACACACACTGGCTCACACACTCACACAATCACACTGGCTCACACACTCGCACTGACTCACACACTCGCTAGCTCGCACACTCACTGACACACACTCATTGACTCACACTGGCTCACACTCACACTGACTCTCACACTCAGAGACACACACTCACTGGCTCACACTCAGTGACTCACACACTCATTGGGTCACACTCGCTGGCTCACACTCACACTGATTCACACTCATTGGCACACATTCACTGACTCACTAGCTCACACTCACTGGCTCACACACTCTGACTCACACTGGCTCACACTCACTGGCTCACACACTCACTGACTCACACACTCATTGGTGCACACTTGCACTGGCTCACACACTCATTGGTTCACACTCGCACTGGCTCACACACTCATTGGCTCACACACTCGCACTGACTCACACTCACTGACTCACTCACTGGCTCACACACTCACTGACTCGCACACTCGCTGGCTCACACTCGCACTGGCTCACACACTCACTGACTTACACATTCGCTGACTCACTCACTGACTCACATACTCACACTGATTCACACACTCACTGACACACACGCTGGCACACACTCACACTGACTCTCACACTGGCTCACACACTCACTGGATCACACTCACACTGACACACACTCACTGGCTCGCACACTTGCTGGCTCACACTCACACTGGCTCACACTCACACTGGCTCACACACTCACACTGACACACACTCACTGACTCACACACTCGGTGGCTAACTGACACACACTCGCTGGCTCACGCTCAAACACTCACACTGGCTCACACACTCACACTGGCTCACACTCACACTGGCTCACACTCACACACTCACACTGGCTCACACTCACTCTCACACTCGCACTGGCTCATGCACTCACACTGACTCACACTCGCACTGACTCACACTCGCACTGACTCACACACTCACTGGCTCACACACTCACACTGGCTCACACACTCACACTGGCTCACACACTCACTGGCTCACACACTCACTGGCTCACACACTCACACTGACTCACTGGCTCACACACACTCACTGGCTCACACACTCACACTGACACACACTCACACTGACACACACTCATTGGCTCACACACTCGCTGGCTCACACACTCACACTGACTCACACACTCACTGGCTCACACACTCACTGGCTCACACTCGCACTGACTCACACACTCACTGACTCACACACTCACTGACTCACACACTCACTGACTCACACACTCACTGACTCACACACTCACTGACTCACACACTCACTGACTCACACACTCACACTCACACTGACTCACACACTCACTGGCTCACACACTCACTGACTCTCACACTCGCACTGACTCGCACACTCACACTGACTCGCACACTCCCACTGACTCACACACTCACACTGGCTCACACACTCACTGACTCACACTGGCTCTCTGATGCGCCATCAATTACTCAAAAGACTGAGGTTAAGCGAGTAACAACCAGGCTTTTATTAACTAAAGAATGAAGGTCTAGTCTCGAGTCGTCGACCCGTCCAGAATACTAAGGGACTGGGAGGTAGTCACTTATATACCTGGAATAGTGGGAGGAGTCAGCCGAGGCATGTCCAGACCTGTACCTAGTGGATACACATACAGACAGGTATAACAGTGGTTTACCACACTCTCACACTGGCAAACACACTCACTGACACTCACTGGCTCACACACTCGCACTGGCTCACTGGTCTCCTGGAGTCTGTATAAAAGTAGCTTTAAGGGTTGAGTTTCCTGGGTCTATGCCTGCCTGCACTGTGTCGCCAGAGCACAGCAGATATGGGAAAATCGGAGGTGGGGAGCGTCGGTACACTCGACTGTAAAGGAACCCTTCCGATTTTCCGGTACCCGCTACACCGGTGAACACGTACCAAGACCCAGGATAATCTCTGACTCAATAACCCTTCATATCCTGAACAATTTGGCAATTTTCTGAGTCAGTAGTTTTCTTTTATCAGAACTTTTACAAAAACAAGATCTTCTGCTGTAGAATAGGATGCCGAGGTTGCACGCAATCTGGTTCTGCCCGAGGCAGTAGCCGCGGAGGGGAATGGAATCAGTAGGCAGGGTATGGAGATTGTGGTGGGCTGAAGGTGATGGCTTCGGTCTTCCCAATGTTCACACCACAACAGCTTCCGATTGACAGGAAACTTTCAGAAAATAGTCAGCAATTGCCTCCAAATCTTTTCCCCTTTGCCGTCATCACTAATGGAAATCTCTTTTGTTATGTTTACATTCGATTCTGAGGAGCTAGGCAGCTCCAGCACCCACAAGCCCAGATGGGTAGGATAGCTGCACCAGCCTTGCCTGAGTGCTTGCCCACATTTGAGCGATAGATTGTGCCCAGTTGACACCGAGCACCTACATGTGATGTCTGGAGGGTCTATGGATGTCTTTCACAACCTGGGGGCACCATATGGAACTTCTTTCTAATTGCTTCAGGCCTCACCGGTGTAATTTGATTTGTTTTTGTTTAAGTATCAGTCTGGGTGGACCTCATGAAATATTAGTAGTATTGCCCGTAAGAGGAAATGCTTGTGTCCTGTGGGGCTAGGCTACATTCCAAACTGGTCAACTAAAAATAGGACCCCTTCATTATGCTTTTGGTCACCTCCAGACAGATCGAAGGAGGTCTTGGGAGAGATGGGGGGGGATGGGCGGTGCGGTTTGATTTGTTTTGGATTCTGATCTAATTGAACACATTCTGCCTGTCTCTCCAGCTCGGTAGTCCCCAACAAAAACCTAAACGTTTGCGGCTGCTTGTGGATGTCTCTGGCAGCATGTATCGCTTCAACGGAGTTGATGGCAGGCTGGAACGCTCCATGGAGGCTGTCTGCATGGTCTTGGAAGCCTTTGAAAACTACGAACAGAAATTTAAGGTAAAGGTCACTGTTAAACTCAGCCAGCTGATTTGGTGTTTTGGAAAGTTGATAAGAATAGGAGAACATGGAATCATACAGCACAGAAGGAGGCCATTCGGCCCATCGTGCCTGTGCCTTCCCTTTGAAAGAGCTCTCCAATTCGTTCCACTCCCCTGCTCTTTCCTCACAGTCCTGCAAATTTTTCCCCTTAAAGTATTTATCCAATTCCCTTTTGAAAGTTACTAAGAATCTGCTTCCACCGGCCCTTCAGGCATCCTGTCGTAACAACTCGTTGTGTAAAGAAGGTTCTCCCCAGGATTTTGTTTGCCATTTGCCTTAAATCTGTGTTCTCTGGCTGCTCACCCTCCTGCCAGTGGAAGCACTTTATCCCTATCTGCTCTGTCAAAACCCCTCATAATTTCATAATTAATAAACACGGCTGCTTTTTCTGACTTGTTTTCAGTAACTTGTACATAACAATTCAAGCTGTTTTATAGAATAGCCACATCGACAGTCTTTATGCTGTTATATATGTCAGTTGAACATCCCTTTAATACACTGTGTAACTCACCCTTGAGCTACTCCCACTAGATCTTCAGCCTATCATTTGCCTCTTAGCCAAATTGTCAAACCATTTTCCTCTCAAATTTACCACGTTCAGAGTTTTCCCATCCATGAGCTTTACAGCCAAGCGTTGTTACTTTCTGTGCTTCTGAAAAAATGTTACTTTGCAAATGTCGCTGGTCGACCCTCTGGACCTTAGCTCAGTCAGTTTCAGCAAGCGCTGGACAGCTTTGAACTCAGTGAGCATGGTCACTTCCTCAACTAATGAACCGTGTAAACCAGTCTTTCTTGGCCAAGAGAACTGACCTGGCCAAAATGGGTCAAAGCTGTTTAATTCAGACAACACCGCACAAAGAATGAATCTACTTTTGTTGTGAGTGGGCATGCAAAGCAAAAATATAAAATGAACCTGAGGATGGAGTCAAAGTGGCAAAGAAGTTGGGTCTAATCAGGGGTGGGTCTGGAAGTGCCTTAATTGGCCTTTCAAAGTGATATCATGGACCTGTCTTGTAAGCACAGTGCTGAAGGAAAAGGAGCCATGTTTTGAGTTAAGGTGAAGAAAGAGCACAGTTTGCAACCCACTGCAGCCTTTGGATTGAGCAGGGCGCGTGCTCATTCGCGTGTACCAGCAGGCAGCACACAGAACACCCGGCGAAATACAACTGCGCAGAGCTTAAACTGCTTGAAATCACAGACTAAAGAATATTGCGAATATTAGTCAAGATCAGGAGGAGATAATGCTCCAGATTTGTCAAAAGGCTTTTTGCTAATGTTATTGGCTTGAGCTTGAGGTATCATATTGAGTGATACCGGGGCTAAAACATTTAAGTTATGAGGACAGGTTGCATAGACTTGGCTTGTATTCCCTTGAGTACAGAAGATCAAGGGGTGGTGTAATTGAGGTGTTTAAGATGATTAAAGGAGTTGATCAGCTCGATAAAGAGAAACTATTTCCCCTGGTGGGGGAGTCCAGAACAAAAGGGCATAACCTTAAAATTAGAGCTGGGCTGTTCAGGGGTGATGTCAGGAAGCACTTCTTCACACAAAGGGCAGTGGAAATCTGGAACTCGCTCCTTCAAAAAGCTGTTGAGGCTGGGGGTCAATTGAAAATTTCAAAACTGAGATTGATAGATTTTTGTTAGACAAGGGTATTGTGGGTTATGGAACCAAGGCGGGTAGATGGAGTTAAGATACAGATCAGCCATAATCTAATTGAATGGTGAAAAGGCTGGAGGAGATGAATGGCCTCCTCCTGTTCCTGTGTTCCTACCATCCTTCCTATGAGTGATTTTGGAAAAGGCAAAACTTACATTGTAACAAGTGACCAGCTCGAATGGCGCGATGTTTCAGATGGTTGGGGAGGTGCTGAAGGCTCTTCTCACACACTACCCCACATCTCGTTCCCTCGCTCCAGTAGTGCGGTTGATGTCCTGTCTTTCAGATGAGATGTTGACGGATGCCCCATCTGCCTGCTTGGGTGCACTATTTGAAGAAAAGCAGGGATGTGCAAGCCTACATTTATTCCTCAACCTACACCACCAAAACAGATTCACTGCTTATTCAGCTCATTGATGTTTATAAGAACATAAGAAATAGGAGCAGGAGTCGGCCATTTGGCCCTTCGAGCCTGCTCCGCCATTCAATAAGATCATGGCTGATCATCGACCTCAACTCCACTTTCCTGCACTATCCCCTTATGGGAGCTTGCTATGCACAAATTGGCTGTCGAGTTTTCTTCCAAATCAGCAATGAATGCCTCAGAAGTAACACTTCGGCTGGGAAGTGCCTTGGAACCTCAGCCTCTGGGGTTGTGAAATGCTGCCAGATGTTCCCCCAGGGTCCTTAATGCACGAGTTCATACCTGTTAGGCCAGTTCCTGTTATCTGATTGAACTGATGTCCTCTGCAGCTGTATGTCTGTGCTGATTGCCAAGTGCAAATTCAAATAATGAAAAATTAGATTTTAATCACACAACCGTGAATAAATTTCCAATGATAATTTTTTCTTTTTACAGATCACATACATCACTACATTCACAAATCCTTGCAGGCGGCAGGGCAAGTTGATAAGGTGATTAAGAAAGCACAGGCTCGATGGGCCGAATGGCCTTCTTCCGTGCTGTAACCATTCAATGATTCTAAAGCGTATGGGATACTTAGCTTTGTAAATAGGGGCATTGAATACAAAAACAAGGAAGTTATGCTAAACTTTTACACATCACTGGTTAGACCACAGCTGGAGTATTGTGTCCAATTCTGGGCACCACACTTTAGGAAGGATGTCAAGGCCCTGGAGAGGGCGCAGAGGAGGTTTACCAGGATGATACCAAGAATGAGGGACTTTCATGATGTGGAGAGATTGGAGAAGCTGGGATTGTTCTCCTTAGATCAGAGAGGTTAAGGGGAGACCTAATGGAAGTATTAAACATTACAGGGGGTTTTCATGAAGCAAGCAGGGAGAAACTATTTCCTCTGGCAAGTGGGTCGTAACCAAAGATCATAGATTTAAAATAACTGGCAAAAGAACTAGAGGGGAGACGTTCTTGCTCAGGCCAACATCCCCAGCGTGGTCAGAGCTTCGATGCTGGGGATGTTGGCCTGAGCAAGAACACTGACGTTGGTGCGCCTATCCTGCCAATGGATTTGCAGGATCTTGCGGAGGCAGCGTTGGTGGTACCTCTCCAGTGCTTTGAGGTGCCTGCTGTACATGGTCCATGTCTCTGAGGCATACAGGAAGGCGGGTATCACTACTGCCCTGTAGACCATGAGCTTAATGCCGGGTTTGAGGTCCTGGTCTTCAAACACTCTCTTCCTCAGGCGACCGAAGGCTGCACTGGCACACTGAAGGCGGTGTTGGACTTCGTCGTCGACGTCTGCCCTTGTTGACAGTAGGCTGCCGAGGTATGGCAAGTGGTCCACGTTGCCCAAGGCCTTGTCATGGATTTTGATAATCGGGAGGCAGCACTGTGTGGTGGGGGCAGGTTGGTAGAGGACCTTTGTCTTACAGATGTTTAGTGTAAGGCCCATGCTCTCGTACGCTTCGGTGAAGGTGTTTACGATGGTTTGGAGTTCGACCTCCGAGTGAGCGCAGACGCAAGCATCGTCTGCATACTGTAATTCGACGACAGAGGATGGGACGACCTTGGATCGGGACTGAAGGCGACGAAGGTTGAACAGTTTCCCGTTTGTTCTGTAAATTAGGGACAGTAAGTTAGCGCATCACCCACTCTGAAATCAGACAGGTAATCGAGCCCGTCTCACCTGACAGCAGTTGATCAACGAAGTGGAATTGCTAGAAGCCATCGCCACAAAGTGCCAGATGGCGAGTCTCCAGTTCAAAACAAATTGACGTCAGTTCTATAGTTTCACTCAAACAGCCCGTAAAGAGAAATGAACTGAAGGTGCCAAAGGGCTGTAGGGAGGAGGTTCTGTGCATTGGTCCCAGGTTTAGACCAATCTGCTTCATTCCAATCTGACTGAGGTGTTTTTGATGTTGTCACTGAGCAGAAATGAAAGATATTCCATTCCCCAGAACTATCATCTCCCTTTTCTTCTCATGCACAAAGTGGTGAAGAGAGAAATGGCCCCTTGCACTCTGGTTGGAGATGGGAGGTGGAGCAAGTGAACAGTGGCCTGTGTCCACACATTGTGCTGGGTAGCAATGAGCAGAGTTATTTGCAGCGGCAGAACTGACAGTAAAGGCTTCCACGCAACAAGGGTTGTGCTCGGCATTCACTCCAACACGTTCCCCCAGAGAATGGGCAGCAAGCCAGGACCTGATTTAGAGCAAAGCAGAGAGACGAGGCAAATTCTAAAAGAAGCTATTAACTCACTTCATCAGACTAAAACTTCTCATTCTCTAATCCTACTTGGAAAGTATTTTATCCCAACCTGCCATATCCAATCCCCACTTGGACGTGTATATGCACACACCCCAACCTACACACACCCCAACCTACACACACCCCAACCTACACACACCCCAACCTACACACACCCCAAACTACGCGCCCCCCAACCTACGCGCCCCCCAACCTACGCGCCCCCCAACCTACGCGCCCCCCAACCTACGCGCCCCCCCAACCTACGCGCCCCCCCAACCTACGCGCCCCCCAACCTACGCGCCCCCCAACCGACGCGCCCCCCAACCGACGCGCCCCCCAACCGACGCGCCCCCAACCGACGCGCCCCCCAACCTACGCGCCCCCAACCTACGCGCCCCCAACCTACGCGCCCCCCAACCTACGCGCCCCCCAACCTACGCGCCCCCCAACCTACGCGCCCCCCAACCTACGCGCCCCCCCAACCTACGCGCCCCCCAACCTACGCGCCCCCCAACCTACGCGCCCCCCAACCTACGCGCCCCCCAACCTACGCGCCCCCCAACCTACGCGCCCCCCAACCTACGCGCCCCCCAACCTACGCGCCCCCCAACCTACGCGCCCCCCAACCTACGCGCCCCCCAACCTACGCGCCCCCCAACCTACGCGCCCCCCAACCTACGCGCCCCCCAACCTACGCGCCCCCCAACCTACGCGCCCCCCAACCTACGCGCCCCCCAACCTACGCGCCCCCCAACCTACGCGCCCCCCAACCTACGCGCCCCCCAACCTACGCGCCCCCCAACCTACGCGCCCCCCAACCTACGCGCCCCCCAACCTACGCGCCCCCCAACCTACGCGCCCCCCAACCTACGCGCCCCCCCAACCTACGCGCCCCCCAACCTACGCGCCCCCCAACCTACGCGCCCCCCAACCTACGCGCCCCCCAACACACGCGCCCCCCAACACACGCGCATACCCCAACACACGCGCATACCCCAACACACGCGCATACCCCAACACACACACACACGTTAATCCAAACACATGCCCCAACACATGCGCACACACAAAACTGACATTCTCTTCAAATTCCCACCCTCACAACACTGAATCGGAGAAGAAAAATGCATCACTGTAAACAACTTGACAAGGAGCAAATATTACTTGCAAATAATCAGACGGGGAGTGTGAAGAGAACGTGGCATTTCTTGTGCGTGTCCAGCCTATAACTTCTTGTTTAGATTCTACAGCGCTTACGAAGAGTGAAGGATGTGACTGGGTGGTTCATGGGGACATAAACCACGCACGTTTTGATGGGATAAATGGCCTGTTTCTGCGCTGGAACATTCTACGATTCTACAATAGCAAAATACTGCAGATGCTGGAAATCTGAAATAACAACAGAAAACGCTGGAAAAACTCAGCAGGCCAGGCAACATCCGTGTAGAGAGAAACAGAGTTAACGTTTCAGGTCGATGACCTTTCGTCAGAACTGGAAACAAGCAGGAAAAGGAACAGATTTTAAAGCAAGTTTAGGGGCTGGGAAATGGGGGAGGGGATGAAAGAACAAGTGGGAAGGTCTGTGATAGGATGGAAGGCAGGAGAAGTAAAGAGGCATTAAGAGATATTCAAGGCAAGAGGCGGTGGTAATGGGGCAGGTTAAGAAACAAAGGATGGCTCGAGATGGAGTGTGAATTGCGCTGGCAGAATGAAAGACAGCTGCCATGTGGAAAAAAAAAGCACACACAAAAAGTGTGGATAAAAAATATATGTGATAGGGGCCGAGGTTATGATCTGAAATTGTTGAACTCTATGTTGAGTCCAGAGGGCTGTAATTCTACAATTCTATGTTAGCGTGAGGCTGTTTGAATGGATTTAATAGTCACATGCAACTGATGCAGCCAGAACACCCAGATTGGATGTCCTGTAATCAAATGAATCCAAACAAGCCGACTTTAAATGAATCTGGTTTATTATGTACATATTGCACTGTGAAGTGTGTGCTCAGTGACCACACCCAGGCTCAGCTGCATCAGGTTCCTTATTGGCACAGTTTGGTTTTTAGCTCGGTAAGTGCACAGACGCAAAGTGATTCATCCTGTGAGATCCCTGAATGAAAGGTGTGTGGTAATAGTTAGTTTACTGTTCATACTGCAGCCTCCTCTTTGTATAATTACTGTGCAGCTGGAGGCGTATTGGAATGATTACAGGAGGGAGAAGAGGATAGCGATTGATAGGTTTTTATTAGGCAAGGGTATTATGGGTTACAGACGGGTACTTGGAGTTAAGATATGGATCAGCAATGATCTAATAAGAACAATAAGAAATAGGAGCAGGAGTAGGCCATTTGGCCCTTCGAGCCTGCTCCGCCATTCAATTAGATCATGGCTGATCTTCTACCTCATCTCCACTTTCCTGCACTATCCCCGTATCCCTTGATTCCCTTAATATTCAAAAATCTATCGCTCTCTATCTTGAATATACTCAACGACTGAGCCTCCACAGCCCTCTGGGGTAGAAAATTCCAAAGATTCACCACCCTCTGAGTGAAGAAATTTCTCCTCATCTCAGTCCTAAATGGCTGACCCCTTATTCTGAGACTGTGGCCCCTGGCTCTAGACTCCCCAGTCAGAGGAAACATCCTCCCTGCATCTACCCTGTCAAGCCCTGTAAGAATTTTGTATGTTTCAATGAGATCACCTCTCATTCTTCTAAACGCTACAGAATATAGGCCTAGTCTACTCAATCTCTCCTCATAGGACAATCCCCCATCTCAGGAACCAGTCTGGTGAACCTTCATTGCACTCCCTCTATAGCAAGTATATCCTTCCTTAGGTAAGGAGACCAAAACTGTACACAATACTCCAGGTGTGGTCTCACCAGGGCCCTATATAATTGCAGTAAGTTGTCTTTACTCTTATACTCAAATCCTCTTGTAATAAAGGCCAACATACTATTTGCTTTCCTAATTGCTTGCTGTACCTACATGTTAACTTTCAGTGATTCGTGCACAAGGACACCCAGGTCCCTCTGAACACCAACATTTCCCAATCTCTCACCATTTAAAAAATACTCTGCTTTTCTATTTTTCCTACCAAAGTGGATAACTTCACATTTCTCCACATTATATTCCATTTGCCATGCTCTTGACCTCTCACTTAGCCTGTCTCTATCCCCTTGACGCCTCCTTGCATCCTCTTCACAACTTACATTCCCACCTAGCTTTGTATCATCAGCAAACTTGGATAGATTACAATTGGTCCCCTCATCCAAATCATTGATGTAGATTGTGAATAGCTGAGGCCCAAGCACTGATCCTTGCGGTACCCCATTAGTTACAGCCTGCCAACTCGAAAATGACCCGTTTATTCCTACTCTCTGTTTTCTGTCCATTACCAATCCAAAATCAATGCTAGTATATTACCGCCATCCCATGAGCCCTAATTTTGTTTAATAATCTCTTGTGTGGCACCTTATCGAATGCCTTCTGAAAATCCAAATACACCACATCCACTGGTTTCTCCCTTATCTATCCTGCTAGTTTCAACCTCAAAAAACTCTTAACAGATTCGCCAAACACAATTTCTCTTTGATAAATTGGTGTTGACTCTGCCCAATCCTATTATTATTTTCTAAGTGCCCTGTTACCACGTCCTTAATAATAGATTCTAGCGTTTTTCCTACTACTGATGTCAGGCTAATTGGTTTGTAGTTCCCCGTTTTCTCTCTCCCTCCTCTCTTAAATAGTGGGGTTACATTTACTACCTTCCAATCTGCGGGAACTGTTCTCGAATCTAGGAAATTTTGGAAAATGACAACTAATTGAAAGAGGGAACAGGCTCGAGGGGCTGATTGGCCTCCTCCTGTTCCTATGTTCCCTGGAGCAATCGTCTAGATGTTAATGGAAAGGGGAATGATGGGAACAGAAGGAGATATTTCACAACTTTCAAGAAAAGTATATTCCAGTGAGGAAAAAAGGGCGTAAAAGAAAAGACAGCCATCCGTGGCTAAGTAAAGTAATAAAGGATGGTATCCGACTGAAAACAAGGGCATATAAAGTAACCAAATCTAGTGGGAGGATAGAAGATTGGGAAGCATTTAAAAGCCAGCAAAGAATAACTAAAAGATTAATTAAGAAAGGGAAGATAGATTATGAAAGTAAACTAGCAAAAAATATAATAACAGATAGCAAGAGTTTCTACAGTTATATAAAAAGAAAAAGGGTGGCTAAAGTGAATGTTGGTCCCTTAGAGGACGAGACCGGGAAATTAGTGGTGGGGAACATGGAGATGGCAAAAACGCTGAACAAATATTTTGTATCAGTCTTTACAGTAGAGGACACTAAAAATATCCCAACACTGGACAAACAGGGGGCTATAGGGGGGGGGGAGCTAAACACGATTAAAATCACTAAGGAGGTGGTACTCGGTAAGATAATGGGACTAAAGGCGGATAAATCCCCTGGACCTGATGGCTTACATCCTAGGGTCTTGAGAGAAGTAGCGGTAGGGATTGTGGATGCATTGGTGGTAATTTTCTAAAACTCCCTGGATTCAGGAAAGGTCCCAGCAGATTGGAAAACTGCTAATGTAACACCCTTATTTAAAAAGGGAGGCAGACAAAAGGCTGGAAACTATAGACCAGTTAGCCTAACATCTGTGGTTGGTAAAATGTTGGAGTCCATTATTAAGGAAGCAGTAACAGGACATTTGGATAAGCATAATTTAATCGGACAGAGTCAGCATGGTTTTACGAAGGGGGAAGTCATGTTTGACAAATTTGCTCGAATTCTTTGAGGACGTAACAAGCAGGGTGGATAAAGGGGAACCAGTGGATGTGGTGTATTTGGACTTCCAAAAGGCATTTGACAAGGTGCCACACAAAAGATTACTGCACAAGATAAAAAATCGCGGGATTGGGGGCAATATACTGGCATGGGTGGAAGATTGGCTATCTAACAGAAAACAGAGAGTTGGGATAAATGGTTCATTCTCGGGTTGGCAATCAGTAACTAGTGGTGTTCCGCAGGGGTCAGTGCTGGGACCCCAACTCTTTACAATCTATATTAACGATTTGGAGGAAGGGACCGAGTGCAACGTATCCAAGTTTGCCGACGATACAAAGATGGGAAGGAAAGCAGTGAGTGAGGAGGACATAAAGAACCTGCAAAAGGACATAGACAGGTTAAGTGAGTGGGCAAAAATTTGGCAGATGGAATATAATGTTGGAAAGTGTGAGGTTATGCACTTTGGCAGAAAAAATCAAAGAGCAAGTTATTATCTAAATGGAGAGAAACTGCAAAGTGCTACAGTACAAAGGGATCTGGGGGTCCTGGTGCATGAAACACAGAAGGTTAGTATGCAGGTACAGCAGGTGATCAGGAAGGCCAATGGAATCCTGGCTTTTATTGCAAGGGGGATGGAGTATAAAAGCAGGGAAGCCTTGCTGCAGTTATACAGGGCACTGGTGAGGCCACACCTGGAATACTGCGTTTTGGTTTCCATATTTAAGAAAAGATATACTTGCTCTCGAGGCAGTTCAGAGAAGTTCACTCGGTTGATTCCGGAGATGAGGGGGTTGACTTTTGAGGAAAGGTTGAGTAGGTTGGGCCTCTACTCATTGGAATTCAGAAGAATGAGAGGCGATCTTATCGAAACATATAAGATTGTGAGGGAGCTTGATCGGGTGGATGCGGTGAGGATGTTTCCACTGATGGGTGAGACTAGAACTAGGGGGCATAATCTTAGAATAAGGGGCTGCCGTTTCAAAACTGAGATGAGAAACTTCTTCACTCAGAGGGTAGTAAATCTATGGAATTTGCTACCTCAGAGAGCTGTGGAAGCTGCGACATTAAATAAATTTAAAACGGAGATAGACAGTTTCCTAGCAGATAAGGGAATAAGGGGTTACGGGGAGAGGGCAGGGAAGTGGACGTGAGTCTTAAGTTCGGATCAGCCATGATCCTATTGAATGGCGGAGCAGGCCCGAGGGGCCGTATGACCTACTCCTGCTCCTACTTCTTATGTTCTTATGGGATAGAGAGCCTTATTTGCAGAAGCTGCCGAGACGAGTCCATTTGGGCAGTCGCACAGAATGTAGCAACTGGAACAAGGATGAATCTCGAGAGCATGTGGGGTAGCATGGTTTTAAAGGTGGCCAATGGTAACATACACAACAGGGCATGGATGAAAAGCGATTTAAGGGCTTAAGACAAAGTAGAAACTTAATTTAGAGAAATTGAGCCTGTATGAACACATGTTCAATGTCAGTAAAAAGAGCGAATGGAATGCTGCAGTTTGGAGATTCCAGTTTAAAACCTTTAAATAAAAGAAAGAACTTGCATTTCTATAGCACCTTTCACCACTTCAGGACGTCCCATAGCACTTCACAGCCAATGAAGTACTTTCGAAGTGTAGTCACTGTTGTAATGTAGGAAACGTGACAATTGGTGAACAGCAAGATCCCACAAACAGCAATGTGATAATGACCAGATTATCTGTTTTAATGATGTTGGTTGAGGGATAAATGTTGGCCAGGACACTGGGGATACTCTCCTGCTCTTTTTCAAATACTGCCATGGGATGCTTTACATCCACCTGAGAGTGCCTCGGTTTAACGTCTCATCTGAAGTACGGCACCTCCAACAGTGCAGCACTCCCTCAGTACTGCACTGGTGTGTCGGCCTAGATTATGGGCTCAAGTCTCTGAAGTGGAATCCCAGTTTCTGTAGCCTCTCCACATAACTGAAGTCCCTCACCCCTGGTAGCATTCTAGTAAATCCCCTCAGCACCCTCTCCAAGGCCTTGACATCCTTCCTAATGTGCGGTGCCCAGAATTGGACGCAATACTCCAGCTGAGGCCGAACCAGAGATTTATAAAGATTTATTATCATAACTTCCTTGCATTTGTACTCTATGGCTCTATTTATACTTTTTTAACAGCCTTATCAACTTGTCCTGCCACCTTCAAAGATCTGTCTCTGTACACCCCCAGGTCTCTCTGTTTCTGCACCCCCTTTATTGTTGTAAGTAGTTCCAGCAGTTTGTTTACTCACCTTTAACAGAAATGAAAGTGTCACTGAGAGTTAAAATCAGAAAAGATCAAGGTTTGCAACACAGTCTTTTCTTCAAAAGTTTGTACTAAATGCTGGGATTGCTAAGCAACACCGAGCAACACTCAATAGCACCATTACCCCGGAGGCATGTCCAGCATTTACTCCATCTGATGGTCTGTTTTATCTCTTTTAGTACGACATTGTTGGTCACTCAGGAGATGGATTCAACATCGAGCTAGTCAGGAGTGAAAAGATTCCCAAAAACAACAAGGAGAGATTGCAGATTATTAAGGTAATTTGTTTTGTTATTTAATTGTCACCGAAGTAGATTTCTGTTGTAGAGATTCACTTAGTCGGACACCTGATCGGTATCACAAAAAGCAGTAGATGCTAGCTCACTTAATAATTTTAAATCTGAGAGCGATAGAGTTTTGCTAGACAAGGGTATTAAGGGATATGGAGCCAAGGCAGGTGAATGGAGTTAAATACAGATCAGCCATGATCTCATTGAATGGCAGAACAGGCTCGAGGGGCTGAATGGCCTACTCCTGTGCCTATGTGTACCAAAGTACTGCACCCATCGAGTACTCTGTAAGCTAAACTTTGATGGCAAAGAGGGAGTGTGTGGCTTATGAGGCATAGGAACAGGATTCACAATATATATAAATGATCTAAACGAGGGAACTAGATGGAATATCTCCAAGTTTGCAGATGGCACAAAGCTGGGCGTGTGTGCTGTGAGGAGGATACAGAGAAACTCCAGTATGATTTGGACAGGTTGGGTGATTGGGCAGATGCATGGCAAATGCAGTCTAATGTGGATAAATGCGAGGTTATCCACTTTGGTGGCAAAAACAGGAAGACAAAAGGGGAAGTGCAACGAGACCTGGGTGTCCTTGTGCACCAATCGCTGAAGGTAAGCATGCAGGTGCAGCAGGCGGTTAAGAAGACAAATGATATGTTGGCCTTCATAGCGAGAGGGTTCGAGTACAGGAACAAGGATGTCTTGCTGCAGTTGTACAGGGCCTTGGTGAGACCACACCTTGAGTATTGTGTGCAGTTTTGGTCGCCTTATCTGAGGAAGGACATTCTGGCCATGGAGGGAGTGCAGCGAAGATTCACCAGACTGATACCTAGGATGGCAGGAATGACGTATGAGGAGCGATTGGGTCGATTAGGCTTATATTCACTAGAGTTTAGAAGAATGAGAGGGGATCTCATTGAAACTTATAAAATTCTAACGGGACTAGACAGACTCGATGCAGGAAGGATGTTCCCGATGGCGGGGATGTCCAGAACCAGGGGTCACAGTCTAAGGATAAGGGGTAGGCCATTTAGGACTGAGATGAGGAGGAATTTCTTCACCCAGAGAGTGGTGAACCTGTGGAATTCTCTACCACAGAAGGCAGTTGAGGCCAATTCATTAAATATATTCAAGAAGGAGTTAGATATATTTCTTAAGGCTAAAGGGATCAAGGGATATGGAGAGAAGGCAGGGACAGGGTACTGAATTTGGATGATCAGCCATGATCTCATTGAATGGCGGAGCAGGCTCGAGGGGTCGAATGGCCTGCTCCTGCTCCTATCTTCTATGTTTCTACGACTGCAGAGCTCCGAATCATCAGAGCACATCATCGAACACTACCCTCAGAGGAAATTTGCAGGAAACCTACAAAATATCCACGGTGTTACACCGGAAGCTTTGGCCTGGATATCTGACTTTTAGATATTGAAAATCAATTTGATTTTTTTTTGTTTTTTTTTGAGATGTGTGCATCGCTGGCAAGGCCAGCATTTATTGCCCATCCCTAATCGCCCTTGAGAAGGTGGTGGTGAGCTGCCTTCTTGAACCGCTGCAGTCCGTGTGGTGAATGTACTCCCACAGTGCTGCTAGGGAGGGAGTTCCAGGATTTTGACCCAACGACGATGAAGGATTGGTGATATACTTGTAAGTCAGGATGGTGTGTGACTTGGAGGGGAACTTGGAGGTGGTGGTGTTCCCATGCGCCTGCTGTCCTTGTCCTTCTAGGTGGAAGAGATCACGGGTTTGGGAGGGGCTGCTGAAGAAGCCTTGGCGAGTTGCTGCAGTGCATCTTGTAGATGGTACACACTGCAGCCACGGTGCACCGGTGGTGGAGGGAGTGGATGTTTAAGGTGGTGGATGGGGTGCCAATCAAGCGGGCTGCTTTGTCCTGGATGGTGTCGAGCTTCATGAGTAGTTGGAGCTGCGCTCATCCAGGCAAGTGGAGAGTATTCCATCACACTCCTGACTTGTGCCTTGTAGATGGTGGAAAGGCTTTGGGGAGTGCTAATACCATATGAAAGAAGAAGACCTAACAAAAAATCTGTCGACCTCAGTCTTGGAAATTTCAGATGACCCAGCACCCACAATCATTTGGTTGATGGGGTGGGGGTTGGGGGCGGATGTTCAGAGTCACAGTCACTGACAGACAGCACTGATCGGGAGTCACAGTCACTGACAGACAGCGCTGATCGGGAGTCACAGCGAGACAGACAGCACTGATCGGGAGTCACAGTCACTGACAGACAGCACTGATCGGGAGTCACAGCGAGACAGACAGCGCTGATCGGGAGTCACAGCGAGACAGACAGCACTGATCGGGAGTCACAGTCACTGACAGACAGCACTGATCGGGAGTCACAGTCACTGACAGACAGCGCTGATCGGGAGTCACAGCGAGACAGACAGCACTGATCGGGAGTCACAGTCACTGACAGACAGCACTGATCGGGAGTCACAGCGAGACAGACAGCACTGATCGGGAGTCACAGTCACTGACAGACAGCACTGATCAGGAGTCACAGCGAGACAGACAGCACTGATCGGGAGTCACAGTCACTGACAGACAGCGCTGATCGGGAGTCACTGAGACAGACAGCACTGATCGGGAGTCACAGCGAGACAGACAGCACTGATCGGGAGTCACAGTCACTGACAGACAGCACTGATCGGGAGTCACAGTCACTGACAGACAGCGCTGATCGGGAGTCACAGTCACTGACAGACAGCACTGATCGGGAGTCACAGCGAGACAGACAGCACTGATCGGGAGTCACAGTCACTGACAGACAGCGCTGATCGGGAGTCACAGCGAGACAGACAGCACTTGTTGTGTCCGTGTGTTAATGGAGACACGGAATGCAGGAGTTGGTTTAACAGGTGTTTACTGAACAAAGTCTGGAGGTGAACTAAAAGATACAAGACACTATACAGGCTTATATAGCCCGAGTGGCCACTACCGGCATTACAGTACACAGGGGCTCTTAAAGGCACATACACCACAATTCCTCCCCTTTTAGACAACCAGTACATAACATTTTAAGTAATTGTTATTAACATGTGTACAAGAACAATAATCTACACATTTGCTGCAGTTAATCAATTATAAGTCAGTCTCTCTGGAGGCTTCCTGACTCGGTCCGGATAACGCCTCGGTGGTGTAGTAGTTTTCGGTGGTGTAGTAGGTTCTTTTGGCAAGGTCGATTCGGCTTGAATGCCAGTGTCGGGTTCATCTGGTTCCAGTATTACCGGATCGGAGGTAGACACTATGGGTATCTCTGCTTCATCATCAGGTGTATAGAGTTGTGGTGTAGGTTGTCCCTTTTCGGATGACTCTATGATCTGGTCAGCATGGCGCCTTATTATGCTTTCTCCAATGTCCACGGTATACATCAGCGGTCCTAGTCGTGTGCAAATAGTTCCAGGCTGCCATTTCTCGGTACGGTAGTCCCGGGCCAAAACTTGTTGACCTATCTGGAAGGTTCTAGTTGGCCTTTCATTCATGCCTTGAAATTGCCGGTTCTCTACGTCCCTTCTGATGTTTGGCTTGATCAAATCCAGCCGGCATCTTAGTCTTCTATTGAAAAACATCATGGCGGGAGTTTGGTTTGTAACCACATGTGTTGTATTCCTGTATGCAAACAAGAAGTTATCTACCTTATGCTGTAGATTTATGTCTTCATTACCCATGGCCTTCTTGAAGGTCTGGACAAACCTTTCAGCCAATCCATTGGTGGCGGGATGGTATGGGGCGGACGTGTAGTGCTTAACCCCATTGTATTTTAAGAACTTCCTGAATTCTTCGAACACAAATTGTGGTCCATTATCAGAACAGATCTGTTCAGGCAGCCCATTCCTGGCAAATATGGTCCTTAATACTGTGATGGTTTTTTCCGTGGTGGTGGAGGACATCTTTATTACCTCCGGCCACTTGGAGTGTGCATCAACCGCGATTAAGAACATTGAGTCCATAAATGGACCAGCAAAGTCGATGTGTACCCTTTGCCATGGAGATGAGGGCCACTCCCATGGATGTAGAGGGGCTTGTGGTGGGGCGTTTTGGACCTTCTGGCATCCTAGACAGCCCTTGGTCATTTCTTCGATGTCTCCATCGATACCTGGCCACCATACAAACGCTCTGGCTAGGTTCTTCATTTTCACTCCACCCAGATGCCCCTCGTGAAGCTCCTTTAGCACTTTATCCTGGAGTTTGGGTGGAAACACCACTCTGGATCCACACTGACAGCTGTTCTCTTCTTTGCGAGAATGCTGGCAACAGTGGTTCGCCATGTGCTGGCCATCCCTTCACCGTTAAATCATAGACTCGTGAGAGAGTCGGGTCATTTCTCGTTTCCTTTTTAATGGTAGAATTTGTTACTGGTAGACATTCCACTATGGTTGAGTGGAACATTTCCACTGGGTCCACTGTAGGTGCCTCTTCTACCGTTGGCAACGGTAGACGCGATAAACCATCAGCATTTCCATGCTGTTTTGATCCTTTGTATTCTATGTCATATTGGTGTGCCCCTAGGAAAAGGGACCACCTCTGTAGCCTTTGCGCTGTCATAATGGGAACGCCCTTTTTAGGGTTGAATATGGAGACGAGGGGTTGATGGTCAGTCAACAAGGTAAATTTTTGTCCGTGTAGGTAATGGTTGAATTTCTTCACTCCCCATACCAGGCTGAGTGCTTCCCTGTCGATCTGGGCATAGTTACGCTCAGCTGAGTTCAATGAGCGTGACGCAAAAGCTATCGGCCGCTCCGAGCCATCAGGGAATCTATGCGATAATACCGCTCCTACGCCGTAAGGGGATGCATCGCACGCCAGTCTGATTGGCAGTGATGGGTTGTAATGAGCCAAAACTTCCTTGGACGTGATCAAGCCTTTACATTTATGGAAGGCACGTTTACAGTCCTCGCTCCATTTCCAAATTACTTCCGTTTGTAGCAGTTCGTTAAGAGGGTGCAGAACAGTTGACAAGTTCGGTAAAAATTTATGATAGTAACTTATCAATCCCAGGAACGACCTTAATTGTGAGACATTTTCAGGTGCTGGGGCTTTTATGACCGCTTCAATTTTTTCAGGTGACTTATACAACCCTTCTTCGTTAATTATGTGGCCACAATATGATATTTGTTTCTGGAAAAATTCGCACTTGGGGCGATTTGCTCGTAGGCCCCGTTCTCTCAGCCTAGTGAGCACCTGCTCCAAATTGGCAAGGTGCTCGTTGTCGTTTTCTCCTGTTACAAGGATGTCGTCTAGGTAGCATTGAGTCCCCGGAATCCCTTGCAGGACTTGCTCCATAGCCCTTTGCCAGATAGCTGGAGCTGATGCTACTCCGAAAACCAGTCGATTGCACTGGTACAGGCCTTTGTGTGTGTTTATCGTGAGATACTTTTTAGAGGCCTCCTCAACCTCCATCTGTAGATATGCCTGTGCCAAGTCAATTTTGGTGAAACGTTTCCCTCCGGATAGTGAGGCGAAAATATCTTCTATCCTCGGAAGAGGATACTGTACCGTGTGAAGGACCGGGTTTACAGTCACCTTGAAGTCCCCACAGATGCGAATTTTTCTCTGTTCTTCAGGTTTATCATTATTCAACGTTTTCTTCATGACCGGGACGATGGGTGTTGCCCACTCGCTCCAATCTATCTTGGATAACACGCCTGCCTTTTCCAAATTCTCCAGCTCTGCCTCGACTGCTGGACGAATTGCGTATGGCACTGGCCTTGCCTTAAAAAACTTGGGAATTGCCGCATCTTCCACTTTTATTGAGGCGGTGACGCCTTTCAAGGTCCCTAGTTCCTGTTGAAACACTTCTTTGGCGTTGGCCAAGATGTCTTTTAATCGTTCAGGTTTGACGTCATCATCATTTTTTTTCTCACTGGTCACCGTCAGTGCCTGAATGGAGTGCCAGTCTAAACGTATCTTCCTGATCCATTCACGTCCCAACAGCGGTGGACCACCATCTTGCAGAACGTATAAATACAACTTCTGTATTTCCTTGCCGTTGTATACAACAGGCACCCTTATTTTCCCTCTGGGGTATACTTTCTGTCCCGTATATGTCTTCAAGATAATAATGTGTCTTTCAAAGGTATATGCGGAAATAGCCGCTCGTAATCCCGTCGACTTATGACGGTCAGAGCTGATCCTGTATCTAGCTCCATTTTAACTGGGGACCCCGCTATCGTGAGGGTAACCCAAATGGTCTGGTAATCTTCTTTGGCAATTACATTATGTAATTTGAGAGAGCTTAGTCTCTTGTTTCCGGAGTCGCTATCGCTCTTCTGGTCTTCGGAGCTACTGTCCGTCATCATTTGTACCTTTCTGTACTTTTCCTTATTGATTTTTTTTCTGTCGGAGTTTTTGTTTCCAGATCGGCATACACGTGTAATGTATCCCATCCTCGTCGCCACTGTTGTGTCCGTGTGTTAATGGAGACACGGAATGCAGGAGTTGGTTTAACAGGTGTTTACTGAACAAAGTCTGGAGGTGAACCAAAAATACAAGACACTATACAGGCTTATATAGCCCAAGTGGCCACTACCGGCATTACAGTACACAGGGGCTCTTAAAGGCACATACACCACAGCACTGATCGGGAGTCACAGCCACTGACAGACAGCACTGATCGGGAGTCACAGTCACTGACAGACAGCACTGATCGGGAGTCACAGTGAGACAGACAGCACTGATCAGGAGTCACAGCGAGACAGACAGCGCTGATCGGGAGTCACAGCGAGACAGACGGCACTGATCGGGAGTCACAGCGAGACAGACAGCGCTGATCGGGAGTCACAGCGAGACAGACGGCACTGATCGGGAGTCACAGTCACTGACAGACAGCACTGATCGGGAGTCACAGCGAGACAGACAGCACTGATCGGGAGTCACAGCGAGACAGACAGCACTGATCGGGAGTCACAGTCACTGACAGACAGCACTGATCGGGAGTCACAGCGAGACAGACGGCACTGATCGGGAGTCACAGCGAGACAGACAGCGCTGATCGGGAGTCACAGCGAGACAGACAGCGCTGATCGGGAGTCACAGTCACTGACAGACAGCGCTGATCGGGAGTCACAGTCACTGACAGACAGCACTGATCGGGAGTCACAGCGAGACAGACAGCACTGATCGGGAGTCACAGTCACTGACAGACAGCGCTGATCGGGAGTCACAGTCACTGACAGACAGCACTGATCGGGAGTCACAGCGAGACAGACGGCACTGATCGGGAGTCACAGCGAGACAGACGGCACTGATCGGGAGTCACAGCGAGACAGACAGCGCTGATCGGGAGTCACAGCGAGACAGACAGCACTGATCGGGAGTCACAGTCACTGACAGACAGCGCTGATCGGGAGTCACAGCGAGACAGACAGCGCTGATCGGGAGTCACAGCGAGACAGACAGCACTGATCGGGAGTCACAGCGAGACAGACAGCGCTGATCGGGAGTCACAGCGAGACAGACGGCACTGATCGGGAGTCACAGCGAGACAGACGGCACTGATCGGGAGTCACAGTCACTGACAGACAGCACTGATCGGGAGTCACAGCGAGACAGACAGCGCTGATCGGGAGTCACAGTCACTGACAGACAGCACTGATCGGGAGTCACAGCGAGACAGACAGCGCTGATCGGGAGTCACAGCGAGACAGAGCACTGATTGGGAGTTACAGCGAGAGACTGACAGACAGCACTTAGTCTGTCAGAGATAACTAAGATTAGCAGTTGATATGTAACTAAAGTTGGAGGACGTGATCTCCAAAGATAATCTTTTCTGACTGAATATTTGTAAATAGTCAAGAGTTTTGGTTGTGATGGCCCAAACCTTCTGCGGCGGAATGTGAAGGCTGGGGTACATTTACAACAGCGCGGTGTCTTTGAACATGAGTAGGGCTGCTCACTGTTTTTGTTGAAATTGTGTGTGTGGTCAGACAATGATCAGCGGAATGCCTTCCTCCTTTAGACGATGCACGCCCATGCCCAGTTTTGTATGAGTGGTGACCACACACTCGAAGGAACAGAACACGCAGTCCAAGAGATCGCCAGGGAAGAGGCAGATGAGCATTTTGTCATTGTGTTGAGCGATGCTAACCTGGAGCGGTACGGCATAAACCCTGCCAGATTCGCCCGAGCTTTGACTTGCAATCCTCAGGTTAATGCTTTCGCCATTTTCATTGGATCCCTGGGTGACCAAGCAGAAAGGTATTTATACAAAAATTATGAATTTTGTATGTTGTTACTCATGTATATTTTAACTATACACCAAATGGTTAATTCTGAGTCAGAAGTTTGTGGGCTGATGTCCCATTCCAGAGCCTTGAGCCCATAATCCAGGCTGACACTCCAGTGCAGTACTGAGAGAGTGTTGCACTGTCAAAGGTGCCGTCTTTTGGATGAGACAACAACAACAACTTGTATTTATATAGCGCCTTTAACATAATAAAACATCCCAAGGTGCTGCACAGGAGTATTTTTAAGACAAAGAGTTTGGCACTGAGCCACATAAAGAGAAATTAGGGCAGGTGACCAAAAGCTTGGTCAAAGAGGTGGGTTTTAAGGAGCGTCTTAAAGGAGGAAAGAGAGGTAGCGAGGCGGAGAGGTTTAGGGAGGGAATTCCAGAGCTTAGGGCTCAGGCAACAAGGCACGGCCACCAATGGTTGAGCGATTAAAATCAGGGATCCTCAAGAGGGCAGAATTAGAGGAGCGCAGATATCTCTGGGGGGCGGGGGGTTGTGTGGCTGAAGAAGATTACAGAGACAGGATGGGGTGAGGCCATGGAGGGATTTGAAAACAAAGATGAGAATTTTGAAATCAAGGCGCTGCTTAACCGGGAGCCAATGTAGGTCAGCGAGCACAGGGGTGATGGGTGATCGGGACTTGGTGTGAGTTAGGACACGGGCAGCCGAGTTTTGGACGACCTCAAGTTTACGTAGGGTGGAATGTGGGAGGCCAGCCAGGAGTGTGCTGGAATAGTCAAGTCTAGAGGTAACAAAGGCATGGATGAGGGGTTCAGCAGCAGATGAGCTGAGACAAGGGCGGAGACGGGCGATGTTACAGAGGTGGAAATAGACAGTCTTTGTTATGCTGCGGATATGTGGTCGGAAGCTCATTTCAGGGTGAAATATGACACCAAGGTTGCGAACAGTGTGGTTCAGCCTCAGACAGATGTTAGGGAGAGGGATGGAGTCAGTGGCTGGGGAACGGAGTTTGTGGCGGGGACCGAAAACAATGGCTTCGGTCTTCCCAATATTTAATTGTAGAAAATTTTTGCTCATCCAGAACTGGATGTCGGACAGTCTGACAATTTAGAGACCGTGGAGGGGTCTAGAGAAGTGGTGGTGCGGTAGAGCTGGGTGTCGTCAGCGTACATGTGGAAACTGACGCTGTGTTTTCGGATGATGTCGCCAAGGGGCAACATGTAGATGAGAAATAGGAGGGGGCCAAGGATAGATCCTCGGGGGACACCAGAGGTAATGACACGGGAGCGGGAAGAGAAGCCGTTGTAGGTGATTCTCTGGTTACAATTAGATAGATAAGAATGGAACCAGGCGAGTGCAGTCCCACCCAGCTGGACGATGGCGGAGAGCCGTTGGTGACGGATGGAGTGGTCAACCGTGTCAAAGGCTGCAGACAAGACAAGAAGGATGAGGAGGGATAGTTGACCTTTGTCACAGTCACAAAGGATGTCATTTGTGACTTTGATGAGAGCTGTTTCAGTACTGTGGCAGGGGCGGAAACCTGATTGGAGGGTTTCAAACATGGAGCTGCAGGAAAGAGGGGAACGGATTTGGGAGACGACAACACGTTCACGGTCTTTGGAGAGGAAAGGGAGGTTGGAGATGGGGTCGTAGTTTGCAAGGACGGAGGGGTCAAGGATTGTTTTTTGAGGAGAGGAGTGATGACGGCAGATTTGAGGGAGAGGGGGACAGTACCTGAGGAGAGAGAACCGTTAACAATGTCAGCTAACGTGGGAGCCAGAAAAGGAAGTTGGGTGGTCAGCAGTTTGGTAGGTTTATGGTCGAGGGAGCAAGAAGTGGGTCTCATGGACAAGATGAGCGTGGAGAGGTCATGAGGGGAGATCGGAGAGAAACTGGAGAAAGATGTGAGTTCAGGGCTAGGGCAGGGGGGAACCTTAGAGGAAGTTTGGCCCAGTGAGACGCTAAACCGTGGCCCCGTCTGCCCACTCAGGTGGATGTAAAAGATCCCATGACACTATTTGAAAGAAGAGCAGGAGAGTTCTCCCTGGTGTCCTGGGTCCTGGCCAATATTTATCCCTCAAGCAACGTCACTAAAACAGATCATCTGGTCATTAGCACAAATTGTCTACCACATTTCCTACATTACAACAGTGACTACACTTCAAAAGAACTTCATTGGCTGTAAAGCACTTTGGAATGTCCTGAGGTTGTGAAAGGTGGTGTATAAATTCAAATACTTTCTTTCTGTGGCTTGGCAGCAAGCTTCACCCACCAAGAGTGCAAGTTTTGATTTGTACTCTAATCCTCTCTGAATGTAACACAGTATCATTGTCTTTTTTATTGTCTGCAGCTAAGTACCCTGTTGACAGCTTCAAGTATTTATCCACTGTATTCCCAATTCCTTTGGTTTGTTGCTCACATTCATTATTTTATGCTTAACCACATTAAACTGCATCTGTCACATATTGGCCCAGTTAGCTGCAAGATCTTAATCCTCCTTAATGTTCCTTGCACTTTCCTCTGCTTCCTGTTTGATGATATCTGCAAACTTGGCCGAGTGATGCTACTTCCAACGCTCTCCTTCAAGTCGTTGATCTATTTCTGTACAAGTCTTGTGTCTAGCACAGGCCCATAGTTGCACAGGAAATTGAACATGACATTTTAAAGCGCCACACATGCAAACAGCCCTTTGTGATGGAAACTGATCCATCCTGTGTCAAATTATAAAACTCCGCAATTCTCCTGGGTCATGGGAAAACACTGCAGTGCGGCAGCGTGAAGGACATAGCTGACCCCACAGGTCACCTGGTGTCACACCGAATTATAATATTCCCTGTGAGCTCATGAATTTGATTTTACCCCTGGTCTATTATAGGGCACTCACTACCTGTTATAGGGCACTTCACTGCCTGTTATAGGGCACTCACTGCCTGCTATTAGGACACTCACTGCCTGTTATAGGGCACTCACTGCCTGTTATAGGGCACTCATTGCCTGTTCTAATTTAAAATTGAGACCAGCTGCCTCTGCCAAGTCCCTTCCTTCCCCTAGCCCACTGGGCCAAACTTCCTCTAAGGTTACCCCCTACCCTAGCCCTGAACTCACATCTTTCTCCAGTTTCTCTCCGATCACCCCTCATAACCTCTCCATGCTCATCTTGTCCATGACACCCACTTCCTGCTCCTCGACCCTAAACCCACCAAACTGCTGACCACCCAACTTCCTTTTCTGGCTCCCACGTTAGTTGACATTGTTAACAGTTCTCTCTCCTCAGGTACTGTCCCCCTCTCCCTCAAATCTGCCATCATCACCCCTCTTTAAAAAAAACAATCCTTGACCCCTCCGTCCTTGCAAACTACCGCCCCATCTCCAACCTCCCTTTCCTCCCAAATCCGTTCCCCTCTTTCCTGCAGCTCCATGTTTGAATCACTCCAATCAGATTTCCGCCCTTGCCACAGTACCGAAATGGCTCTCATCAAAGTCACAAATTACATCCTTTGTGACTGTGACAAAGGTCAACTATCCCTCCTCGTCCTTCTTGACTTGTCTGCAGCCTTTGACATGGTTGACCACTCCATCCGTCACCAATGGCTCTCCACCGTCGTCCAGCTGGGTGGGACTTCACTCGCCTGGTTCCATTCTTATCTGTCTATTTGTAGCCAGAGAATCACCTACAATGGCTTCTCCTCCCGCTCCCGCACCATTACCTCTGGTGTCCCCCAAGGACCTATCCTTGACCCCCCTCCTATTTCTCATCTACACGCTGTCCCATGACAACATCATCCGAAAACACAGCATCAGTTTCCACATGTATGCTGACGACACCCAGCTCTACCTCACTACCACTTCTCTCGACTCCTCCACTGTGTCTAAATTGTCAGATTGCTTGTCCGACATGAGCAAAAATTTTCTCCAATTAAATATTGGGAAGACGGAAGCCATTGTTTTCGGTCCCCGCCACAAACTCCGTTCCCGAGCCACTGACTCCATCCCTCTCCCTAACATCTGTCTGAGGCTGAACCACACTGTTCGCAGCCTTGGTGTCATATTTGACCCTGAAATGAGCTTCCGACCACATATCCGCGGCATAACAAAGACCGCCTATTTCCACCTCCGTAACATCGCCCATCTCCGCCCCACCTCAGCTCATCTGCTGCTGAAACCATCATCCATGCCTTTGTTACCTCTAGACTTGACTATTCCAACGCACTCCTGGCTGGCCTCCCACATTCTACCCTGCGTAAACTTGAGGTCGTCCAAAACTCGGATGTCCGTGTCCTAACTCGCACCAAGTCCCAATCACCCATCACCCTTGTGCTCGCTGACCTACATTGGCTCCCGGTTAAGCAATGCCTTGATTTCAAAATTCTCATCCTTGTTTTCAAATCCCTCCATGGCCTTGCCCCTCCCCTATCTCTGTAATCTCCTCCAGCCCCACAAACCCCCCCCCCCCCCCCCCGAGATCTCTGCGCTCCTCTAATTCTGCCCTCTTGAGCATCCCTGATTATAATCGCTCAACCATTGGTGGCCGTGCCTTCTGTTGCCTGGGCCCCAAGCTCTGGAATTCCCTGTCTAAACATCTCCGCCTCTCCACCTCTCTTTCCTCCTTTAAGACGCTCCTTAAAACCCACCTCTTTGACCAAGTTGTTGGTCACCTGCCCTAATTTCTCCTTATGTGGCTCGGTGCCAATTTTTTTGTCTTATAATACTCCTGTGCAGCACCTTGGGACGTTTTACTATGTTCAAGGCGCTATATAAATACAAGTTGTTGTTGTTATAGGGCACTCATTGCCATGGGTCGGTATTAGGACCACTGCTCTTTTTGATAAATATTAATCATAGAATCATATTGCACAGAAGGAGGCCAGTTGGCCAATCGTGCCTGTGCCAACTCTTGGAAGAGCAATCGAACTATTCCCACGCCCCTGCTCGCTCCCCATTGCCCTACAAACTAGTCCCACGCCCCTGCTCGCTCCCCATTGCCCTACAAACTAGTCCCGCGCCCCTGCTCGCTCCCCATTGCCCTACAAACTAGTCCCACGCCCCTGCTCGCTCCCCATTGCCCGACAAACTAGTCCCGCGCCCCTGCTCACTCCCCATTGCCCTACAAACTAGTCCTGCGCCCCTGCTCGCTCCCCATTGCCCTACAAACTAGTCCCACGCCCCTGCTCGCTCCCCATTGCCCTACAAACTAGTCCCGCGCCCCTGCTCGCTCCCCATTGCCCTACAAACTAGTCCCACGCCCCTGCTCGCTCCCCATTGCCCTACAAACTAGTCCCGCGCCCCTGCTCGCTCCCCATTGCCCTACAAACTAGTCCTGCGCCCCTGCTCGCTCCCCATTGCCCTACAAACTAGTCCCACGCCCCTGCTCGCTCCCCATTGCCCTACAAACTAGTCCCGCGCCCCTGCTCGCTCCCCATTGCCCTACAAACTAGTCCCGCGCCCCTGCTCACTCCCCATTGCCCTACAAACTAGTCCCACGCCCCTGCTCGCTCCCCATTGCCCTACAAACTAGTCCCGCGCCCCTGCTCGCTCCCCATTGCCCTACAAACTAGTCCCACGCCCCTGCTCGCTCCCCATTGCCCGACAAACTAGTCCCGCGCCCCTGCTCACTCCCCATTGCCCTACAAACTAGTCCCACGCCCCTGCTCGCTCCCCATTGCCCTACAAACTAGTCCCGCACCCCTGCTCGCTCCCCATTGCCCTGCAAACTAGTCCCACGTCCCTGCTCGCTCCCCATTGCCCTACAAACTAGTCCCACGCCCCTGCTCGCTCCCCATTGCCCTACAAACTAGTCCCGCGCCCCTGCTCGCTCCCCATTGCCCTACAAACTAGCCCCGCACCCCTGCTAGCTCCCCATTGCCCTGCAAACTAGTCCCACGTCCCTGCTCGCTCCCCATTGCCCTACAAACTAGTCCCGCACCCCTGCTCGCTCCCCATTGCCCTGCAAACTAGTCCCACGCCCCTGCTCGCTCCCCATTGCCCTGCAAACTAGTCCCGCGCCCCTGCTCGCTCCCCATTGCCCTACAAACTAGTCCCGCGCCCCTGCTCGCTCCCCATTGCCCTACAAATTTTTTCCCTTCAAATGCTTATCCAATTGACTTTTCGAAGTTATTATTGAATCTGCTTCCACCAGGCCGTGCATTCCAGATCATAACAACTCGCTGCGTAAAAGAATTTCTCCTCATTGGTTCTTTTGCCAATTATCTTCAATCTGTGTCCTCTGGTTACCGACCCTCCTGCCTCTGGAAACAGTTTGTCCCTATCTACTCTGATCAAAACCCCTCGTGTGTAGCTGACAATATAAGGGAAGCTGTGGATGGAAGAATAACTCAATTAAGTACTTGAATCTTCAGCAAGTGCTAGAGATTCACGGTGGGAATAGAGCAGAAGAAAATTATGTAAATCAGAGAATTTGGGAGCAGGGGGTAGAACAATCAAATTTAGCAAACTGACAGGTAAAGAAAGAACTTGCATTTATCTAGCGCCTTTCACGGCCTCAGGACATCCCAAAGCGCTTTACAGCCAATGAAGTATTTTTTGAAGTGTGTTCAATGTTGAAATGTAGTGTCGGAGTAGCAGCATCCAACTTGTGCACAACAGGATCCCACAAATAGCAATGTGATAATGACCAGATAATCTATTTTAGTGATGTTGGTTGAGGGATAAATATTTGCTGGGATACCGGGGAGATCTCCCCAGCTCTTCTAAGAAATAGTGCTGTGGGATCTTTTGCATCCACCTGAGAGAGCAGACCTCGGTTTAATGCCTCATCCGAAAGATGGCACCTCCAACAGTGCAGCACTCCCTCAGTACTGCACTGGAGTGTCAGTCTAGATTTTGTGCTCAAGTTGCTGGAGTGGGACTTGAACCCACAACCTTCTGATTGAGGGGCGAGTGTGCTGCCAATTGAGCCAATGCTGAGACAGGTAAATAATATGATGAATATTAGGACTCGCCTCTCGAGGAGCACTGGTCAGGAATGTCCCAACTGTACGAATAGCTGTCAGTTGGCTTTAATTAAATTAATTATATTGTGAACGCATTTGTTTCTTCCCTACTTCCCCTCTATACAGGTCTCCCCAGACACCACCCATCCCCTAACTAAAGAGGAAGGCTGCTGACTCCTCCTTGCCCTCCATCAGCGAGGTCCTACAACCTGCCCATTGGGAGATTCGCAGGAAGCTCCTAGCGCAAATCTCACCGTTTTACTGCCTGCCTCATGATGAGAGCTTGTCTGGGATCAGGAACTTTTTAGAGTGCTGCGTTCAGTTCTGGGCACCGCACCACAGGAAGGATATATTGGTCTTGGAAGGGGTGCAGTGCAGATTCACCAGAATGATACTGGGGTTAAAAGGGTTAAATTACGAGGACAGGTTGCACAGACCAGGCTTGTATTCCCTCGAGTACAGAAGATTATGGGGTGATGTAATTGTTTAAGATGATTAAAGAACTTGATAGGATAGATAGAGGGAAACTATTTCCTCTGGTGGGGGAAGTCCAGAACAAGGGGACATAACCTTAAAATTAGACCTCGGCTGTTCAGGGGTGAGGTCAGGAAGCACGTCTTCACACAAAATTTAGTGGAAATCTCAATCTCTCTCCCCCCAAAAAGCTGTTGAGGCGAGGTCAATTTAAAATGTCAAAATTGGGATTGATAGATTTTTGTTAGGCAAGGGTCTTAAGGACTACGGAACCAAGGTGGGTAGATGGAGGGAAGATACAGATCAGCCATGACTTCATTGAATGGCAGAACAGGCTCGAGGGGCTGAACGCCCTACTCCTGTTTCTATGTTTCTAATTTACCAAGTGCAGACATAGGCTGTATCATTCCCGTGCACCCGCCTTGCACATTCTGAGAAGCTCAGATAAAAAGCTGGGTGCAAATCACTCATCGCTGTAACTGCTGGTCAGAGAGGTTCATAGTTGTGTGAGCTTTTGGGTTTTTTGCATAACATACAAATTTTCATTCGTATCAAGTACTGCTCCACGAGGAGTAAAATTGAGCAGAGCCCTGATCTAGTAAACAGTGCAGAGCGATACAAAAAAAGGCCAAAATGCATTCGGCATTCTAGGTATCTGCGTTTTGGTTCATACATCTGGATAAAAGCATTGGGTTTTCTAATATACGGTGATTCACTGTTACCATTACAGGATTCCTAGTTACAATAGTATTTGAACAGTACTTAAGCTTCTTTTTTGTTAGGCTGCCGCTTGGCCCTTTGTGAGTTGAACCATGGTGAGTGGTTTCTGAATGCAAAGGCTGTGGAAGCGGAGCTCTTGTGTTTGAAAGGAACTCGCCATTTAGCCCTCTGAGTGCTTCCTCTCACTGCTGCTTTCCCTTGCCAGAATAATGTGGGAAAGAATGGCATGTATTGTTGTTTTACAGCAACCAAAAAAAAACTTCCTTTTTAAAAAAGAATCTCTCCAAGCTCTTTCATTTCTCTGCAGACTGTGTAATTTGCAATGTTAATTTGCCCTGAAATCTAGGCTCCAGCAGACCCTGCCAGCTGGGAGGTCCTTTGTTGCCATGGACACCAAGCAAATCCCACAGATTCTACAACAGATCTTCACATCCACTCTGCTGTCAACGGCCTAAGGATTGTCCCAGCAGGAGTGACCTGTGCTCAGGAGATGGTGGGAAATAAAACACACACACAAGATTAATTTATCTCAGTTCGCAGGCTGCTGCTGGACGCCTATACAATGACTGCAATGACCCCTCTGTCACATCTAGTTGGCGGGAGTACAACGATCGCTTGGAGTGTTGGGACCGTGACATGAAGATGCTCTGTGACTAAACATGCTTTACAATGAAGTGAGGGCTCTTAGTAAAATAGGGAGCAGAATGCAGTGGTGCCTTTTTATAAGTCTCTTTACAACCTTACAAACCGATTGTTAAATTAAAGTGTACGTGTGCAATAAATAGAATCATGTAGGCGCCACAGTTAATCACTGCAAAAGTATAATCTCACTTTTAAACTCCTTTTAGTAGACTTTCCAATCTTCAGGACAAAGAGCATTACAAAACCCTTATTCTGATTCTCCTTCGTTGTAAAGCACTTTGAAGTACTCTGAATTCAGAATGAGACGCGAAGAGTCGGTCCCTCTGGCCGGAAGCAAACTGCTGATGTTGTAAACACGTTCAAGGCACATGCTGGATATATGGTCAGTTCTCATTTAGTGACTTTTCACCAAAAGCCATCTCACTCCCAAGTCACTGCAGCACAGGATGGAGTCGCTGTGCTCCAAACAAAACCTGGTGAAAACATCCATAAAGCTAAGGGTGAAAGAGATCTGATGATGCAAAGCATGCTGACAGCGAGGGCTAGTGTCACCACAGCATACTCACAGAAAGGGGCAGAGGTTCAGAGCGGCAGAGAGCAGCGTGATATGAGAATAGTGTCAAAGCAAAATGGATATAAAAAGGACTAACTTCCAATGTGCTGGGTAATTCGTGACTAGTTCCGAGCCAGGGTAACTACCTACTGACAGATCATCTCTGTATTAAATCCAATACATGTTAAATGATCAAGGGAGACAAGAGGTCCATCTCCACTGTCCTGTCATTAATCTGTAAAAATATTAGGATGTAATTTACACATTGATTGTTTGGAATATCAGGAAGGCAAATATTAATGATATATTGGTCAAAGGACTAATTTGTAACATATATTTACAGAATAAAGTTCAATATGTTTATCATCTCAGATACAACATTATCACAATCAGTTCTTATTCTCTGGGGTTTATCATCATCTCGTGCAATGTAAACACTAAGGGGGTTATTTTGTCCAAAGGGTGAAATCAGGCACTAAATGGGTGCAGTACTAATAAGTCCTAATTGCTGATTACCATAATTTGATCTTACCTGGAGGTGCTAAACTGACACCTGCAGGTTTCACACTCAAATGTTGATTAGACACAATTTTTGTGGAGCAGTATATGTTTGGGTCCTCGCACCCACTTCCACTGAAGGTGTGGATTGCTCTGGCTGACACACAGCAGCACGTTGCAGGATGGTTCAGGGACCGAGGGAGAGGGTGCGCAGGTTCGCGGATGTGGCACCCGTGGTCTTGGCGGAGGAGGTCCGGAGGAGGGGGGATGTCCTACAATGTTCCCATTAAGCTGCGTGGCCATGCAGCGCTCTGGAGGTTCCACGCAGCTGGCTCACTGGCTTTTCAGGGGGAAAAAGCGCACATGCACGGAATTTTGAATGGGCCGTACAGCCCGTTAAAGGAGCCGCGTGGCCTCAAAAATTTAGAGAGAACATTGATGTCCTGTACTGCAGGGGGGAAGGACACCACCTCGCCCTCCTGTCCCTCTCTCCTGCAGCAGCTGGTTCTGCACTGCCTTGCCTCATGTCCTCCTCTCATTCCTCATCCAGACCAAGGGGGACCCCTAGCAATATGCCCATGACCAAGCACTCCCTTTCTCCTAGTGACTCCTATAAGGTGGAGTAGCACAGCACTTACACTTTTCAGGTGAAGTTCTTGGAGAATTTCCAGAATAAATATTGCTCGAGTGTTGCTGAAATCTTGACAAAGTGTTCCAGAAAGTCTCCCGATGTGTTTCAGAGGTCCTCTTCACAGCTCCAGCAGCAAGTGAACATTAAATGGTGAGTATCCCTTTAAGTAGCACTCAAAATCGACAACAGTGCCGTGTTCACTCCCAAGCAGGTGGTCCCTGTTAGGGGAAGGTGTTAGTTGAAGTTAGTGGCAATCAGCTGTTTAACAAGCTTCAACTCCTTTACCAAAATGGTGTCTTGCGCTAAACACAGGCTAAACCAGCGTTTCAGCTTAAGACCCCACTTGGCCACCTCTTTAGCGCCTGAAGTATTTGGCGAAGATCGCCCCCTAAAGCTTGCAGCCAAGTTTGACTGGTGTCATCCCACAAATCTCAAAGAATAGTTGACACACTTAGGTGTTTATAGACTTGTGGAAAAAATTACAACACAGAAGGAAGCCATTTGGTCAATCCTACCTGTGCTTGTTCAACTCCCATCTACTGTAATCCCATTTCCCTACTCATTTCCTATCTCCTTTTATGCTCTTCATTTTCAAATGGTTATGCCATTCCCTTTTAACTAGTTGGTTCTGCCATTATTGTCACGTGTGGTAAATCTTGTGTATGGAAAAAAAAATCCTCCCAATTTTTCCCTTCATCTTTTTAGTGGTGATCTTGAGTCAGTCGTGGCTCAGTGGGTAACACTCTTGCATCTGAGTCAGAAGGTTGTGGGTTCAATTCCCACTCCAGTGCAGTACTGAGGGAGCGGTGCACTATCAGAGGTGCCGTCTTTCGGATAAGACATTAAACCAAGGCCCTGTGTGCCCTCTCAGATGGATGTAAAATTTTGAAGAAGAGCAGGGGTGTTCTCCCAGTGCCCTGGCCAATGTTTATCCCTCAACCAACATCACCAAAAACAGATTATCTGGTCATTATCTCATTACTGTTCATGGGATCTTGCTGTGCACACATTGACTGCTGTGTTTCCTACATTATAATATACTAACTACACTTCAAATGTACTTCATTGGTTGTAAAGCGCTTTGGGACGTCCTCAGGTCATGAAGGGCGCTATAGAAATGCAAGTCTTTATTTCTTGAGTCGATGGCCCCTTATTACCAACCCACCAACCAATGGAAAAAGCGTTTACCCTCTCATAGCTGCAGTTAGATCCTTCCCCCTTTAACTTTCTCTATTGCAGTGAAAAAAAGACTCAATTTTCTGAGCCATTTCCTCGCTAACTTGCCTTCATTTGGGAAGATTTAAATCAGCAGTGATGTGCGTTAAGTCAAGATAGCAGATCTGGAGATGACTCTTCCGATGGCTACTTGATCTCAGCTAGTCTCAGGACAGGGGTCTGGGAATAGGTTTTCCCCCCAGATGTTATCAGTCTTATTGTTTTGGACTTACTGAGTTACTCTTCACAGCATTTTGTTTCGCCAAGCACAGTTCTCCCTTTCTAACAGAGCTAAGGACACTGGTTTGACAGGACAGAAACCTCCTTTGACTCCACTGATAATCAATCTTAGTCTGTTGGGAGTTCCCATTGTCCAACGCCATCTATCAAATGCTGAGTTCTTGTATTGTGCTGAGAAGAGATTAGGAAACTTAAGCACCTATGAACATTCATTTGGTAAAGATATTGATCACCATATAACCGTTTCAAATGCTAAATGCCCATATATGCTGTGTTCTTTCATGCTTTTACCAAATAGGTTGTTTGTAGTCCCAGCGATTTATGAAGTTGAATTACTGTCTTAAACATATTGTGAATCATTTACTGTTCTTTCTAATGTATAATCTGGAGTTTATTTAAAAGTTGATTTTATACTTTTATTGTGCAGTGCTGATTGCCCTAAGGAGGAGGGGCGGGTGAAAGAGAAAAAAGAAAAGACTTGCATTTCTATAGCGCCTTTCACAACCTCAGAACATCTCACAGTGCTTTACGGCCAATGAAGTTCTTTTGAAGTGTAGTCACTGTTGTAGGAATCATGACCAGATAATCTATTTTAGTGACATTAGTTGAGTAATAAATATTGGCCAGGACACCAGGGAGAACTCCCCTGCTCTTCTTCAAATAGTGCCGTGGCATCTTTTATTTTCACCTGAGAGGGCAGACGGGGCCTCGGTTTAACGTCTCATCTGAAAGACGGCACCTCCGACAGTGCAGCACTCCCTCCGTACTGCATTGGAGTGTCAACCTGGAGTACATGCTCATGTGTCTTTTGTAATAGACTTTAAGAAGGTGCACATCACTAAAGAAAAAACTTGCATTTATATCGCAGTTTATCATGTAGTCTGGGTGTCTCAAAGTGCCTCACAGCCAGTTTATTACTTTTGAAATGCAGCCACTGTTGGTATATAGGCAGATGTGGCAGCCAATTTATGCACAGCAAGGCCCCAGCAAATGAATGAATGACCAACTCATCTGTTTTGGTTGAGGGAGGAATGTTGGCCCAAGTCACTGGAAGAACTTCATCCAATAGTGCCATGGGATCTTTTACACCCACCTGAACAGGCAGATTTAGTTTAGCGTCTCATCTGATCTATAATATATTAAAAGTCTTAGGGGTAAAAATTGGGTAGCGCCCCCGCGGCCGATTTTCCCAGGTAGCGCCCCGAGAGGGAGGAGAGGCTCTCCTGGAAGCGCCCCACGTCCCTCTTGGGGGCGCTGCAAGCCAATATCACGGCACATCGTGCTGTGGTATTGCGGGCCTTCCACCCCTTATCAAAGGGCTGGGGCCTGGCGCAGCGCGTCCCGGCGCCCAGCTGGGCCACCAGGGATCAGGAGTGCCGGCAAACGAGCCCGGCACTCAAGAGGAGTGCCGGGCTCACGGAGAGCAGCCGGCAGCCCACGGGGGGGCTTCACGGGGGCCGGGGACAGCAACGGGGGCAGGGCTGGCAGGCGGCCAGCAACAAAAATGGCCACCTGCCACCTCTCCTTTAACTAGCGCCGCCCCGGCCACAGGTAGGCCCCCCCTGACCCTGGTGTACATAGCGTTCGGCGGTAAGTCGGGGGACGCCACCCATTGTTACAGCCGGGGCGCTGCGTACGGCGATGACATCATCGCTGGCAGCGCGGCGCTAACGGTTAACGCCGCTGCTAGCCTCCCACTGAATTTCGCGGGAGGCATTAGCGGCGCCGTACCCAGGCGCTAGTTGATTTGCGCCCCATTAGCGCCAATCAACTGAATTTAGCCCCCTTACACTTCTAGGAAGTGTGCATTATATGTAACACTTTCCCCGTCATGTTTTGTTCTTAACACGTCAATAGTTATAAAAGGGTTATTCTCCGGAGAGCCGCTATATAATATATCATAAACAGTCGGCCTGAACACTCAGGCGCCACACTTCATTTCACATATAAAACAATCTTACAGTGCTGTGTTATTCTCAACTGGAACCCAACACCAATAACCAAGTTCCAATTTGCAAAGTTCCCTGGCCAGACAACAATTAAATTCTGGTTGACCAGAGGGTCACCTTCTTAACAATTAGACTGTGTGACCTTAAAGGGCCACTGAGCCAGTTACCAGCAGCACAATAAATTCTGCATTATACAGTGTAACACTTCTGTTCTTATCAAACAGCCTATTGTCTAACTTGGCATGAGCTGTGCTAGAAGGTAATGATGCCCTAACAGGGTTGCATTAAGATAATCTATATGGATAGAGTTAAACAATAGAGAAATGATATCATTCGCAATGGGCTTTACAGGCAATTAAAGAGTGATGAGATTGAGGGGGATATCTGCAAACAGTTCAGAGAGCTATAAAGAAAGAAGGACTTGCATTTCTATAGCGCCTTTCATGACCTCGTGATGTCCCAAAGTGCTTTACAGCCAGTGAAGTGCTTAGAAGGAAGTCACTGTTGTAATGTAGAAAACGTGGCAGCCAATTTGTGCACAGCAAGATCTCACAAGTCCCTCCCCTCCCTATCTCTGTAACCTCCTTCAACCCTCTGAGATCTCTACATTTCTACAATTCTGGCCGATTTTCATCGCTTCACCATTGGCAGCCGTGCCTTCAGCTGCCTAGGCCCTGAGCTCTGGAATTCCCTCCCAAACCTCTCCGCTGCTCCTCCTTTAAGATGCTCCTTGAAACCTACCTCTGACCACCTGTCCTAATATCTCCTTCTGTGGCTCGGTGTCAAATTTTGTTTCGTAACGTTCCTGTGAAGCACCTTGACTACATTAAAGGCGCTATATAAATGCAAGTTGTTGCTTGCTTCCCCCATCACTTCACATCCACTATTGTCAAGTCACTTTGTGGAGGATGCCAAGGTCCAGTGACACTGTCAATAAAAAATTTTGAGAATTGTAGTTCTAAATGATAGTGGCAGATGACACGTCATGTGACATCATCTGTATCACTTCCAGATTATAAATAACCAAAGGAAAAGTTCCCGTCCGGGATCACGTGGGGTTTGTCGGGACAGCAAGTGCAGAACAGCCGTGCTTGAAACCTGATCTCAAAACAAACCATGTCAGCTCACTTACAAGTGAGAAGTTTTCAACAAACTAAGTTATGGAAAATTTATTTCTGGCTCTTGGTGTTATTTATTTTCCAGGAGGTTGCCGAGCAGGTGCCAGAACCTCCGTTCGTCATGGCGATGCCGACAGTCACCATCCAGGCTGACACGCAGCCAGCTTCCCCTAATGGCCGAGTGGGTAGGCAGTACATCAACAACAGGAACTTGCATTTATATAGCGCCTTTAATGTAGTAAAACGTCCCAAGGCGCTTCACAGGAGCGTTATCAAAGACAATTTGGCACCGAGCCACATAAACAGATATTAGGACTGGTCACCAAAAGCGTGGTCGAAGAGGTAGGTTTTAAGGAGCGTCTTAAAGGAGGAGAGAGAGGGGAACAGAGTTTAGGGAGGGAATTCCAGAGCTTAGGGCCCAGGCAACTGAAGGCACGGCCGCCAATGGTGGGGCAATGAAAATCAGCCAAGATTGGAGGAGTGCAGAGACCCCAGAGGGTTGTGGGGCTGGAGGAGGTTACAGAGATGGAGAGGGGCTGGGCCATGAAGGAATTTGAAAACAAGGATGTGATGTGCCAAATAACTGCCTGAATCCATGAGGTTAAAGCTTAAGACTAAAGGCTTTTATTAAGTAAGAACATGGCATCAAGTTAACACAGTCATCACCGACCCAGCCCTTGGTAGAACATTCCAGAAGAGGGGCGGGGCTAGGGAGGAGCATTAGTGGTTACACCGGTGGAACATTCCAGACATTAACAAGTACAACAACAACAATACAAATGCCAGAGTTATTTCATTATATTCACCCCCTGCTATAGATTCAGTCTGTCAGGAGGTCTGATAATCCTCTGGGAACGACGTAACTCTTGCTGAGGCTCCTCCCGGAGTACTAACTCCGGTTCATTCGAATTCCCAGAATCATCAGTATTTTCCACACTGAGGGTTTGTGTCTCTGAAGGTCCAATACCACGATTGAAAACTCTACTCTCAGAGTCGAACTCTTTTCGAGCTCCAGCAGGTGCAAGATCTTTAATAGAGACCGTATCCTCTCGCCCATCCGAATATTGAATATACGCATACTGGGGATTAGCATGGAGGAGTTGTACTTCCTCCACCAGTGGATCAGTCTTGTGGCCTCTCACATGTCTGCGCAACAACACAGGGCCCGTGGTCATCAACCATGTGGGTAACGATATTCCATTAGTAGCTTTTCTTGGAAAACTAAACATCCTTTCATGAGGGGTGGCATTCGTCGCTGTACACAATAGAGACCTTATGGAATGCAGCACGTCTGGCAGGACATCCTGCCAGCGAGAGGTCGTCAGGCCTCGCGACTTCAGAGACAGTACGATAGCCTTCCACACTGTCGCATTTTCTTTCTCGACCTGCCCATTACCACGAGGGTTATAGTTGGTACTTCTACTCGTTGCAATCCCTTTCGATAGCAAAAACTGTCGCAATTCTTCGCTCATAAAGGAAGAACCCCTATCACTATGTATATAGTTAGGCATGCCAAACAAGGAAAACAGTTGGCAGAGGCATTTAATTACAACAGCACTAGTCACATCTGGACAGGGGATAACAAAAGGGAACCGAGAGTACTCGTCTATAATATTAAGAAAATAGACATTACGGTCGCTTGATGGAAGGGGACCTTTAAAATCGAGACTCAAACGCTCAAATGGTCGAGTTGCTTTAATAAGATGAGCTGACTCGGGCGGCTTATAGAAGCGGGGTTTGCATTCAGCACAAACACGACAGGTTCTGGTCATTGTCCGGACCTCCTCAATAGAGTAGGGTAGATTGTGGGACTTAATGAAGTGGTTCATTCTAGTAACCCCAGGGTGGCAGAGTGCGTCGTGGAGACTTTGAAGCTTATTTATACCTAGACTAGCACATACTCCTCGTGACAAAGCATCCGATGGCTCATTAAATACTCCAGGCCTGTACTGAATATCATAGTCATATGTTGACAGTTCTATTCGCCATCTTAAAATCTTATCATTTTTGATCTTGCCTCTCTGCTTAGTGTTGAACATAAAGGCCATGGACCGCTGGTCAGTAATGAGCGTAAAACATTGGCCAGCGAGATAATGTCTCTAATACCTGACTGCTTCGATAATCGCCTGTACCTCCTTTTCCACTGAAGAATGTCGAACTTCTGGGCCTTGCAATGTACGAGCGAAGAAAGCTACTGATCTACCAGCTTGGTTAAGAGTTGCTGCCAACGCAAAATCAGATGCATCACTTTCCACTTGAAAAGGGATCTTCTCATCCACGGCACATACCACTGCCTTCTCAATGTCCCGTTTGATATTAAAGAAAGCCTCCTGAGCTTCCGCCGATAGCGGAAAAGACGTCGACTTAATAAGAGGTCGGACTTTATCTGAGTAGTTAGCCACCCACTGGGCATAGTACGAGAAGAATCCCAGACACCTTCTTAAAGCTTTTGCAGTGTGAGGTAAAGGTAATTCCTTAAGTGGGCGTAATCTTTCAGGCTCTGGCCCGATTACCCCATTCTCCACAACGCAACCAAGAATACACAAACGTGTAGTATTGAAGGTACACTTGTTTTCGTTGTAGGTCAGGTTTAACCTCTTTGCAGTCTCTAGGAACTTCGCGAGATTTTGATCATGCTCCCGTTGGTCACGCCCACAGATAGTAACATTGTCCAGGTACAGGAATGTTGCTTCCAACGCGTATTCATTCACCATACGATCCATCTCCCATTGGAAGACGGATACCCCATTCGTCACTCCAAAGGGCACCCTAAAGAATTGGTACAGGCGCCCATTAGCTTCGAAGGCCGTATAAGGTCGGTCTTCTATTTTAATGGGGAGTTGATGGTAGGCAGACTTTAAATCAATGGTGGAGAACACGCGGTACTGAGCTATCTGGTTCACCATCTCAGAAATACGAGGCAAAGGATAGGCGTTTAATTGGGTATACAAGTTTATAGTCTGGCTATAATCGACCACAAGTCTTTTCTTTTCATTAGTTTTAACCACCACCACCTGGGCACGCCACAGGCTATTACTGTGTTCGATGATTCCCTCCTGTTGAAGCCTGTCCACTTCCTCTTTTATAAATGTTTTATCTTCTGAACTATACCGTCGACTCTTAGTCGCTATAGGTCTACAATTAGGAGCAAGATTCGCGAACAAAGAAGGCGGAATTACTTTTAAAGTAGAAAGGCCGCAGACTGTGAGTGGAGGCTGAGATCCACCATACTTAAGGGTAACGCTCTCATGCTGACACTGGAGGTCCAAGCCTAAAATTAAGTTCACACACAACTGAGGTAATATGAGGAGTTTAAAGTCCTTATACTCCGTATCCTTAACGGTCAATGTGACTTTACAATATCCAGTTACCTCCGAAGTAAGGGACTTGGACGCCATCACAATTTCACTTCGAGTAGGATACACCTTCAATGAACAGGAGTTAACAAGGTTGGGGTGTATAAAACTTTCAGTACTGCCACAGTCTATCAAACACCCAATAGGACGACCATTAATCTTGATGTCCATCATAGATTTCGACAAGGAACACGGTATGGTCTGGTCAACCGTAGCCGAGGCTAGAGTAAAACGATGGGCGGCAGCAAAGAAGACATCGGGTACAGGATTACCCTTACACGCTTTACTAAAATGTCCCCGTTTCTTACATTTAAAACAGGTAGCCTCTCTGGCTGGGCATCTTTGCCTGGGGTGTTTAGATTGACCACAAAAATAACACTTAGACCCATGGGGTACAGCCACAACAATAGAATTAAGTGGAGGCTCCATTGGTGTTATGGATGCCTCCATACACGGAACACATGAGGCTGAGAGAGACGCATGGGCTGATGCATACACTTCTAAATTCTTCTGGGCTACATCTAACGATCGAGCAGTAGCGATGACCGTTTTTAAAACTAACGAGTCGTTCTCGAGGAGTCCCTGTCTAATATAATTAGATCGGAGGCCAGATATGAAAGAATCGCGGATGGCTTCTTCCTGATACACTATGGCAGAGACAGCCTTGTAGTTGCAATCCTTAGCCAAAGCCTTAAGGTCCTGCAGGAAATCGTCCAGAGATTCCTCGGGTAATTGCCTGCGAGTAGACAGGAGATACCTGGCGTATACTTCGTTAACCGACTTAAGGTACTGGGCCTTAAGAGCTGCGAGGGCCTCTTCATATGTAGTAATATCTTCAATTATAGAGTAAGTTTGATGACTTACCAAGTTGGTTAGAAGACCCAAATTGTTAACCGTCGAATCGACCGATGTGATGAAGTGTTCAAAACATCGAAGCCAATGCGTAAATTTCTTCAACGCGTCTGCTGAATGAGGATCGATATCCAGATGCTCTGGTTTCAAAAATCGATCCATCTTCCAAAAGTTTTTACTTAATAAAATTGATGTGCCAAATAACTGCCTGAATCCATGAGGTTAAAGCTTAAGACTAAAGGCTTTTATTAAGTAAGAACATGGCATCAAGTTAACACAGTCATCACCGCCCCAGCCCTCGGTAGAACATTCCAGAAGAGGGGCGGGGCTAGGGAGGAGCATTAGTGGTTACACCGGTGGAACATTCCAGACATTAACAAGTACAACAACAACAACAATACAAATGCCAGAACACAGAGTTATTTCATCACAGGATGAGAATTTTAAAATCGAGGCTTTGCCGGACCAGGAGCCAATGTAGGTCAGCGAGCACAGGGGTGATGGGTGAACAGGACTTGGTGCGAGTTAGGACACGGGTCAGCGAGCACAGGGGTGATGGGTGAACGGGACTTGGTGCGAGTCAGGACACGGGTCAGCGAGCACAGGGGTGATGGGTGAACAGGACTTGGTGCGAGTTAGGACACGGGTCAGCGAGCACAGGGGTGATGGGTGAACGGGACTTGGTGCGAGTCAGGACACGGGCAGCAGAGTTTTGAAGGAGCTCAAGTTTACGGAGGGTGCAGAATGAGCCATCCAGGGTGGAAGGACCAAGGTTCAGTTCCCAGACTTGGGGAGCTACAGTTGGCCTCAGTGCCCCCATGTATCCTTTTCTCAGGGCTGTTCCAGATGACAGTTCAGTTAGAGTCGCGCATTGGGAACCTGCTGTTCACCACTGCACCATAAAGAAAACACAAAGTCAAACAGCAGCGAATTAACCAGGAGTAAGAGTGACATATACAGTCTGTCTGATTAGTCACATCATTTCAAGCCCATAATTTGGACTAATGCAGCCGATTTTCTAGCAATGCTATATTGACCAACACTCACCATTTTCACTGCCACCGATCCATACTACAAATATTCTCTATCTGTGAGATCGACCAGAATCACTTCCCCCACAGCTTCCCTTATATTGCCAACTACACGTATGAGGAGTTTTGATAGAGTAAATAAGGAGAAACAGCTTCCACTGGCAGGGGGGTTGGTAGCCAGAGGACACAGATTTAAAATAATTGGCAAAAGAACCAGAAGGGAAAACAGAAATTTCTTAACGCAGCGAGTTGTTGTGATCTGGAATGCGCTGCCTGAAAGGGCAGTGGAAGCAGATTCAATCGTAACTTTCAAAAGGGAATTGGATAAATACTTAAAAAGGAGAAATGTGCAGGGCTTTGGGGAAAGAGCAGGGGAGTGGGACTAATTGGAGAGCTCTTTCAAAGAGCCAGAACAGGCACAATGGACCAAATGGCCGCCTCCTGTGCTGTATGATTCTATGGTCCTATTTGCTGGGTTATTAAAAAGAGGTTCGGCGTGGCCATTATATTCACATGTAAATGGACCGTGCACTGTGCTGGTCTCTGGTGGTGTTTGTCGTACCTCCAGTTAGGTTAGAGGTATTCTTGGCTCAATCCATCTGGAATGTGTGTCTCCATAACTGTCAGTTCCACAGATGCTGACTGCTTGTTTGTCTTCATTTATTTAGGATATTTTTGGGGGGAGCCTGGAGAATATCATACTGTGCCCCGAGCATAAATAGACGGAATATTACCCATCACTGTTTTATGAGCGGCTCATTCCTTCTTTGCACTAACAATAAATGTGGGCCAGAAATCATAACAACAAACTTCTGAGGCGTTTTGTGTTGGATATTAAAAAGTTGCTCTTTACTATTTTTAACCAGGGGCTGAGTGCTGTATAATTTCTGAGGAGGGATTCTTCACTCAGAGGGTTGTGAATCTATGGAATTCTCTGCCCCAGAGGGCTGTGAATGCTGAGTCTTTGGCTGCGAATTTAATTCTGGAGGCGGGTTGAGGGCGGGTCAGCTGCTCGGCAGCTTTCGGACCCGCTCCCGGCTGCTGTCGGCCCACAGTTCTGATTTTTGCTTCATTGGCCTCGTTCCGGCCGACGTGCGGGTCCCTCCAGGCAGTTGCTCGGAGCATGTCCGTTTCTCGCCTCTGATGACGCGTTGTTTGAGTAAAAATTTAAAGGGGCCACGTCCCCTTTGCAAAAAATGTAACTGGGATGGCTTGGTGCTGTATTATCTAGAAAGGGGAGCTGGCAGCAGCTGGTCTGAACACAGATTATTGAATGAAATTACTGGTCATATTATTCCAGAAAGACATTTATGATTTTTATATCTTTCAATTTAATATGTGACTAAGCAATGAAAAATATGCCAGATGTGTTCCAGTCATTGGCTTAGTAAAATTAATGCTTTTTTCTCTGAAAGGTGCTGGCTGCTGCAGGAATGGCAGCCCCAAAAACCAAGGCCGCAGCCAGGTTCAATGAGAGCTCCCTCCATGCTCTTATTGAGGGAGTTAGAGGATGACAGGAGATCCTCTTCCCTGGAAACGGAAGGAGGAGGCCTCCTCAGCAAACCAAGGCAGTTTGGCTGCAAACTGCTGAGGAGGTGAGTTCGAGGTCTGTGTGCAGACACACATGGGTTCCGTGTCGAAAAAGGTTTAAAGATCTGCTGAGATCACCTAAAGTGTGGACTCTGTGTTCTGGGAAATGGAAATTCAAGAGTGAGGGCTCAGGGCAAATTCTATGTAGAATGTTGGTGGTGACACTGAGCACAAACCACCGTTTATTAGACAGATGATGCCTAGGGTTTTGAGAATGTCAGACTTATATTCATCTCCATGTGCCAGCCACCTGTGGTTGAAGCGTAAGCTTACGCAAATCTAGCATGGATGAGTGCATCCCTTGCCTGACGGCCAGCAATGTGGTCGCCTGCTGCTGGATTGCCCACATCCAGCCCCGCAAGGCATTGCTCCCCGTCCTCCTCCTCATCCACCTCCTCGTTATCCTCTTCCTCCGAGGAGGCTGTGTGCTGAGCCACTAGTTCATGCAGCAGCACTAAGCCACGCTGCTGTGCAATGTTGTGCAGGGCACAGCAGACCACGACGATTCTGGACACCCTGGCTGGTGCATACTGCAAGGCTCCTCCAGATCTGTCTAGGCATCGGAAGCACATTTTGAGCAAGCCGATGGTTTGCTCGATGATGCTGCTGGTGGATATGTGGCTCAAATTGTACCGCTGTTCAGCATCGTTGTCTTAAGCCACTTTGTCAGGGGATAGCCCTTGTCGCCAAGAAGCCATCCGGAAAGTTGGTTGGCGGATGGAAGAGCTGAAGCACAGTAGACTGGCGCAGGATGAAGGAGCCATGGCAACTGCCAGGGTACTTTGCGCAAACATGCATGATGATCTTCCTGTGGTTACACACCAGCTGGATGTTCAGGGAGTGGAATCCCTTGCGGTTGACAAATACAGCTGGGTTGTGATAGGGAGCCCTAATGGTTACATGTATACAGTCTATGACGCCCTGCACCATTGGCAAGCCTGCCATATTGACAAAGCCGACTGCACGCGCCGTCACACTTGGGCCATCCGTGGAGAAGTGGATGTAATTGTGTGCCTTTGCAAAGAGGGCATCAATGACCTGCGTGATGCAGGTGTGTGCGACCGACTGGGAGATGCCGCTGATGTCTGCAGCTGATCCCAGGAAAGAGCCCGAAGCAAAGAAGTTGAGGGCGGTGGTGACTTTGACAGCCACTGGTAAGGAGTGTCCACACGCTCCTCGGGGCTACAGGTGTTGGTGCAGCATTGTGCAGATGTCAGTGACTACGTCTCTCGAAAGTCTCAGCCTCCTTTGGCACTGCTGCTCAGTCATGTTGAGGAAGCTCATCCTCTGTCTGTAAAGCTGGTGTTGGGGGTATCTCCTGCGGTGAGGTGCAGCCCTGCGCTGAGGCCCTCTGCCCTGTGCATGACCAGGTGGGTGAGGAGGAGGTTGGCGCTGCTGGTGCTGCTGTTGTAGCTGGTTGTGGTGCTGCCTCGGCTGCTCTTCCTCCATATCTGACGACCAGGATGAGAGGATATAAATTTTTCCCATCCCACAGCTATAGATTTCACTTGAGGCAAGAAGCTTACAAGCACACAGTCGAAGTGGCCTGAAATTATTCCAATCAGGTCACACTGCAGATGGCTGTCAGCTTGAACAGTCAATGTCAGTAGATTTGCAAAATCTTATCCCAAACCTCCAACAACAAGGATGTTGCATTTGGATGTCAGCCATGTTACAGGAGTGCTTTTAAAGTGCTGCGCCAATTACTACAAATCATCTCCTCCAGCAACTGGTCTCCTTGCAGTAGCCTGTTTCTGACAAGACGGGAAACAGGAGCCAGAAGCATGAAAATGGGAAACCACTATCAAAATAGGATTAGCAAGGCAGTTAACAGGCTGTTAACTGCCTTAACTACCTGTCCCACTGGTTCCCGTCGGATCAGTTTGGGAGCGGCTGACCCGACACTCACGAAAATCGGGTGGGGACGGGATGGAGGTGGGTTGGGTGTCTGAAGCCATTTTTTCTGATTTTCGCTACCAACCCGCCTCCTCAGGGCTATTGAAATCGAGCCCTTTGCGTATATTCAAGGCTGAGATAGATAGATTTTTGGACTCTAGGGGAATCAAGGGATATGGAGATCAGGCAGGAAAGTGGAGTTGAGGTCGATGATTAGCCATGATCTTATTGAATGGCAGAGCAGGCTCGAGGGGCCGTATGGCCTACTCCTGCTCTTATTACTTACTTATGTTCTTACTTAATGAGATCACAACTTCAATGTCAAGGCCTTGGAGAGGGTGCAGTGGAGATTGACCAGAATGGTACCAGGGATGTGGGACTTCAGTGATGTGGAGAGACTGGAGAAGCTGGGATTGTTCTCGTTAGAGGTGAGAAGGTTAAGAGGATATTTGATAGAGGTGTTAACGGTTTTGATAGAGTAAAAAAAGGAGAAACTGTGTCCACTGACAGGAGGGTCAGTATTGAATGAATGAATTGCATTTCTATAGCGCCTTTCACTACCTCCAAATGTCTCAATGAGGTACTTTTTGAAGTATAGTCACTGTTGTAATGTAGGAAACGCGGCAGCCAATTTATGCACAGCAAGGTCCCACAAACAGCAATGTGATAATGACCAGATTATCTGTTTTTTTAGTGATGTTGATTGAGGGATAAATATTGGCCAGGACACCGGGGAGAACTCCCCTGCTCTTCAAAATAGTGCCATGGTCTTTCACATCCACCTGAGAGAACAGCCAGGGCCTTGGTTTAATGTCTCATCTGAAAGACAGCACCTCTGACAGTGCAGCACTCCCTCAGTACTGCACTGGAGTGTCAGCCTAGATTTTTGTGCTCAAGTCTCTGGAGTGGGACTTGAACCCACAACCTTCTGACTCAGAGACGAGAGTGCTACCAGCTGAGACTTAACCAGAGTACACAGATTTAAGGTCATTGGCAAAAAAGCCAGGGAGGAGGTGAGGAAAAATTGCTTTACACAACGAGTTATGATCTGAAATGCACTGCCTGAAAGGGTGGTGGAAGCAGATTCAATAATAAATTTCAAAAGCGAATTGGGTAAATACTGAAAAGGAAAGATTTGCAGGGCTATGAGGAAAGAGCAGGGGAGTGGGATTAATTGGAAGCTCTACCAAAGGTCTGGCACAGGCACAATGGGCTGAATGGCCTCCTGCGCTGTATGATTCTATAACTGATGGATCTGGAGCAGAATTTCACTGTTATCATTGGGGCAAACACTCCTGTTCGTGCGCTGGGGCTATTTGGAGGCCTGAGCATGGCAAATACCAGAAGACTGGACGGGGAGGAGCATGGCCCCTGACAGAGCCTGCTTCATCTTCTGTCCGCTAATCTAAAAGGATGGAATATTAGGTGGGCTCCCTACCTCTCAGCCTGAACTTCCTGTATCCGCTGCACCAGGACAATTCAACCAAGGAGTTACTTTCTACAAATGCTGGAAATGCAGCAGGTCATTCAAAACCTGAAGGGTCCCAAGCATTAATCTGTCAGATCTCTCCACAAGAAAGACTTGCATTTCTATAGCGCCTTTCATGACCTCAGGATGTCCCAAAATGCTTTACAGCCAATGAAGTCACTGTTGTAATGTAGGAAACATGGCAGTCCATTTGTGCACAACAAGGTCCCACAAACATCAATGTGATAATGACCAGACAATCTGTTTTAGTGATATTAGTTGAGGGATAAATATTGGCCAAATACCAGAGAGAACTCCCCTGCTCTTCTTTAAATAGTGTCATGGGATCTTTTACATCCACCTGAGAGAGCCTCAGTTCAACATCTCATCCAAAAGACGACACCTCTGACAGTGCAGCACAGATGTCTCCGCCTAGATCTTGTGCTCAAGTCTCGGCCGTGGGACATTGAACCCATGATCTTCTGTCTCGGAGGCAAGAGTGCTATCCACAAAGCCAAAGCTAACGCTTAACACACAGATGCTGACTGACCTGAGTGTTTCCAGCAATTTTTTGTTTTTGATCCGAAGTTTTTTTCCTGGTTGGAATTACTTTTTGAAGTTTTGTATCTGTTCTCAGGATGTGGGATGTGTTTATTACCCATCATTAGTTTCCCTGAGGGCATTTAGCATCAACCAACTATGGTCAGAGTGGAGTCCTGTGTAGGCCAGACCAGGTTGGGGCATCAGTGAACCAGTTGGGTTTTTACGACAATCGGCAGATTTCATGGTCATTTTCTGGTACCAAACCTACACAACTTGCCGTGGTGAGATTTAAACTCACAACCTCTGAGTTGCTAGTCCAGTACCATAACCACTAGGTTACCATAGCATAGTGCTGTCACTGCCCTTGGTTTTTCGATTATGAGTAAAGATTGTCGATGCAAAACAAGTGGCTATGGGCAATGTGTTCCTGGACAGGGGTCTGTCAAAGTTTTTTTTAAAGTTCCCAACTATCGATGCAATCACATCACTTACACATGGTGTGACTGGGATAAAAATGACCCATTGGCTCTTCTGTCACACCACGCAGAAAAGTGGTGCCAGATAGTCTTTAAATAAATCTGCTATTCAATATCTCACACTTCTTGTTCGGATTGCAGTAAAGCCAGGCTAATGATGCACAGGCTCCTCTGCCGTGTAACCGATATGATTCTGTCTCTAGCACTGGAAATATAAGTGTGACTCATCTTGTATTTTCCTTCCTCCCTCTCCTGAATTTTAGAATATAAATGGAACTTTTTAAGAGCAAGATAAAAAATGTGAAAGACATGTGCCCAGAAAGAAGGGAGTTGTGTTAAGAAAAAGCCACAGTGGCCACATGTACAAAGACAAATGAAATGTAAACAAAAAGGCATCTAATACTCAATTAAACAGAGTTAGGTACCGAGAACAGCTAGAGAAAACTAGGACCACTATTAACGGAAAAGAGGCTCGTAAACATTTGTGGAAGTAATGGGAAAAGCTTTATTCAGTTACGTGAAGAGTCAGAGAACTGTCAAAGACTGTATTGGGCCATTGAAGGATGTTCAAGGACAGTTTACAAAGGATTCACTGGGTATGGCAGAAATATTAAATGAGTACTTTGCATCGGTCTTCACTTTTGAAGATGATGCGCGACTGTTAGAATTTAATGATGTTAATAATAAAACTGTTAACGTAACATAGATGAAAACACTGGCCCGTATTTTCCGATCAGAGGCTTCCTGCATGCGGAGGCCTCTGATCTGGAAAAAATCTACGCCCTTACCCGAGGGCTCAGGAGGTCCGGACATTTCTGCTCCTGGGTCTCTGCTCTACGAAATGCGCAGGACCCAGGTATCCCAGAGGCACAGGCAAGCGTCCCTGGGATCACGTGGGCCATGGGGAACCAATGAAAGAAGGGAATCTCCCTTCATACTTTTGACAGCTTAGCCCTCTCAAAGGTATGAATGGAGATCATTCAAAAACACATCAAGACATTAAATACATTTTTTTTAAATAGCGTTTTTAAAATGAGTTAAAATTACATTAAATTTAATATTTTAAATAATTCAAAAAATTAAAGCTTTTTATGGGGCTAAAAATAAATGACGTTTTTTTAAAAGTTTTGTTTTAATTATAAATGAGTGGAAAAAAAAATTCTTTTTTTTTACTTTTTAAAACTCTTATGCTAGTAAAAGCAGGCCTTATGCCTGCTTTTACCAGGCGTAAGATTTCTAAGGGTTTTCAGCGGGCGGAGGTTCTGCAGAAATCGGAACACTCCACCCGCAGAGGCCAGGCGTGCGATCTGGCAAGAGGATTCTTGACAGATCGGAAGTGCCGGTTTTCAGCGCATGTCTTTCTCAAGCGTGAAACCAGCACTTGCGAGGTCCCTACGGGTGTGTACACAGCTCGTACACGCCCGTAGGGATCGGAAAATATGGGCCATTGTTTTAGATAGAATTAGGAACCTGAGAATAGATAGAGCAGTCGGGCTGGATGATATCCACCCGAGGATTCTCAGGGAGATGGGACATGTGCTGTGTGAGCCCCTTGCCCAGATCTTTAATAGCTCACTGCACTCAGGGACGGTTCCCTTAGACTGGAAGGAGCCTAATATAGAGAAGACGGACCCGGGTAACTATAGGCTTATTAGTTTGACATCAGTAATAGGAAAGATGCTTGAGGGAATTATTAGGGATGCAATGTATGAATGCTTGGATAGAGAGGGACATATTAGGGACACCCAACATGGCTTCAAAAAAGGTAATGTTTTACAAATTTTATTATATGTTTTGAAGAAGTCACCTAGGTGGTGGATAAGGGAAGCCCAGTAGACATTGTCTACTTAGATTTCCAAAAAGCTTTTGACAAGGTATTGCACAAGAGGCTTCTCTATAAGATTGAAGCCTCTGGTATTAGTGGTAATATATTGAGCTGGACTGAGAACTGGCTGGAAGGATATAGCCAGAAAGTAGTTATAGATGGATCTGGATCTGGATCTGCTTAGAGACAGGTCACCAATGGTGTCCTGCAGGGATCGGTGTTGGGACCATTGCTGTTTACTATTTTTATTAATGATCTCAATGTAGATGGGGGCATGATCTGCAAGTTTACAGATGATGCTAAGATCTGTGCGAGTGTTAGGACTGTTAATGATGCTTGACTGCTTCAGGTGGATCTTAATGTGTTGGGAGATTGGGCTCCTAACTGGAAAATGATGTTCAATCGTAATATAAAAGATTATAGTCTATATACGATAGTGACTTTCTTTATCTTACGTTAAGAGAACCTGATTGATCATTACTTTTCAGTAATAAAACAACATAGCTTCAGATCCTATATCATGAGGCATCTTCAATGAAACATGTCTTTACAACAGAAAGAGGGTGAATTGTGAGCAGGATAAATTGCAAAATAAACACTACCTCAATGAGTTTAAGACAGTAATCTAATCTCGGAGATGAAACGCTGTAAAGAAAGTGCTCTAACTTTTCTCCCATAGATTGCAAACCTCTCCTTTATATAGAATTACTCCAGTCTCTCTCCCCCCCTTCGATCCTCTCTCCCCCCTTTGATTCTCTCTCCCCCTTCGATCCTCTCTCCCCTTTTGATCCTCTCTCCCCCTTCGATCACCTCTCCCCCTTCGATCCTCTCTCTCCCCCCTTCAGTGCTCTCCCCCTTCAAATACCCTCTCCAGTCTCTCCCCCCCTTCGATCCCCTCTCCTCTCTCTCCCCTTCGAACCTCTCTCCCCTTCGAACCTCTCTCCCCTTCGAACCTCTCTCCCCTTCGATCCTCTCTCTCCCCCTTCAATCCTCTCTCTCCCCCTTCGACCCTCTCTCTCCCGCTTCGATCCTCTCCCCTTCGATCCTCTCTCTCCCCCTTCGATCCTCTCCCCCTTCGATCCTCTCTCTCCCCCTTCGACCCTCTCTCTCCCCCTTCGATCCTCTCCCCTTCGATCCTCTCTCCCCCTTTGATCCTCTCTCCCCTTCGATCCTCTCTCCCCCCTTCGATCCTCTCTCCCCCTTCGATCCTCTCTCCCCCTTCGATCCTCTCTCCCCTTCGATCCTCTCTCCCCCTTCGATCCTCTCTCTCTCCCCCTTCGATCCTCTCTCTCTCCCCCTTTGATCCTCTCTCCCCCCTTCGATCCTCTCTCCTTCGATCCTCTTTCCCCCCCTTCGATCCTCTCTCCCCCCTTCGATCCTCTCTCTCTCCCCTTCGATCCTCTCTCTCCCCCTTCGATCCTCTCTCTCCCCTTCGATCCTCTTTCCCCCCCTTCGATCCTCTCTCCCCCCCTTCGATCCGCTCTCCCCCCCTTCGATCCTCTCTCTCCCCTTCGATCCTCTCTCCCCTTCGATCCTCTCTCCCCCCTTCGATCCTCTCTCCCCTTCGATCCTCTCTCTCCCCTTCGATCCTCTCTCCCCCCCTTCGATCCTCTCTCCCCTCGTCCTCCCCTTCGATCCTCTCTCTCCCCTTCGATCCTCTCTCTCCCCTTCGATCCTCTCTCCCCCCTTCGATCCTCTCTCCCCCCTTCGATCCTCTCTCCCCCCTTCGATCCTCTCTCCCCCTTCGATCCTCTCTTCTCTCCCCTTCGATCCTCTCTCCCCCTTCGATCCTCTCTCTCCCCTTCGATCCTCTCTCTCCCCTTCGATCCTCTCTCCCCCTTCGATCCTCTCTCTCCTCCCCCTTCGATCCTCTCTCTCCCCTTCGATCCTCTCTCTCCCCCTTCGATCCTCTCTCCCCCCTTCGATCCTCTCTCCCCCCTTCGATCCTCTCTCCCCTTCGATCCTCTCTCTCCCCTTCGATCCTCTCTTCCCTTCGATCCTCTCTCTCTCCTTCGATCCTCTCTCCCCCCTTCGATCCTCTCCCCCCCTCCGATCCTCTCCCCCTCCCTCCCGTTCTTCGATCCCCTCTCCCCCCCTCCCACTTCGATCCCTCTTCCCCCCCCACTTCGATCCCTCTCCCACTTCGATCCCTCTCCCCCTCACTTCGATCCCCTCTCCCCCCCTCCCACTTCGATCCCCTCTCCCCCCCTCGATCCCTCCCCACTTCGATCCCCTCTCCCCCCCCACTTCGATCCCCTCTCCCTCCCCCTCCACTTCGATCCCCTCTCCCCCCTCCCGCTTCGATCCCCTCCCCCCCTCCCGCTTCGATCCCCTCTCCCCCCCCGCTTCGATCCCCTCTCCCCCCCTCCTGCTTCGATCCCCTCTCCCCCCCTCCTGCTTCGATCCCCTCTCCCCCCTCCCGCTTCGATCCCCTCTCCCCCCCTCCCGCTTCGATCCCCTCTCCCCCCCTCCCGCTTCGATCCCCTCTCCCCCTCCGCTTCGATCCCCTCTCCCCCCTCCCGCTTCGATCCCCTCTCCCCCCCTCCCGCTTCGATCCCCTCTCCCCCCCTCCCGCTTCGATCCCCTCTCCCCCCCTCCCGCTTCGATCCCCTCTCCCCCCCTCCCGCTTCGATCCCCTCTCCCCCCCTCCCGCTTCGATCCCCTCTCCCCCTCCCGCTTCGATCCCCTCTCCCCCCTCCCCTTCGATCCCCTCTCCCCTCGATCCCCTCTCCCCCTCCACTTCGATCCCCTCTCCCCCCCGTTCGATCCCCTCTCCCCCCTCCTCTTCGATCCCTCTCCCCCCCCACTTCGATCCCCTCTCCCCCCCGTTTCGATCCCCTCTCCCTCCTCCTGCTTCGATCCCCTCTCCCCCCCCCCACTTCGATCCCCTCTCCCCCCCGTTTCGATCCCCTCTCCCCCCCCGCTTCGATCCCCTCTAACCCCCCCCAGCTTCGATCCCCTCTCCCCGCCCCCGCCCCCCCCCCCCCGCATCGATCCCCTCTCCTCTTCCCCCCACCCCATCCGATTCCCTGACCTTATCTGCACGGAGCGAGAAAAGCATGGCGGTGCAGGCTGCAGCCACCCGCACCATTTGATACTGCGCATGCGCGACCTGATCGATTGCTTATGTGCAGTACCAGAACACCATGGAAATAAGCAGAGTGATAAATATTGGCCTGGACACCAGGGAGAACTCACCTGCTCTTCTTCGAAATAGTGCCATGGGATCTTTTACGTCCACCTGAGATGGCAGACGGGACGTCGGTTTAACGTCTCATCTGAAAGACGGCACCTCTGACAGTGCAGCACTCCCTCAGTACTGCACTGGATTGTCAGCCTGGATTTTGTGCTCAAGTCTCTGGAGTTGACTGATGAAGCTTCGAAATAAACAGATGAGGCTTAAAGGGATTTGTTGCTAAAGCCTACAAGAGTCAGAGTGTTACTACAGTCTCACTAAGAAATGGGATTTGGCCTATTGTCTTGAGACACAAACAAGATTTAGTGTGAGAAGTGGATTGAAAATCCCATATTGGAATCATTGTTCTTGAAGGAGCTTTGATCAGCGTTGGGAGGCTAGTAGTTGAGATGCATCAGAGAGTAGGGCTGAATGAAACTTACCGACTTTACATACTGTGTGGATATTATCAGCAGCTTTGCTAGACACTTGTATTTTTTTTTAGCATTTCAAAAACATGGACCAGTTGAAAGTGTAGTAACAAGAGATTGATCACCAGTGCTGGCTACTCCCACTGGGCATCACTCCTTCATCCTCATTCCTTAAGCTCAATAACTGAGAACATCATTATTTTAAGACATGCAGGGCAGGGTCCCTGTACCTCGCAAAGTTCAGGTCTTGTTACATGCGGGCATAGATTGCTTCATTATCTGAGGAGTTGTGAATGGCACTGAACACAGTGCAGTCATCAGCAAACATCCCCATTTCTGACCTTATGTTGGAGGGAAGGTCATTGATGAAGCAGCTGAAGATGGTTGGGCCTAGGACACTGCCCTGAGGAACTCCTGGGGCTGTGATGATTGACCTTCAGTCACCACAACCATCTTCCTTTGTGCTAGGTATGACTCCAGCCAGTGGAGAGCTTTCCCCCCCGATTCCTATTGACTTCAGTTTTACTAGGGCTCCTTGATGCCACACTCGGTCAAATGCTGCCTTGATGTCAAGGGCAGTCACTCTCACTTCTCCTCTGGAATTCAGCTCCTTTGTCCATGTTTGGACCAAGGCTGTAATGAGATCGGGAGCTGAGTGGTCTTGGTGGAACCCAAACTGGGCATCAGTGAGCAGGTTATTGGTGAGTAAGTGCTGCTTGATAGCACTTCGATGACACCTTCCATCACTTTGCTGATGATTGAGAGTAGACTGATGGGGCGGTAATTGGCTGAATTGGATTTGTCCTGCTTTTTGTGGACAGGACAAACTGGGCAGTTTTCCACATTGTTGGATAGATGCCAGTGTTGTAGCTGTCCTGGAACAGCTTGGCTAGAGATGCGGCTAGTTCTGGAGCACAAGTCTTCAGCACGATAGCCGGGATGTTGTCAGGGCCCATAGCCTTTGCTGTCTCCAGTGCGCTCAGCCGTTTCTTGATATCATGTGGAGTGAATCGAATTGGCTGAAGACTGGCTTCTGTGATAGTGGGGACCTCAGGACGAGGCCTATATGGATCATCCACTCGGCACTTCTGGCTGATGATGTTTGCAAACACTTCAGCCTTGTCTTTTGCACTCACGTGCTGGGCTCCACCATTATTGAGGATGGGGATATTCTTGGAGCCTCCTCCTCCCATTAGATGTTTAATGGTCCACCACCATTCACGACTGGATGTGGCAGGACTGCAGAGCTTTGATTTGATCCGTTGATTGTGGGATCGCTTAGCCCTGTCTATAGCATGCTGCTTCCGCATTTTAGCATGCATGTAATCCTGTGTTGCAACTTCCCCAGGTTGGCACCTCATTTTTAGGTACGCCTGCTGCTCCTGGCATGCTCTTCTACACTCCTCATTGAAGCAGGGTTGGTCCCCTGGCGACAGGTAGATTGGTGAGGACGAGGTCAAGTAGGTTTTTCCCTCGTGTTGGTTCTCTCACCACCTGTCACAGGCCCAGACTGGCAGCTACGTCCTTCAGGACTCGGCCAGCTCAGTCAGTAATGGTGCTACCGAGCCACTCTTGGTGATGGACATTGAAGTTCCCCACCCAGAGTACATTCTGTGCCCTTGCTACCCTCAGTGCTTCTTCCAAGTGGTGTTCAACATGGAGGAGTACTGATTCATCAGCTGAGGGAGGGCAGAAGGTGATAATCAGCAGGAGGTTTCCTTGCCCATGCTTGACCTGAAGCCATGAGACTTCATGGGGTCGTGAGTCAATGTTGAGGACTCCCAGTTCCACTCCTTCTCGACTGTATACCACTGTGCCGTCACTCCTGGTGTGTCTGTCCTGCCGGTGGGACAGGACATACCCAGGGATGGTGATGGAGGAGTTTGGGACTTTGGCTGAAAGGTATGATTCTGAGAGTATGACTCTGTCAGGCTGTTGCTTGACTAGTCTGTGGGACAGCTGTCCCAATTTTGGCACAAGTCCCCAGATGTTGGTGAGGAGGACTTTGCCGGGTTGACTGGGCTGGGTGTGCCTTTGCCGTGTCCGTAGCTGGTGCCGAGGTCGATGTCGGGTGGTCCGTCGGTTTTATTTTTATTATTTTGTTTCATAGCGGTTTATTACAACTGAGTGACTTGCTGGGCCATTTCAGAGGGCAGTTAAGAGTCAACCACATTGCTGTGGGTCTGGAGTCACATATAGGCCAGACCGGGTAAGGACGGCAGATTTCCTTCCCTAAAGGACATTAGTGAACCAGATGGGTTTTTACGACATTCCGACAGTTTCATGGTTACCAATACTGATACTAGCTTTTTATTCCAGATTTATTTAATTAACTGAATTTAAATTCCCCAACTGCCGTGGTGGGATTTTAACTCACGTCTCTGGATCATTAGTCCAGGCCTCTGGATTACTAGCCCAGTGACATTACCGCTATGGCACCATTCCCTCTGATTTTACATGAGTTAATAAGAGCTGTTTAAATGTTGATTAAAAGGCCAAGGGCCAAATAAAGCTGTTGGGGCACAAAGGACCTGATCACCATTTGTAGAGGTTACAGAGTTTGATCACCATTTGTAGAGGTCACACAGTGTTGGATCACCATTTGTAGAGGTCACACAGTGTTGGATCACCATTTGTAGAGGTCACACAGTGTTGGATCACCATTTGTAGAGGTTACAGAGTTTGATCACCATTTGTAGAGGTCACACAGTGTTGGATCACCATTTGTAGAGGTCACACAGTGTTGGATCACCATTTGTAGAGGTTACAGAGTTTGATCACCATTTGTAGAGGTCACACAGTGTTGGATCACCATTTGTAGAGGTCACACAGTGTTGGATCACCATTTGTAGAGGTTACAGAGTTTGACCACCATTTGTAGAGGTCACACAGTGTTGGATCACCATTTGTAGAGGTCACACAGTGTTGGATCACCATTTGTAGAGGTTACAGAGTTTGATCACCATTTGTAGAGGTCACACAGTGTTGGATCACCATTTGTAGAGGTCACACAGTGTTGGATCACCATTTGTAGAGGTTACAGAGTTTGACCACCATTTGTAGAGGTCACACAGTGTTGGATCACCATTTGTAGAGGTCACACAGAGTTTGATCACTTTCTGGTGAGAGCATAGAGTATTGCAGCAGCCATCACTGTAATTAATTGTGCGAAGGTCTGTCACTGACACCGGTGTGAACTCCAGTAGGCTTTTGGAGAAATGTGCTTGTGACACTCAGTAGAGCTAATTCAACTATTCTGCTGGCAGAGAGACACCTTATACTTGTGCTGCTCACCTCCTGCTAATGGATCTTTCCCGATCCTTTGATCCTGCACGCTGCTATCTTTGATACGAGTTAATAACCACCTACATAAGTGGAAAAAGCAGCTGGTAAAACTTTGATAAATGTAATTACAGGGCAAGGAACCCAACAGGATGCTGTAAATGATTAATCTGACTGCTTGTAAAAAAAAAAGACTGCATATGGTTATTTATTCTTTTGTAGGATAAGTGTTTATAATGTTCAATGTATTTTAAACTAAAATAATAATGAAAAGTTGTTTGCACACACACACACGCGGATACCAGAAACACTGCAACCTTTTAATGAACTCAGTTTAACTCATGGGTGGGACAACACTGCTCCTGAATACTCACCAAGCACTAAACAGATATGGCTGATCTGCAGCATGTTCACAGTTCCCTTGTCTTATGTTATTCCCTTTGCAATAATATTGTAGATCTTCCTTAAATCACTTCAGGTGTGAAATGGTTTTGGTCGGACAGAAATCAGAAATGAGCTATGCAATGAAATTTAGATGGATGCATCTCTCATCCCAGCATAGAAATCCCATATAGCATTCCTGTATCACAGAAAGTCTGATCCCAGTTTAAAATTGTCCTTGAGGATTTATTAGCAATGGTGTCGCGCACAGCAGAAATCTAACCAGCACCTCCTTCAGCCCCGGCCTCCTCGTTCAATAACTGCAGCAACCAGTTCATTCCAGGCAAACCATCAACCTCACAACCAGCTCATTCCAGGCAAACCATCAACCTCACAACTAGCTCATTCCAGCCAAACCATCTACCTCACAACTAGCTCATTCCAGCCAAACCATCTACCTCACAACTAGCTCATTCCAGGCAAACCATCAACCTCACAACCAGCTCATTCCAGCCAAACCATCAACTTCACAACCAGCTCATTCCAGCCAAACCATCTACCTCACAACCAGTTTTGGGGGTGAGCAGCGTTCATCCTCACCCTTCTACTTAGGGTTGCCCATTCTGGTTGGACCTGTTGCTGGAGGTTTTATCACATGACCTCCCACCCCCACTCTCCCGCCAAACACGCCCATCCTCCCCGCCTTCCCTGACCAATTGGAACATGCACAGACTCTTTGTCAGCCGATTGGATGATTCAAGACTGTCAGTCAAACAGACTTCTTTCCCAATCCGATATTTTAATAACTAATAAATGAAAGTGTTCAAAGAAAATGAAAAAGACTAATTTTTATAATGCTCCTATGATTTTTCTCCTGGGTGTTGCTCGCTGCAGTGCCCTGGAGATTAATCATTAATTCCTGGAGACTCCTGGGCAATCCTGGAGGGTTGTTACACTTCTGCTGTTGTCCAGCATGAATACAGAGCAGAAATTCGCAGTAAGTTGGCAGTGAGAATATCGGGCGATATCATCCCTGCATAAAATTCCCATGTACCATTCCGTGATATAGGAATGGTATATGGGAATTCTATGCTTGGATGGGAGATGCATTCATCTAAATTTCATTGCTTATCTCATTTCTGATTTTTGTCCGACCAAAATCATTTCACATCTGAAGTCATTTAAGGAAGATTTCCAATGTGCCATCCCAGCAGGCAAGGCTAGCAACCGGCGGCATTGAGCCAGACTCATCTGGTTCACTAATGTCCTTTAGGGAAGGAAATCTGCCGTCCTTACCTGGTCTGGCCTACATGTGACTCCAGACCCACAGCAATGTGGTTGACTCTTAATGCCCTCTGAAATGGCCTAGCAAGCCACTCAGTTGTAAACAACCGCTACGAAAAACAATAAGAATAAAACCGGACGGACCACCCGGCATCGACCTCGGCACCGGAAACGACAACGGCAAACCCAACCCTGTCGACCCTGCAAAGTCCTCCTTACCAAAATCTGGGGGCTTGTGCCAAAATTGGGAGAGCTGTCCCACAGATTAATCAAGCAACAGCCTGACATAGTCATAATTACCGAATCATACCTTACAACCAATGTCCCAGACACCACCATCACCATCCCTGGGTATGTCCTGTCCCACCGGCAGGACAGACCCACCAGAGGTGGTAGCACCGTGGTATACAGTCGGGAGGGAGTAGCCCTGGGAGTCCTCAACATTGACTCAGGACCCCATGAGGTCTCATGGCATCAAGTCAAACATGGGCAAGGAAACCTCCTGCTAATTACCACCTACCGCCCTCCCTCAGCTGATGAATCAGTACTCCTTCATATTGAACACCAATTGGAAGAAGCACTGAGAGTAGCAAGGGCACAAAATGTCCTCTGGGTGGGGGACTTCAATGTCCATCACCAAGAGTGACTCGGTAGCACCACAACTGACCGAGCTGGCCGAGTCCTAAAGGACATAGCTGTCAGACTGGGTCTGCGACAGGTGGTGAGGGAACCAACAAGAGGGAAAAACCTACTTGATCTCGTCCTCACCAATCTACCTGTTGCAGATGCATCTGTCCATGACAGCATTGGTGGAAGTGACCACCGCACAGTCCTTGTGGAGACGAAGTCCTGTCTTCATGTTGAGGATACCCTCCACCGTGTTGTGTGGCACTACCACCATGCTAAATGGGACAGATTCGAACAGATCTGGCAACTCAAAACTGGGCATCCATGAGGCGCTGTGGGCCATCAGCAGCAGCAGAATTGTATTCAACCACAATCTGTAACCTCATGGCCCGGCATATCCCTCACTCTACCATTACCATCAAGCCAGGAGATCAACCCTGGTTTAACGAAGAGTGCAGGAGAGCATGCCGGGAACAGCACCAGGCATACCGAAAAATGAGGTGTCAACCTGGTGAGGCTACAACACAGGACTACTTGCATGCCAAACAACGGAAGCAACATGCGATAGACAGAGCTAAGCGATCTCACAACCATCGGATCAAATCAAAGCTCTGCAGTCCTGCCACATCCAGTCATGAGTGGTGGTGGACAATTAAACAGTTAACAGGAGGAGGAGGCTCCAAAAATATCCCCATCCTCAATGATGGTGGAGCCCAGCACGTGAGTGCCAAAGACAAGGCTGAAGCATTTGCAACTATCTTCAGCCAGAAGTGCCGAGTGGATGATCCATCTCGGCCTCCTCCTGAGGTCCCCTGCATCACAGATGCCAGCCTTCAGCCCATTCAATTCACTCCACGTGATGTCAAGAAACGGCTGAAGACACTGGATACTGCAAAGGCTATGGGCCCTGACAACATTCCGGCAATAGTACTGAAGACTTGTGCTCCAGAACTAGCTGCGCCCCTAGCCAAGCTATTCCAGTACAGCTACAACACTGGCATCTACCCGGCAATTAGGAAAATTGCCCAAGTATGTCCTGTCTACAAAAAGCAGGACAAATCTGACCCGGCCAATTACCGTCCCATCAGTCTACTCTCAATCATCAGCAAAGTGATGGAAGGTGTCGTCGACAGTGCTATCAAGCAGCACTTACTCAGCAATAACCTGCTAACTGACGCCCAGTTTGGGTTCTGCCAGGGCCACTCAGCTCCTGACCTCATTACAGCCTTGGTCCAAACATGGACAAAAGAGCTGAACTCAAGAGGTGAGGTGAGAGTGACTGCCCTTGACATCAAGGCAGCATTTGATCGAGTGTGGCATCAAGGAGCCCGAGCAAAACTGAAGTCAATGGGAATCAAGGGGAAAACTCCCCATTGGTTGGAATCATACCTAGCACAAAGGAAGTTGGCTGTGGTTGTTGGAGGTCATTCATCTCAATCACATGACATCACTGCAGGAGTTCCTCAGGGCAGTGTCCTAGGCCCAACCATCTTCAGCTATTTCATCAATGACCTTCCCTCCATCATAAGGTCAGAAGTGGGGATGTTCGCCGATGATTGCACTGTTCAGCACCATTCGAGACTCGTCAGATACTGACGCAATCCGTGTCCATATGCAGCAAGACCTGGACAACATTCAGACTTGGGCTGACAAGTGGCAAGTAACATTCGCACCACACAAGTGCCAGGCAATGACCATCTCCAACAAGCGAGACTCTAACCATCTCCCCTTGACATTCAATGGCATTACCATCGCTGAGTCCCCCACTATCAACATCCTGGGGGTTACCATTGATCAGAAACTGAACTGGACCAGCCATATAAATACTGTGGCTACAAGAGCAGGCCAGAGGCTGGGAATTCTGCGGCGAGTGTCTCACCTCCTGACTCCCCAAAGCCTTTCCACCATCTACAAGGCACAAGTCAGGAGTGTGATGGAATACTCTCCACTTGCCTGGATGAGTGCAGCTCCAACAACACTCAAGAAGCTCGACACCATTCAGGATAAAGCAGCCCGCTTGATTGGCACTCCATCCACCACCTTCAACATTCACTCCCTCCACCACCGGCGCACTGTGGCTGCAGTGTGTACCATCGACAAGATGCACTGCAGCAACTCGCCAAAGCTCCTTCAACAGCACCTTCCAAACCCGCGACCTCTACCACTTAGAAGGACAAGGGCAGCAGACGCATGGGAACATCACCACCTACAAGTTCCCCTCCAAGCCACACACCATCCTGACTTGGACCTGTATCGCCGTTCCTTCACTGTCGCTGGGCCAAAATCCTGGAACTCCCTTCCTAACAGCATTGTGGGTGTACCTACACCATATGGACTGCAGCGGTTCAAGAAGGCGGCTCACCACCATCTTCCCAAGGGCAATTAGGGATGGGCACTAAATGCAGGCCTAGCCAGTGATGTGCCAAATAACTGCCCGAATCCGTGAAGTTAAAGCTTAAGACTGAAGCCTTTTATTAAGTAAGAATCATGGCAGAGTTAACAGAGTTCATCATTGACCGAGCCCTTGGTAGAACATACCAGAAGAGGGGCGGGGCCAGGGAGGAGCATTAGTGGTTCCCCCCGGTGGAACATTCCAGACATTACAAGTACAAGTACAAATATCAGAACACAGTTATTTCATCACATTCACCCCCTGCTATAGGTTCAGTCTGTCAGGAGGTCTGATAATCCTCTGGGAACGACGTAACTCTTGCTGAGGCTCCTCCCGGAGTACTAACTCCGGTTCATTCGAATTCCCAGAATCATCAGTATTTTCCACACTGAGGGTTTGTGTCTCTGAAGGTCCAATACCACGATTGAAAACTCTACTCTCAGAGTCGAACTCTTTTCGAGCTCCAGCAGGTGCAAGATCTTTAATAGAGACCGTATCCTCTCGCCCATCCGAATATTGAATATACGCATACTGGGGATTAGCATGGAGGAGTTGTACTTCCTCCACCAGTGGATCAGTCTTGTGGCCTCTCACATGTCTGCGCAACAACACAGGGCCCGTGGTCATCAACCATGTGGGTAACGATATTCCATTAGTAGCTTTTCTTGGAAAACTAAACATCCTTTCATGAGGGGTGGCATTCGTCGCTGTACACAAAAGAGACCTTATGGAATGCAGCGCATCTGGCAGGACATCCTGCCAGCGAGAGGTCGGCAGGCCTCGTGACTTCAGAGACAGTACTATAGCCTTCCACACTGTCGCATTTTCTTTCTCGACCTGCCCATTACCACGAGGGTTATAGCTGGTAGTTCTACTCGTTGCAATCCCCTTCGATAGCAAAAACTGTTGTAATTCTTCGCTCATAAAGAACCCCTATCACTATGTATATAGTTAGGCATGCCGAACAAGGAAAACAGTTGGCAGAGGCATTTAATTACAACAGCACTAGTCACATCCAGACAGGGGATAACAAAAGGGAACCGAGAGTACTCGTCTATAATATTAAGAAAATAGACATTACGGTCGCTCGATGGAAGGGGACCTTTAAAATCGAGACTCAAACGCTCAAATGGTCGAGTTGCTTTAATAAGATGAGCTGGCTCGGACGGCTTATAGAAGCGGGGTTTGCATTCAGCACAAACATGACAGGTTCTGGTCATTGTCCGGACCTCCTCAATAGAGTAGGGTAGATTGTGGGACTTAATGAAGTGGTTCATTCTGGTAACCCCAGGGTGGCAGAGTGCGTCGTGGAGACTTTGAAGCTTATCTGTACCTAGACTAGCACATACTCCTCGTGACAAAGCATCCGATGGCTCATTAAATACTCCAGGCCTGTACTGAATATCATAGTCATATGTTGACAGTTCTATTCGCCATCTTAAAATCTTATCATTTTTGATCTTGCCTCTCTGCTTAGTGTTGAACATAAAGGACACAGATCGCTGGTCAGTAATGAGCGTAAAACGTTGGCCAGCGAGATAATGTCTCCAATACCTGACTGCTCCAATACCTGACTGCTTCAATAATTGCCTGTGCCTCCTTTTCCACTGAAGAATGTCGAACTTCTGGTCCTTGCAATGTACGAGAGAAGAAAGCTACTGGTCTACCAGCTTGGTTAAGAGTTGCTGCCAACGCAAAATCAGATGCATCACTTTCCACTTGAAATGGGATCTTCTCATCCACGGCACATACCACTGCCTTCTCAATGTCCCGTTTGATATTAAGGAAAGCCTCCTGAGCTTCCGCCGATAGCGGAAAAGACGTCGACTTAATAAGAGGTCGGGCTTTATCTGAGTAGCTAGCCACCCACTGGGCATAGTACGAGAAGAATCCCAGACACCTTCTTAAAGCTTTTACAGTGTGAGGTAAAGGTAATTCCTTAAGTGGGCGTAATCTTTCAGGGTCTGGCCCGATTACCCCATTCTCCACAATGCAACCAAGAATGCACAAACGTGTAGTATTGAAGGTACACTTGTTTTCGTTGTAGGTCAGGTTTAACCTCTTTGCAGTCTCTAGGAACTTCGCGAGATTTTGATCATGCTCCCGTTGGTCACGCCCACAGATGGTAACATTGTCCAGGTACGGGAATGTTGCTTCCAACGCGTATTCATCCACCATACGATCCATCTCCCGTTGGAAGACAGATACCCCATTCGTCACTCCAACGGGCACCCGAAGGAATTGGTACAGGCGCCCATTAGCTTCGAAGGCCGTATAAGGTCGGTCTTCTATTTTGATGGGGAGTTGATGGTAGGCAGACTTTAAATCAATGGTGGAGAACACGCGGTCCAAGCTATCTGGTTCACCATCTCAGAAATACGAGGCAAAGGATAGGCGTCTAATTGGGTATACAAGTTTATAGTCTGGCTATAATCGACCACAAGTCTTTTCTTCTCATTAGTTTTAACCACCACCACCTGGGCACGCCGCGGGCTACCACTGTGTTCGATGATTCCCTCCCATTGAAGCCTTTCCACTTCCTCTTTTATAAATGTTTTATCTTCTGAACTATACCGTCGACTCTTAGTCGCTATAGGTCTACAATTAGGAGCAAGGTTCGCAAACAAAGAAGGCGGACTTACGTTTAAAGTAGAAAGGCCGCAGACTGTGAGCGGAGGCTGAAATCCACCATACTTAAGGGTAACGCTCTCATGCTGACACTGGAAGTCCAAGCCTAATATTAAGTTCACACACAACTGAGGTAATATGAGGAGTTTAAAGTCCTTATACTCCGTATCCTTAACGGTCAATGTGACTTTACAATATCCAGTTACCTCCGAAGTAAGGGATTTGGACGCCATCACAATTTCACTTCGAGTAGGATGCACCTTCAATGAACAGGAGTTAACAAGGTTGGGGTGTATAAAACTTTCAGTACTGCCACAGTCTATCAAACACCCAGTAGGACGACCATTAATCTTAATGTCCATCATAGATTTTGACAAGGAACACGGTATGGTCTGGTCAACCGTAGCCGAGGCTAGAGTAAAACGATAGGCGGCAGCAGAGAAGACATCGGGTACAGGATTACCCTTACGCACTTTACTAAAATGTCCCCGTTTCTTACATTTAAAACAGGTAGTCTCTCTGGCTGGGCAACTTTGCCTGGGGTGTTTAGATTGGCCACAAAAATAACACTTAGACCCATGGGGCACAGCCGCAACAATAGGATTAAGTGGGGGCTCCATTGGTGTTATGGATGCCTCCATACTCGGAACACACGAGGCTGAGAGAGATGCATGGGCTGATGCATACACTTTTGAATTCTTCTGGGCTACATCTAACGATCGAGCAGCAGCGACGACCGTTTTTAAAACTAACGAGTCGTTCTCGAGGAGTCTCTGTCTAATATAATTAGATTGGAGGCCAGATATGAAAGAATCGCGGATGGCTTCTTCCTGATACACTATGGCAGAGACAGCCTTGTAGTTGCAACCCTTAGCCAAAGCCTTAAGGTCCTGCAGGAAATCGTCCAGAGATTCCTCGGGTAATTGCCTGCGAGTAGACAGGAGATACCTGGCGTATACTTCGTTAACCGACTTAAGGTACTGGGCTTTAAGAGCTGCGAGGGCCTCTTCATATGTAGTAATATCTTCAATTATAGAGTAAGTTTGATGACTTACCAAGTTGGTTAGAAGACCCAACTTGTTAACCGTCGGATCAGTCGATGATGCGATGAAGTGTTCAAAACATCGGAGCCAATGCGTAAATTTCTTCGACGCATCTGCCGAATGGGGATCGATATCCAGACGCTCTGGTTTCAAAAATCGATCCATCTTCCAAAAGTTGTTACTTAATAAAATTGATGTGCCAAATAACTGCCCGAATCCGTGAAGTTAAAGCTTAAGACTGAAGCCTTTTATTAAGTAAGAATCATGGCAGAGTTAACAGAGTTAATCATCGACCGAGCCCTTGGTAGAACATACCAGAAGAGGGGCGGGGCCAGGGAGGAGCATTAGTGGTTCCCCCCGGTGGAACATTCCAGACATTACAAGTACAAGTACAAATATCAGAACACAGTTATTTCATCACAGCCAGTGACGCCCACATCCCATCAATGAATTTTAAAAAAAAGACAGTGACCCCTTTTGGTTCCCACCTTGAGCTGTTGAGTCAGCAGAAGGTGCACCACATGACCAGAATATGTCTGATGATCCCGTCATTCTAGGGTCAAGGGCCAGCCATGTCTTACTGTTACAGATTGGGCTCAGCCACAGGTCCGTGCTGCGGTTCAGTGGCGGCAGTCACTATCTTAAGTGGTTTGAGCATGTTCCGTTTATGGAAGTTGACTCACACGGCTCGATATCTACTTGCACAATATTCTAATCAGCGATGTGAAAACAGCATCCCCTCCTGATCTGGACTGGACACTTGTGACTTTTGCATGTTTATTCAATATCACAAGGGTAGATTGAGCAAACAGTTGGTAAGTCAAGACTTGATATGAATCATTAAGCTGCTTCATTTCCGAGCAGGTGAACGTACAGAACCACCGTTACGATCTGAGTCACTTCTTTCGATTAATACAGCTTTTCTTCACACCATGATATGAAAATAATAAATATGCTATGCTGTCCTACTTCATTGAATTATCTTGCTTGACTTGAAGATAATTTTCCAACTTTCCTTTCCTGTACTCCATCCTTGGCACAGACCTTTGCTGTCTAACTGCCAGTGCACTGCTTTATTTTCCAATAGTTAGCCTAGACTTGTCAGTGTTTGCCTCTTTATTTCTGGCTGTTCACACCCTGGAAGAGATCAGGAACCTTCCCATACAATGGATAGGTATCACCTCCAGGGTTAGGCTTCCTCCATGTAATTACATCATACAGTCTTAAAACACCACAGGGTAAATTCAAGCTAGTGTGTCCCATCTACAAGATGCACTGCAGCAACTCGCCAAGTCTTCTTCGGCAGCACCTCCCAAACCCGCGACCTCTTCCACCTAGAAGGACAAGGGCAGCAGGCGCATGGGAACACCACCACCTCCAAGTTGCCCTCCAAGTCACACACCATCCTGACTTGGAAGTATATCGCCGATCCTTCATCGTCGCTGGGTCAAAATCCTGGAACTCCCTCCCTAACAGCACTGTGGGAGCACCTTCACCACACGGACTGCAGCGGCTCAAGAAGGCGGCTCACCACCACCGTCTCAAGGGCAACTAGAGATGGGCAATAAATACTGGCCTTACTAGCAATGCCCACATCCCGTGAGGTTGTGCTCCTGATGCACCCCTCTCACTAGACAGAAGTGAGAGGGCTGTAAAAGTGCAGCCCCACTTCTCCAACCTGCATTCCTATCCAATGTAGGGTTCCCAACTCTGGTTGAAGGTATTCCAGGAGGTGTCATCACATGACCTCCCACCTCCAACTACCCTGCCCCCACATTCCCACCATTGGTCACTCAAAGTGAACAGACACTTCACTAGCTGTCAATCAAATAGCCTTTTTACCCAATCTCCAATATTTTATAATTAATCGTCAAAAGTGTTCAAAGAGAATGATAAACTACACAATTTATTTTTAATGATCTTATGATTTTTCTCCCGGGTGGCTCACAACAATGTCCAGGAGATTCATCGTTAATTCCTGGAGACTCCAGGGCAATCCTGGAGGGGTTGGCAACCCTAATCTAGTAGGAGTTGCAGCCTCACTGAATTTGCCCTTACATCCTCACAGGGAGCTTTGCTTTGCACTTGCATCTTCTTTAATAAAAACAATAATATTGAGGGAGGGAGTACGAAAGCTGAGGAAAAGATCCCATTTCTGTCACAGTACTTAAAACTAGTTGCAGGCACTGACTAGAAGGTGAGCGTGGCTCAGTGGGCAGCACTTTCTAGGTGGGAGGGGCTAGGAGTGAGCAGGTGCTGCTGGGTGCTTGATTACTGCAGGGAATTGGAGTGAGTTTGTAAAAAGTTGGTGGTGGGTTTTGGGGGGTTTTCAGGCTTTTGGACCTGAAACAGCAGCCATGGGCCCAGAGGGCCGGGCCCTTCAGAGGACAGTGTTCTCAGGATGAATTTAATCAGGGGAGAAAATGTTGGAGAAAAGGAGAAGAAAAGGCCCAAAGATTTGGGCCGGGACCCCAGGAGGTTTGGAAAAGAAAACATAGTGGTGGTGGTTCAGTGCGAGGATAAGGAGTTACGAGCTTGCGATATTATCCAAGTGGTACATGAGGACTCTGGCGAGCGAAGCTGCTTTGCCTGCTGACCAAAGCCGAATGTTGGGTTCGAGGTGATGGTCAGTGGCCGAGAGGAGGTGGAAAGACTTTTACTGAGTTTGAAGGTTGGAGATAAGTTGGAGATAAATTCTTGGAGATATCTCAGCTATATTCTGAAGAGATGGTGGTCTCATTCTTAAACCTGCCGGTTTATATTGAGGACGATGTGCGAATCAAGAAGTTGGAGTCATGGGACATTAAAATTTGCTCGGCAGTAAAGAGGAGATACAATCCAGGAACGTGGGTAGCAGATGGAACCCGCTATATAAAGGTACAGTTCCCAAAGGGGGTGAAGTCATTGCCGTACAGCATGAAATTCAAGACAATGGAAGGAGTGCAGTACTTCTGGGTACTGCATGATAACCAGTGAAGGTTAGTTATAATTGTCTTGGACATGACCATTTTGTAAGAAGCTGTCCAGACTTGGTACAATTATAAAAGCGGTGAGTCTGGTCACACTGCTCGGAGCTGCAAGGCGGAGAGCTGTGGGGTGTGTCACAAAGGCCCCACCCGCTGTGAGTGTGAGGCAGAAGGAAGCCCCTAGAGTGATGAGGAGATGGGAGAAGAATCAGGAGGTGTGAGTGGAGCGGCTGGAGGAGCAGAGCAGGCGGAGGACACAGCTGGTGAGTGGAATACCTATTGTTGTGATCGCTTCATTCAGCAACTATGTCCACCAGTAGGCCAAAGTGTGCTCCAAGGTTGGATGAGGTCTCCCTCCAAGCTCTGGTGGAGGGAGCAAGATCAAATAAGGAGGTGCTCTTCCCTTCCTCAGGGAGGAAAAAGCCTCCCCAGCAGACTAAAGCAAGTGGCCCAGGAGGTCAACTCAATCTCTATGTGCCGCAGAATCTGGTTGCAATGCAGGAAGAGGTTTCATGACCTCTGCACAGGAAAAGTGAGTATGACTTTCCCATCCCCATCGCCTCTCCTCACGAGCACTCTGCTTTGCCAACCTCTTCCTCCACATCCCATTTGACACTTACATCACTGCACCCTTACCCATTCCCTCTCTATGGTCACATTCACTTAACTATTAGACTATGCAGCCCTCACACTCCCTATCACTGTGATGCAATGCCAACAACTTACAACACACAGGGAGGGCCCTTTGTCTCCTTCTAAGCATCTATGCTATGGATTCTCTACATTCACTCGTTCATTCTCACTCAAACTCCACTTGTGTCCCTCATTGCAGGAAAAGAGAGCTCACAATAAGAGGGAAAGAGCGAGGACAGGAGGCAGGCCACCCTCAGTAGCCCAGCTCACCACCTCGGAGGAGGCGGCCCTGGAAACCGCCAGTGTCAAGGAAGATTCGCAAGTGGGGGATGGACAGACGGGCGCATCACAGCAAGCTGGTGACAGAATAGTTTGGCATCTCATTGACATTGCATGAGTGACTGATAATGATTCTGATGCTCCAACAGATTGACTTATGATCATCTGCAAAATTCAATGTGCATGCAACCTTTACCTCACATCTCTAACTCTTTCCTTTACTCCCCCAGAGGACCATCGACAGCCCCCGTCCCCACTGTCCAGGAGCCTGAGCCTCAAGACTCCTCAGAGGAAGCTGCAACCTCTGAGGGCGCAGTGTCAGCAGAATTCAGCGCACCCAGCACCAGCGCAGACACTCACACCTCAGTGGGACCTTTGCGAGATAGATTAGTGTTGTCACCTGGTGTATCACAGCTCACAAGTGAGCATCAGCAGATGGTGGAGACAAGGACAGCAGTGGAGAGTCCTCGTCGGAGGGCGCAGGACTCTCACAGCTCGGCTCCACTGCAGGTCGACCCTGTGCCTCCGGGTCCATCCAGAAGGAGAGTGGTGCTGGAACTTCAGGAACAGGTGCAGGAGTCTCTGGCAGGTTTTGTCTCCAGGGTCGCTGCGAGTGTGGAGGGAATGGAGGAGTCCATCGCGAACATGAGCAGAGCCTTTGTGGAGGCGTTGGCGCATGAACGCATCACCATGGAAAGCATAGCAACCTCCGTGGAAAGGATAGCTACGGTAGAGGAGAGGATGGCTATGGCCATGGAGGAGCTAAGTCGCCAGAGTGTTGAAAACATGGTCATTTTCCAGAATAGACTAACTTCTCTTGAGGAGCGATGATCATCTATTGAGCATAGAAACCAGACCTTCATGGAAGTCCTCTGGAGTAGGACTTCCAGTGCAGAAATGGGTCCTCATGGCCCCCCTGAAGTGCAGCAAGGTGCTGTCAAGCCACTTGCTAGCTCTGAAGTGGGGCTGACCCATGAGAGGGATGTTGGTGGCAGACAACAAGGAAGTGGGGGGTCCTCTCCAAGCGCTCACACGACCATGCCATTGCAAAGCCCTCGGTCAGAACCCCACCAGAGTCCTCACCCAACTGAGATGGGTGTCTCAGCCCCTGCACAGCCGCAGGAACAGCAGACTGTTGCCGAGCCCTCACAGGCTCGCAACCCCAGAGGACGCCCGCCAAAGGTGTCGAGACAGGAGCAGCAAGAAAGTGAGCAAGGGGCCTCCACATCTGCTGAAGCCACAGGGGAAGCACCACGTAGGAGCACGCGTAAGAGGAAGATAAAGCACAATTAGTCACAAGGGTAGTCACTTGGGTGTTCTGTTGTATTGTTTTTTGACAAGCCATCCTTGTAATGTGATGATAAACAGATTTGATGGCAAACTGTTGAAGTTGTGGCCTGTGTCATCTCACAAATGGGACTTCCACATTGAGGGCTTAGGACGACTTGCAATTGTCAGTATGGTGGTCAGAGTGATAGGAATCCGTAGGTTCTTGTCCATTGTCAATGCTCTGGTAAGAAGGTGTGAGGCAAAAGTGTTTGATTGTGCAGGCTAAGCAAATCTGGCTAACATGAGTGCGCCCCTTGCATCCCGGGCAGCAATGTGGTCGCGCGCTGGCGCCTTCTGGCCTGTGCAGCTTCAGGTGGGTGAGCAGCAGCTTGGCGCTCCTGTTGTTGCTGCTGCTGTTGGTGGTGCTGCTGCTCATGGTTCTGCTGCTGCCACGCATGGTCTTCATCCGAATCTGATGTCCAGGAGGAAAGGAAATAAATGCCTCCCATGCTTCTGGTATATGCCTCAGTTGAGGAAGCGCTCAGTCAAGATGGGGAGAGGTGTTTCCCAGGAAGTCACACTGGAGATGGGTGTCAGGCTCCAAACTTCCACAACAGTGAGTATGCCTGCTATAAGTTCCCCCAGACCTGAGACAACAAAGTTCTGCCACCTGCAAATGATGATTGGTGAAAACTCCTTTTTAATGGTGGAGCTGCAGCTGTTAGTAAGCAGTCCACTTGTGAGGCCACTAGGATTAACTGGCGTATTCCAGAGGAGACGTGCAGGACGGGGGAAATGTGTTAAAATCAGAAAGGTCTCTCAAAATGGGATTATAGAGGCACTTAACTGGTTGTTAAGGGCCTATCCCGCCTATTGGAGGTGGGATGGAAACGGGGTCTGAAACCCCGATTCTGGGAAAATTGTTCGGAGGCGGACTAGAGGCGAGATTGGAGCCACCCACCATTTTTTGCGATTTTAACACCTCACGCCTCCAATCCCGCCTCCTCGGGCCTGGCAAAATCGAGCCCTATGTATCTGACGGGGAGCAGGGACGGGAGGTTACAGAAGAGCTCGAGAGTGAGGCGTCAGAGGGGGAAGGAAACATGGAAGTGGGGGGTCGGGTGGCATCGTATGAAAAGGGAAAGGTTAGTGAGGGGCAGAAGGAGGGAGAAGGGGCAGCTCCTCGGCCCAAACCTAATGTAACGAAGAGGCTGAAACTGCAGGGAAGGTTCAAACAGGAGGTGAAAAAGAGCCGGAGGCTGCAGGAGAAAGTAATAGCTGCCCGAAAAGTTGGGAAGGAGCATGAGAGGAGGGAAGGACCGGAGATTAATGATGGGAGGATTATCGGGCACACTTCCCTTATTCGGAGCCATGATTACATTGGTCTCGATTATTGTGAACGGACTGAGGGGTGAGAAGAAATTGCAGCAGTTGTTGCAGGGTTTTAAAGGCACGGACTTGTGTCTGCAAGAAACCTTTTGGGATGAGGATATCCTAGAAAGAGTTCGGAAGGTTTGGAAGGGAGAGGCGTTTGCAAGTTGCGCAAACTATAACCGTAGAGGGGTGGCTGTTTTGGTGAGTCCATCCATAAAAGAGAACGTTGCCTTGGTGGACAAGAACACTGAGGGGAGTTTTTATGGCTAAAGGTAAAAATGGAGGAATTTAATTGCGATCTCTTTAATATCTATGCACCATATGACCACTGTACGCGTCGCGAGCTTTTTTGGTGGTTAATCACAGAAGTGGCAGAGGCGGAAAACCCTATATAATAATAATAATAATCAACTTTATTGTCATTGTTAATGCACAAGTGCAGTACAACGAAACGTAGGCTTGCGGCTCCCGAGAGTGTACATTTGGAGACATTTAAACATACAACATTCATTTGGCTTGTAATACATTAACATAAACATAATAAAGTGCATTGGCAGATGTGCAGGCTTTAGAGTTTGTTTGTGGAGTTCAGTAGGATGACAGCCCTGGGAAAGAAGCTGTTCCTAAATCTGGTCGTTCGGGTGCGAATGCATCTGTAGCGTCTCCCAGATGGCAGGAGGGCGAACAGACTGTGGCTGGGGTGGGTAGGGTCTTTGATGATGGTCCGTGACCTCTGTAAACAGCGTTTCTGGTATATGTGCTCTATGGTCGGTAGCCGGGTGCCGGTAATGCGTTGGGCAGTTTTGACTACCCGCTGCAGGGCTTTCCGGTCATAGTAGCTACAGCTGCCATACCATACTGTGATGCAGTTCGTCAGGATGCTCTCTATTGTGCAGCGGTAAAAGTTAGAGAGGATCAGGGATGACAGGTTACATCCCTTCAGCCTCCTTAGGAAATATAGGCGCTGCTGGGCCTTCTTCACCAGAGAGGAGGTATTGAGTGACCAGGAGAGGTCTTCCGTGATGTGGACTCCGAGGAATATATTGGGGGATTTTAATGTATTTTTTATCTCGGATGGACATTTCGGCCCAGATGACCTTTAAGGATGATAACTCCAGAGGGATGATTGTAAAAATAATGGCAAATTTAAATTTGAGAGACTTATGGAGGGATCGGAACCCCATAAAAAGGGAGTTCTCCAGAAGAGGTTGGGTGGGTGATGTTTTAAAACAGAGCCGAATAGATTTTGTGTTAATGCGGGAAGGGTTAAGTTCTGAGGTGATGGAGATTTATTATAAAGAAGTATTTTTTAGTGACCACTCGGCTTTGGTTTTTAGAATTAGGAACAGCAGAGTTAAGATCGGTCCAGGGTGTGGATTTTAAACAACCAAAACCTGAGAAAAATTGCTTATAAAGAAGGGATTTTAAATATAATAAATGCTCGGAAGGAACCTTTATTCTTGAAAGAAAAAAGAGTTTGGTGGGACAATTTCAAATGTGAGGTAAAAGTTTTTTTGATACGTTATGGGAGAGAGCAGCAGCTAACCGGCGTCGAGAAGAGAATATAAACAGAAGCTTTACGGATATCTGTAAAGCAGTTGATGGAGGAGGTAAGGGAGCAGAGACCAAGTGGGTGGTTTTAAAGGGGAATTATTGCAAGCTGAAAAATGCAAGGAGGCCATTCTCCATGCAAAGGCGAAAGATGCACTAGATATTTTCTAGAGCAAGAGAAGCTGCGACAGAGATTATTGTTAATTGGAGAGTTGAAGGTTGGGGAGAAGATCATTAATGAAAGTGGGGAGATTTCGGAGGCGGCTAGTAGCTTTTATCAAGAATTATATACAAAAGAAGACATTTCCAAATTGGCGATAGAGAAAGTTAGCGTTTTTATTGAAGAGGGTTTAAAGGAGGATGAAAGAAGCACGTGTGACAAAGAACTAGGATTAGCGGAAATAAAAGTAGCAATAAGTGGAATGAAGGGGGGGGGGGGAGCCCAGGGTCCGATGGACTAAGTGCAGAATTTTATAAAGAATTTTTAAAGATTTTAAGTCCATTGCTCTTTGAGGTTTTTAAAGAGATTAAAATTGAGGGAAGCCTGGCCCCTTCTATGAGGGCAGGTATCATAAGCTTAGCTTATATAAGAATAAAGGGGATAGAAGGGATCTAAAGAATTGGAGGCCCATCACATTATTAAATGTGAATTATACGATCTTGGCAAGGGTTATGGCAAATCGTATGAAGGAGGTGTTGCCGCAGATAGTTTTGCCTTCTCAGTCCTATGGAGTCATAGGCCGGGTCATCGCGGACTCTGTGGTCTCAATCCGAAATGCGATAGAGGTCATGGAAGAGAATGGGAGGGAGGCTTATGTGTTAAAGAGAATCAAGAGAAAGCTTTTGATAGGGTGTCTCATGAGTTTTTATTGATGGTTTTGGAATCATTTGGTTTCGGGAAAAATTTCATTGAATGGATAAGGATTTTTTATTCAAACATTTATTTAGCTGTGTTAAATGTAATGGTTTTTTATCCAAGTATTATCCAGGGGATCTCAGAGACATCGTAATTGTGACCATCTTCAAGAAAGGTGACAAGTCTGATTGCGGTAATTACAGAGGAGCTTCCCTGTGTCTGCCACAGGGAAAGTCGTCGCAAGAATCCTCCTCAATCGCCTTCTCCCAGTGGCCGAAGAGCTCCTCCCAGAGTCGCAATGCGGATTCCGCCCACTAAGGGGCACAATGGACATGAACTTCACCGCACGTCAATTACAAGAGAAATGCAGGGAACAGCACCAACCGCTGTACATGGCCTTCTTTGATCTCACAAAGGCCTTCGACACTCAACTGTGAGGGATTATGGAGGGTCCTCCTCAAATTCGGCTGCCCTCAAAAGTTTGTCACCATCCTCCGCCTGCTTCACGACGACATGCAAGCCGTGATCCTGACCAACGGTTCCACCACAGACCCAATTCACGTATGAACCGGGGTCAAACAAGGCTGTGTCATCGCACCAACGCTCTTCTTGATCTTCTTTGCTGCAATACTTCATCTCACCCTCAGTAAGCTCCCCACTGGAGTGGAGCTAATTTACAGAACAAACGGGAAACTGTTAAACCTCCGTCGCCTCCAGTCCAGATCCAAGGTCATCCCATCCTCTGTCGTCGAATTACAGTATGCAGACGACACTTGCGTCTGCGCTCACTCGGAGATCGAACTCCAAACCATCGTCAACACCTTCGCCGAAGCGTACGAGAGCATGGGCCTTACACTAAACATCCGTAAGACAAAGGTCCTCTTACCAACCTGCCCCCGCCACACAGTACTGCCCCCCGATTATCAAAATCCACGACAAGGCCTTGGACAACGTGGACCACTTTCCATACCTCAGGAACCTATTGTCAACAAGGGCAGACGTCGACGACGAAGTCCAACACCGCCTTCAGTGTGCCAGTGCAGCCTTCGGTCGCTTGAGGAAGAGAGTGTTTGAAGACCAGGACCTCAAACCCGGCACTAAGCTCATGGTCTACAGAGCAGCAGTGATACCCGCCCTGCTGTATGCCTCAGAGACATGGATCCTGTACAGCAGGCACCTCAAAGCACTGGAGAGGTACCACCAACGCTGCCTCCGCAAGATCCTGCAAATCCATTGGCAGGATAGGCGTACCAACGTCAGTGTTCTTGCTCAGGCCAACATCCCCAGCATCGAAGCTTTAACCACGCTCAATCAGCTCTGATGGACTGGTCACATTGTCCGCATGCCTGATATGAGACTCCCAAAACAAGCGCTCTACTCGGAGCTCTGGCACGGCAAGAGAGCCCCAGATGGGCAGAGGAAACGCTTCAAGGGCACCCTCAAAGCCTCCTTGAAAAAGTGTAACATCCCCATCGACACCTGGGAATCCCTGGCCCAAGACCGCACAAAGTGGAGAAGAAGCATCCGGGAAGGCGCCGAACACCTCGAGTCTCTTCGCCGGGAGCAAGCGGAAGCCAAGCGCAGGCAGCGCAAGGAGCACATGTCAACCCAAGCATCCCACCCACCCGCCCCTTCAACCACCGTCTGTCCCACCTGTGACAGAGACTGTAGGTCCCGCATTGGACTCATCAGTCACCTGAGATCTCATTTTTAATGAGGAAGCAAGTCATCCTCGGTTCCAAGGGACTGCCTAAGAAGGAGAAGAAGAAGGGGATTTTATCCAAGTATTTTCTGATACAGAGGTCAGTGAGACACGGTTGTCCCCTGTCCCCATTGTTGCACACATTAGTAGCAGAACCATTAGATTACATGATGCAAAAGGAACAAGGCGTAGTCGGGATTGCGGTTCCCAGTTCTAGGCGGGTGTCGGTGATACACCAATAAGCAGATGATACAACCTTAACGTTGAGAGATGGGGAGTCAGTGAGGATAGCTATGGGAGTAGTGGAGGAGTATTGTAGAGCTTCAGGAGTCAGAGTGAATTATAGAAAGTCCCAATGCCGGGTTGTGGGAAGGGGTAGGGGGGAATGGTTGGAGGAAAGCCTCTTTAAGGTGTTGGAGGATTTGGAAGTTCTGCAAGAAGGACAGGGATGAAGTGGATTGATTAAATTGGGAACCGAAGGTTATGAAAATTAAAAAGATTTTGGGAAGACGGGAAAGAAGGTGGTTGAAAGTGCAAGGAAGAGCGACAGTGGTGTCCGCTCTCCTGCTATCTAAGCTATGGTACTCATTGACGGTGGAGGATATTTCTGAGTGGGTGGAAAAGTCCATCCGAGAGGCTTGTGTGAGGTTTTTATGGGAAGGGAAACTGACCTTGGTTGCTTACAATACCATCATTGGACGGAGAAATCAGGGAGGACTTAATTTCCCAGATATTGATTTGATGAAAAAATCCTTTAGAATCAAATGGCTGAAGAGATTTCTTCAGAAGTCAAATACAAGTTTTTGGAAGAGTTGTTTTGAGCATTTTTTTTTAAAATGAAGTGGTGTGGGAGGACAGGGGATATTGGCCCAGAAATTCGGGTCGGGGGCTTCCCGCGGGTGTAAGCCCCCGACCTGCACTTACCTTGCGCGCCGGCAGTTGAGCTGTAGGGCCCCGTGGAATTCCGCTCCGGGGCCTGGCCCAGCTGCCGGCGCGCTGTTCTTGCATATCCCAGGGGCGTAGTTAGTGCGATGCGTCCCCTGGGATCACGTGAGCCATGGGCAGCCAATCGGAGGAGGGAAAAGTCCATTCATAAGATTGACAGGCAGACCTGTCAAAACTTATAAATACTACGGCCCCAAAATAGCAGTAAACCTTCAAATAATTTTTTTTTTAAATCACACTTTTTAAATAAACTATAAATTACTATTTTAAACAATAATTTAAATTTTTGAAATTTTTTTTTTAATATTATAACGGGGCTAAAAATAAACTTACCTTGCTTTAAAGTATTTAAAAATAATAAACCTGTGAAAAAAATGTTTTAATTTTAATTAATTGACCACTTACCTTACGCCTGCTTTTTAAATGTGTAAATCCTGCAGGCTTACCCTCCCGGGAAAACCTGTAAAAAAAAACTAAGTTCAAAGCGCACGCGCAGCCTCTCCTGCGTGTGCGTTCGACCTCTGAACCCCTTCGTTCAGAGGATCGGAAGTGCCGGTTTCCCGCGCATGCACAGTGCATGCAGAAAACCAGCACTTCCATTCAGCCTACGGGTGAGTACCCCGTGCGTACTCACCTGTGGAGACCCGAATTTCTGGGCCATTGTATATGAAATACAATGATATGTTTTTGAAAGCGATTAAACCTCTCCCTAGGTTTTATAAGGGGGTTGTAGAGACTTGGGCCCAATTTTTAAAAAGTGTGCAGTTTATGCCCAAGGGTGCCGAGGAATTTTTAGAACAGCCCTTATTTTTGAACAGGTGGGTCAACATTGAAGGAGAGGTTTTATTTAATCAAGCCTTTATAAAAGCTGTTTTTATATGCGTGAAAGATGTATTATATGAGGTAATTCCAGGTTGGTTGCCAGAAGCGATAGTGAGGGATATGGTTTGGGAGGAGGATCAGGAGGTAGAAGAAAAAGCAATTATGATCATGTATGAGAAGATTGTGAGGGCAATGCCACAGGATTGGATGGAAAAAATAATTACACAAACCTCAAAAGGAAATAAAATGCGTCCCGCTTTTCCAAGCTTTCTGCTGGAGAAAGGGGAGGAGTTAGTCCAATTTGACAACTGTAATACTTGAGTTTTCTATGGGGTATTGAATGGAGATTCAAGACACCTGCTGGTCAGGAGTTTTGGCAGAGTATATACCAGCAGTTGGACTTCAACAGGATTTGGAAGGGAGTGTGGGCGAATTTTAAATATCCAGAGTGGATTGAACTGGATTTTAAATTGGCTCATAACCAGGTTTTTACCATGACAGTCTTACGTAAGATTGGGCGAGTGGAGGTGGCAACTTGCCCAGTGTGTGGGACACAGGATGAGATGCTGTCCCATTTACTGGTGTTTTGTCCACAGTTAAAGGATTTTAAGTACTGTGTTCGACAGTTGTGTGAGGTTTTTTTGCTGGGTGGGAACCGAAGAGTGAGAATGGGAATCCCATGGGACTCAATTTTGAGATGGGGATTGCAAGAGAGTCTGTCCGAGTCTAGCAGAGTGACAATTAATTTATTGTTCAGTGTGGCTAGATTCGTGATTGTGCAAAGAAGGAATGCTCTGTTTTATAAGGGGAGGAGAATAAACCTAAAAGAGTATTTTAAATATAAGCTAAAACAAGACTCTGTGGATGTTTTATTCAGAAAAAAATTTCAAGGTACAGGAAACTTTTGTTTAACCGGAGGTTAAATGTCTGGAAAGCTCTATCTACTGGCAAAATTCAGGAGCCGTTTCCTACAAGTTTTTTTACTTCTCGTTGCTTTTTTTTTCTAGTCAGGCTCTGCAAGGTCTAGTTGAAGCTGTTGCTTAGCTACAGAGACGCTTTTAAGCTGCGGCCGACTGTTTTGAAGCTGTTGCTAAGCAACAGGGTTTGTTGTTTCACACGGAGCTGAGAAGCTCCATATGTTTTAACATTAGCGCTGGTTTATATGGCAGTTTTGATGGGACGGCACCAACTCGGTCCCGTCAGTGCCGGATACCAGAAAGTTTCCTGTAGTATTTTATGATCAATTTATAAAGTACAATAGATTAGTATATGTTACAGGAGATAAATTAAACTTCAGGTTTTGATGTTAATATGTGGTGGAGGAATGACTGTGCAGAGCGGCAGAATGGATTTGAATGATACAATGGAATGATCACGATGCTGTAAATGTTTTTAATGTTCAATAAATAATATATATATTTTAAAAATGTGGGTAGCACTCTCGCCTCTGAGTCAGAAGGTTGTTGTTCAAGTGCCACTCCAGAGACTTGAGCACAAAATCTAGGCTGACACTCCGGTGCCGTCTTTCGGATGAGGTTAAATCGAGACCCTGTCTGCTCTCTCAGGTGGATGTAAAAGATCCAATGACACTATTTTGAAGAAGAGCAGGGGAGTTATCCCCAGTGTCCTAGCCAATATTTATCCCTCAACCAACATCATTAAACAGATTGGCCTAGAAATTGAGTTGGCGCCGTGCCAGGGCTTTAGCGCCGGAAATTTAGCGCCGGCGCTAAGTCCCCCTGCGCGCGCCAAAAATTCAGTAGCGCCGCGCCCAGACGGCTGCTGGCGCTACTGGAGGGTGTCAGCGCCTCGCAATGGGCGCTGACTGCCGCATTGCGGCGCTAATCCGCCGCTGCGGCACCCGATGCGGTGCGGCAGGCTGGGGAAGTGCAGGCCTCCTCCTTCCGTTAAGGAGGAGCTGCCTGCACCCGACCGCTGGCCGTTGATCTGTGGAGAAAAATGAGCCCGGCACCTCGGAGAAGTGCCGGGCTCGCGGCCCACACGCATCTGTGCCGCGGGGGGGGTGTTGGAGGAGTCCGGGGAGGGAGGTGCGGGCAGGCGGCCGCCGGGAAAGCGGCCGGCCGCCGCGCGACCTTAATGCGCCGGCGCTAAGACCCGTAGCGAACTTTTGAAAAATTGTTGGTTGCGGCTGCCACGGGCGAGGCGGCCGCAACTCAATTTCGGCGTTCGGGCGCGTTGCCACGGCAACCGGGACACTGCGCACACCGATGATGTCATCGGTGCCGGCGCAGCGCAACCGGCTAACGCCGATGGTAGCGCCCAAGTGAATTTCTCAATCGGCTGTACTTGCGGCGCTAGGCCCTCTAGCGCCTCAAAGTGGGCGCTAACCCCACTCAATTTCTAGGCCATTATCTGGTCATTATCACATTGCTGTTTGTGGGAGCTTGCTGTGCGCAAATTGGTTGCTGCGTTTCCTACATTACAACAGTGACTACACTCCAAAAAGTACCTCATTGACTGTAAAGCGGTTTGGGACGTCTGGTGGTCATGAAAGACGCTACAGACATGCAAGTCTTTCTTTCTTTCAATCAGTATTTGTGATTGGCTGTTTCACGGTAAACCACTTTCTTTTTAAGAGATTATTTTACAAAATCATACTCCTGGGATGGAGCCTTGCCCACTGAGAGCAGGTGTCAGCAATTCGGGCACAGAGTGCCCATGATTTTCTATCTTTGTTTTCAAACCCCCCAATGGTCTTGCCCCTCCCTATCTCTGTAACCTCCTCCAGCCCTACAACCCTCCGAGATCTCTGCGCTCCTCCAATTCTGGCCTCTTGCAGATCCCTGATTTTAAATGCACCACCATTGGCGGCCGTGCCTTCAGCTGCCTAGGTCCTAAGCTCTGGAATTCCCTCCCTAAACATTTCCTCATCTCTACCTCTCTCTCCTCCTTTGTGATGCTCCTTAAAACCTACCTCTTTAACCAAGCTTTTGGTCACCTGTCCTAATGTCTCTTTATGTGGCTCGGTGTCAATTTTTGTCTGATTATGCTCCTGTGAAACACCTTGGGACATTTTACTATGTTAAAGGTGCTATATGGTGCTACGTTAAAGGCAAGTTGCTTTGTTGTTCCTGACATAGAGCCTCATCCACCAAGTATGCATATTGGGAATTTGCATGTGTGTGCGCCTGTCCACAGATAGAAAATCATGGGATTTGTGTTGCCAAATTCCTGATCTCTGTTCCTGGAGACAAGGCTCCATCCCGCAATACAATTCTGTAAAATGACCCTCCCATAATCTACTGAAAAGAAGGCTCATAGGTATCAGCTGTGGCTCAGAGGGCAGCACTCTTGCCTTGGAGTCAGAAGGTCATGGGTTCAAGTTCCACTCCAGGAGACTTGAGCACAAAATCTAGACTGATACTTCCATTGCAGTACTGAGGGAGTGCTGCACTGGTGGAGGTGCTGCCTATCAGATAAGACATTGGGCCAGTAATTCCTGTCCCAACGCGTGAGTACGGACGGGGTACTCACGTGTCTGGCCGGAGAAAATGCCGGTTTTCAGCATGCACAGCGCATGCGGGGAAAACCAGCATTTCCTGTCCTCTGAACGAAGGGGTTCAGAGGCAGAACGCGTGCGACTGCTCAGGCAGCGCGTGCGCAGTAAAATTCCTTTTTTTTCCCCAAAGTTCCGCGCGTGTAAAGGCCTCCGGTCTTTACGCGTGGAAAAACAAGACGTAAGTATTTAGTTTTTCAGGTAAGTGGGCTTTTAGTACAATGTAGAAATTTTTTTCCCACAGGTTTGTTATTTTTAAAGAATTTACAGGATGGTAAGTTTAGTTTTAGACCCTATTTTTTTAAAATTTATTTTTTTCAGAAAATTGATTAATTGTTTAAAACATTTTTTTAAACTTATTTATAGTTATTATAATCAGTGGGATGTTTTTTAAAATTTTATTTAAAGTTAAAGTAGTGTTTTGGCAGCCCATACTTTTCATGAGTTTGACAGCTCTTACTGTCAAACTCATGAATGAGTTTCCCCTCCCCTGATTGGCTGCACAGTGCTCACCTGATCCCAGCCGGCACATCGCACTAACTACGCCGCTGGATCAGGTAAGCACATCACGCCGACATCGGAACCGGGCCTGTGACAGGAAATGCAAGCAGGCCCGGGCTTCAGATGTCGGCGCGCAGGGTGAGTGCAGATCGGGGGCTTGCACGCGCGGCAAGCCCCCGATCCTAATTTCAGGGCCATTAAACCGAGGCCCCATCTGCCCTCTCAGGTTGACATAAAAGATCCCATGGCACTATTCCGAAGAAGAGCAGGGGAGTTATCCCTAGTGTTCTGGCCAATATTTATCCCTCAACCAACATCACTAAATCAGATTATCTGCTCATTATCACATTACTGTTTGTGGGAGCTTGCTGTGCGCAAATTGGTCAACGCGTTTCCTAAATTACAACAGTGACTGCACTTCAAAACTACTTAATTGGTTGTAAAGCACTTTGGGATGTCCTGAGGTTGTGAAAGGCGCTATAGAAATGCAAGTTCTTTCTTTCTTTACACGTGGTGTTGCTAGAGACAAATATTTTTCGGTCTGCTCAGTTAGAGTAAATGAATTCAACATCCAGCACTAATGGTGCGTTATCTGCATCAAGTCTCCACATCTGTCTCAAATAGAAGTTTCCCCGCACTTCACTAAATTGCGTGCAGATGGTCTGGGAGCCTATAAACTACTGTGTTTTATCAATTTATATGCAGCCTTTCCCAGTTAATCCCAATATTTTCCCAGCCTGTGAACAGATGATGGGATAGTCCATTTGGCCAGTCACGGTGCTTTAATGAGATCTGCACCCCTCTATGGTCATGTCATTAGAGAGTTAAATGCGTGGCTCAAAGACTGGTGTGGGAGAAATGGGTTTTGCTTCCTGGGACACTGGCACCAGTACTGGGGCAGGAGGGAGCTGTTCCGTCGGGACGGGCTTCACTTGGCCAGTGCTGGGACTAGAGTCCTGGCGGATCATATAACTAGGGCTGTAGAGAGGGCTTTAAACTAACTAGTGGGGGGGAGGTTCCTAGAGAGCAAATAATAAAAATGACAACAGAGAAGGTCATAGACTTAGGCAGCAGTGGGGAAATTAAAAACCAGAGCGTGTCAGGAAGGAGCAGAAGGTATGGAGTAAAAGGTAAAGTAATAAAAAGGGCAAAAGCAGGAACTAAGTGTCACAAAACATCTTTGAAAGTTCTCTACCTGAATGCACGTAGCATTCGTAACAAAATAGACGAGTTAATGGCACAAATAACTACATATGGGTATGATCTTGTGGCCATTACAGAAACATGGCTGCAGGGTGACAATGCCTGGGAATTAAACATACCAGGTTATTTAACGATCAGGAAGGACAGGCAGGAAGGAAGGGGAGGTGGGGTGGCTATGTTAATAAAGGAAGGAATCACTGTAATACAGAGAAATGATATTGGGTCAAAAGATCTGGATAATGAAACAGTTTGGGTGGAGGTAAGGAATAATAAGGGGAAAAAAACACTAGTGGGCGTAGTCTATAGGCCTCCGAACAGTGGCAACTCTGTTGGACGGAGTATCAATCAGGAAATAGTTGAGGCTTGTAATAAGGGAACATCTATAATTATGGGGGATTTTAACTATCATATTAATTGGACAAATCAAATTGGGCAGGGCTGCCTTGAGGATGAGTTCATTGAGTGTATTAGGGATGGGTTTCTTGAGCAGTATGTAACTGAACCGACCAGGGGGCAAGCAACCTTAGATCTGGTCCTGTGTAACGAGACGGGATTAATTAAAAATGTCATAGTAAAGGATCCCCTTGGAATGAGTGACCATAACATGGTTGAATTCCATATTCAATTAGAATCACAGAAGAATCACAGAAACCCCACAGTGCAGATAGAAGCCATTTCGGCCCATCGAGCCTGCACCGACACATATCCCACCCGATCCCCGTAACCCCTACCCCAACACATATCCCAACCTATCCCCGTAACCCCACGTATTTAATCCCCCTAACACTAAGGGTCAATTTATCATAGCCAATCAACCTAACTCGCACATCTTTGGACTGTGGGAGGAAACCGGAGCACCCGGAGGAAACCCACGCAAACACGGGGAGAATGTGCAAACTCCACACAGACAGTCGCCCGAGGCCGGATTCGAACCCGGGTCCCTGGCGCTGTGAGGCAACAGTGCTAACCACTATGCCACCGAGGGTGAGAAGCTTGGATCTCAAACAAGCATGCTAAGCTTGAATAAAGGAGACTATGAAGGTATGAGAGCGGAATTGAGTAGAGTGGATTGGGAAAATAGATTAAAGGGTAAGACGATACATGATCAGTGGTGTACATTTAAGGAGTTATTTTACAACTTCCAAAAAAAATATATTCCACTGAGAAGAAAAGGGTGTAAAAGAAAAGACAGCCATCCGTGGCTAAGTAAAGAAATTAAGGATAGTATTCGACTAAAAACAAGGGCATATAAGGTAGCCAAATCTAGTGGGAGGATAGAGGATTGGGAAAACTTTAAAAGACAGCAAAAAATAACAAAAAGATTGATTAAGAAAGGGAAGATAGATTATGAAAGTAAATTAGCAAAAAATATAAAAACAGATAGTAAGAGTTTTTATAGTTATATAAAAAGAAAAAGGGTGGCTAAAGTAAATGTTGGTCCCTTAGAGGATGAGACCGGGAAATTAATGGTGGGAAATATGGAGATGGCAAAAACACTGAATGAATATTTTACATCAGTCTTTACAGTAGAAGACACTAAGAATATCCCAACACTGGACAAACAGGGGCTAAAGGGGGGGAGGAGCTAAACACGATCAAAATCACTAAGGAAGTGGTACTCGGTAAAATAATGGGACTCAAGGCGGATAAATCACCTGGACCTGATGGCTTACATCCTAGGGTCTTGAGGGAAGTGGCGGTAGGGATTGTGGATGCATTGGTAATAATTTTCCAAAACTCCCTGGACTCGGCAAAGGTCCCGGCAGACTGGAAAACTGCAAATGTAACACCCTTATTTAAAAAGGGCAGTAGACAGAAGGCTGGAAACTATAGACCGGTTAGCCTAACATCTGTGGTAGGTAAAATTTTGGAGTCCATTATTAAGGAGACAGTAACAGGACATTTGGATAATCATAATTTAATAGGACAAAGTCAGCATGGTTTTATGAAGGGGAAGTCATGTTTGACAAATTTGCTGGAGTTCTTTGAGGAAGTAACATATAGGGTGGATAAAGGGGAACCAGTGGACGTAGTGTATTTAGACTTCCAAAAGGCATTTGACAAGGGGCCACACAAAAGATTATTGCTTAAGATAAAAAATCACAGGATTGGGGGTAATATTCTGGCATGGATAGAGGATTGGCTATCTAACAGAAGGCAGAGAGTTGGGATAAATGGTTCATTCTCAGACTGGCAATCAGTAACTAGTGGTGTTCTGCAGGGGTCAGTGCTGGGTCCCCAACTCTTTACAATCTATATTAACGATTTGGAGGAGGGGACCGAGTGTAACATATCAAAGTTTGCAGATGATACTAAGATGGGAGGGAAAGTAGTGAGTGAGGAGGACATAAAAAACCTGCAAGGGGACATAGACAGGCTAAGTAAGTGGGCAGAGATTTGGCAGATGGAATACAATACTGGAAAGTGTGGGGTTATGCACTTTGGCAGGAAAAATCGTAGAGCAAGTTATTATCTTAATGGCAAGAAACTGGAAAGTACTGAAGTACAAAGGGATCTGGGGGTCCTGGTGCACGAAACTCAAAAGGTTAGTATGCAGGTGCAGCAAGTGATTAAGAAGGCCAATGGAATGTTGGCTTTCATTGCTAGGGGGATAGAATATAAAAATAGGGAGGTATTGCTTTAGTTGTACAAGGTATTGGTGAGACCGCACCTGGAATACTGCGTACAGTTTTGGTGTCCATACTTAAGAAAGGACATACTTGCTCTCGAGTCAGTACAAAGAAGGTTCACTCGGTTAATCCCGGGGATGAGGGGATGGACATATGAGGAGAGGTTGAGTAGATTGGGACTCTACTCATTGGAGTTCAGAAGAATGAGAGGTGATCTTATTGAAACATATAAGATTGTGAAGGGGTTGGATCGGGCGGATGCGGGGAAGATGTTCCCGATGATGGGTGAAACTAGATCTAGGGGGCACAGTCTTAGAATAAGGGGCTGCTCTTTCAAAACTGAGATGAGGAGGAACTACTTCACTCAGAGGGTGGTAGGTCCATGGAATATGCTGCCCCAAAAAGCTGTAGAAGCTACATCATTACATAAATTTAAAACAGAAATAGACAGTTTCCTAGAAGTAAAGGGAATTAAAGGTTACGGGGAGCGGGCAGGAATTTGGACATGAGTCTAGGTTCGGATCGGTCATGGCCCTGTGGGTAGCGGAGCGGGCCCAGGGGCCGTGTAGCCTGATCCTGCTCCTATTTCGTGTGTCTAATTCTGTTAGATTCAGGAGATGGTTCTGTGATAGTGGATTGGCGGTTAGGATCAGATCAGCCATGATCTTATTGAATGGCGGAGCAGGCTCGAGGGGCCGATTGGCCTACTCCTGCTCCTATTTCTTATGTTCTTATGTTGTTATGTTGGATCGTGCTGGTGCACAGTGGCCAAGCAAGAGGATGCCAGGGTCAGCCGAGATTATTTTCTGGAGGCTCATATTGTGCTCTCGCCCTTTTCTGCAGTAGTTAGTGTTAATTTTTTGTCACATGCTATTTTGGGATCTCTCTGTCAGAGTGTGAATGGTGAATGGTGGTCCCCACCATACCCCATAAGCTGAGACCGAGCGCAGTGTAGTGTAGAGACTAAGAACCAGGATCAGGAGGGAGAGAGCGTCACCTGATACCAATTTCAAACATTTCTCATGTTATAATATAGGAAATGCAGCAGCCAATTTGCATATAGAAAGATCCCACAAATAGTAATGTGATACTGACCAAATAATCTGTTTTAGTGATGTTGATTGAGGGATAAATATTGGTCAGGACACTGGGGATAACTCCCCTGCTCTTTTTCAATAGTGCCATGGGATCTTTTACAGCCACCTGAGAGAGCAGACACAGCCTCAGTTGACATCTCATCCAAAAGACAGCATCTGTGACAGTGCAGCACTCCCTCTGTACTGTAGTGGAGCATCAGCTTGATTATGTACTCAACTCTCCGGAGTGGGACTTGAACTCATGACCTTCAGAGTTGTAGTGTTTGTACCTTTAAGAGAGAACTACTTTTACAGCTCCTGTATACTGTAGTACCAGCAGTGACCACACCTGTATATAAGCCTTGCGCATGCCTCTGTACCCCCAGTCTTGAGACTACCCTACTCCAGTAAATACCTGTTGATTGTTAAGTTACAGCATCCGTGTGGTTATTGAAAAACATCATACTCTCAGAATCACGGATCTAACAAGACCCAGAGGCAAAAGTGCTACCCACTGAGCCACAGCTGGCAGGTTAAACTGCTAGCTTGATCATTAGTGTCCCATCCATGAACCTTTGTGAGTGTGATCCCATTAATACTCAATGGGGAACGCTCTGGGATATTTCTGGCGTGTCTGAGCTCTGATTACAGTCTCTTGTTCACAGAGATGATTGACATAACCTCGTGGTTGAAGAGACATTACAAACTAGTGACTCACACAGATGTAGATTACAAGAGGCTGCGTTCTCCAGAATTCCAGTTGACACCTGATCAATGGGTATGTCATTTATGGGAACACTTGGGGGGGAGGGGGAGGAGACGGAGGGGGTGTGACATTCCTTGTACATGAATCTCACAAAGAAAAATCTTTTGAGTAAAGAGTTGTGTGAAGTCAACAGAAAGCACCAATGGAAAACTCATGTTTTGTGTTGAGCTCAGAAGTGGAAGTGATCCAGTGAAATGTCTTCTTTTACAAAAGCCCAGTGTAACTTGTTCTTCCTTGGGAAAGTCATTAACCTGTGCAACAATAACAACAACAACTTGCACTTATCTCGTGCCTTTAACGTAGTAAAATGTCTCAAGGCGCTTCACAGGAGTGTTATAAAACAAAATTTGACACCGAGCCACATAAGGAGATACTCGGACAAGTGGCCAAAAGCTTGGTCACAGAGGTGGGTTTTAAGGAGGAGAGAGAGCGGTGGAGGGGCCTCAGCGGATGAAGGCACGTCTGCCAGTGGTTGAGTGATGAATATCGGGGATGTGAAAGAGGCCAGAATTGAAAGTTGAATTTTTTGGCTAGATTTTATGCCCATTGATCCAAGTGAGAATCAAGGGTGAGAAAGAACTTGCATTTACACAGCGCTTTTCATGACCTCAGGACATCCCAAAGTGCTTTACAGCCAATGAAGGACTTTTAAAGTTGCAGTTAATGTTGGGTGTAGGGGAAACACAGCAGCCAATTTGCACATAAAGTCCCACAAATAAGGTAATTGACCAGATTATTTATTTTAAGTGATGTTGGTTGAGGGATAAATATTCTGCCTGGACACCAGGGAGAACTACCCTACTCTTCTTCAAATAATCCTATGGAATCTTTTACATCCACCTGAGAGGACAGATGGGGCCTCGGTTTAACATTACCTCTGAAAGTTGAAGCAAAGATTAGATCAGCCATGATCTTATTGAATGCGGAGCAGGCTCGAGGGGCCGGATGGCCTACTCCTATTTCTTATGTTCTTAAAGACAGCATTTCTGACAGTGCAGCACTCCCTCAGTATTGCACTGGAGTGTCAGCCTGGACATGTGCCTGGAATGGGGCTTGAACGCACAACGTTCTGACCTAGACACATGAATGCAACCTCTAAACCCAGGCTGATACATTGCAGCAGGCAAGTGGTGAATGCAGCAGGAGTTTGTTGACACAGAGCATGGGTGAAGTGGCCAGTGTGAGGAAGCATCTCAGAGTGCAGTGGACATCAGCAGCTCTTCTGTCATGGTGTCAGCTGTGGCTCAGTGGGTAGCGCTCTTGCCTCTCAGTCAGGAGATTATGGGTTCAAGTCCTACTCCAACAACTTGAGTACAAAATCTAGGCTGATACTCTAGTGCAGTACTGAGGGAGTGCTAGGGATGAGCAATGAATGCTGGCCTTGCCAGCGATGCGCACATCCCATGAATGATTTTTTTTTTAAATTAGGGGGAAAAATTAAGTTGTTTGCGCCTCCCATTAGCGCCTTAATGGGGCGCAAAGCAACTAGCGCCTGGGCACAGTGATGTTTGCGCCGCTCGCAAAATTAACTAGACATTTTGCGGCAGCGCTAAACACTCTCGCCACGATCTGCGCCGGCAGATTGTGACGTCAGTCGAGTGTGCAGCGCCCCGGACCGGATACTGAGTGGCGCCCCCTGCCTTACCACCTGCCGCTAGCAATGACAGGTTGAGGGGAGAGTTATGCTGTCAGAAAGGGACTGGGGGAGCGATATTTAAAGGCGACCGCTTCCTGCCTTTTTTTGTCGGTGACATTTTTGCACCACGCCTTCTGAGAGGGAGAGAGAGAGAGAGAGAGAGACTTCTGGAGAGATTCAACGCTGTGTGAAGGAGTTTTGAGTACTGAGCAGCACTTTGCAGGTTTATTTTGATTTGCCCTTCCTTGCTTCGCCAGCGTTCTAAGGTAGCGCCTCGCTCCTCGGCCTTTGCGCCTTAAGACAGGTGTGAAGCACCTGATTTAGTGCTCCAATCACCTCCAGGGGCGATAAAAGCCAAGTTTGCCGTCGGAGACGATAATTAGCGCCAGGCGCTAAACTTTGCGCACGGCCGATAATGGCGCCCCAAATGGGGCGATACCGAATGTTTCCCCTTTGTTTCCCATCCTTGAACCTTTGTGAGTGTGATCCTGTTAATACTCAATGGGGAACGCTCTGGGATATTTCTGGCGTGTCTGGGCTCTGATTACAGTCTCTTGTTCACAGAGATGATTGACATAACCTCGTGGTTGAAGAGACATTACGAACTAGTGACTAACACGGATGTAGATTACAAGATGCTGCGTTCTCCAGAATTCCAGTTGACACCTGATCAATGGGTATGTCATTTATGGGAACACTTGTGGGGGAGGGGAGAAGAGACGGAGGGGGGGTGACGTTCCTTGTACATGAATCTCACGAAGAAAAATCTTTTGAGCAAAGAGTTGTGTGAAGTCAACAGAAAGCACCAATGGAAAACTCATAAATAAAAACAGAAAATGCTAGAGATACTCAGCAGGTCAGGCCGCATCTGTGAAGAGAGAAACAGAGTTAACGTTTCAGGTCGATGACCTTTCGTCAGAACTCATGTTTTGTGTTGAGATGAGCAGCCACACCCCTCAGAAGTGGAAGTGATCCAGTGAAATGTATAATTAGAGGCATAGCGAACAAAATCTAGGAAGTTGTGCTAAACCTTTACAAATCACTGATTAGGCCTCAGCTGGAGTACTGTGTCCAAATCTGCGCATCACACTTTAGGAAGGATGTCAAGACCTTGGAGAGGGTGCAGGGGAGATTTACTAGAATGGTAGCCGGGTGAGGGACTTCAGTTAAGTGGAGAAACTGGAGACGCTGGGATTGTTCTCTTTAGGGCAGAGAAGGTTAAGGGGAGATTTAATAGAGGTGTTCAAAATTATGCTGGGTTTTGATCGAGTAGACAGTGGCAGGAGGGCAAGTAACCAGAGGACACAGATGCGAGGTAATCGGCAAAAAAAACAGGGAGTTGAGGAGAATTTTTCTACTCAGCGATTTATTAAGACCTGGAATGTGCTGCCTGAAAGGGCAGTGGAAGCAAATTCAACAATAAATTTCAAAAGGGAATTGGATAAATACTTGAAGGGGGAAAAAAATTACAGGGCTATGGGAAAAGAGCCGGGAAGTGGGACTAATTGGATAGTTCTAACAAAGAAGCATGGGCACGATGGTGCGAATAGTCTCCTTCTGTGCTGTATGATTCTATGATTTGGCACATGTATTAAATTCCTACAAAGATTTGACGCAATGTTTTAAATTCCAACAAAGATTTGGTGCAGTGCATTACATGGGATGTAACTGGTAGAATAGATAAAGGAGAACCAGTGGATGTGGTGTATTTGGATTTTCAGAAGGCCTTTGATAACGTCCCACATGAGGTTAGTGTGCAAAATTAAAGCACATGGGATTGGGGGTAATATACTGGCCTGGATTGAAAATAGGTTAACAGACAGGAAACAGAGAGTAGGAAAAAATGGGTATTTTTCAGGGTGGCAGGCAGTGACTAGTGGGGTACCACAGGGATCAGTGCTTGGGCCCCAGCTATTCACAATATATATCAATGATTTGGATGAGGGAACTGTAATGTCCGTGTGTAATTGAGACACGGACTGCAGAAGTTGGTTATAACAGGTCTTTACTGAATGGAGACAAAACTGGAACTACTATACAAAGTTACTGCACAGGCTTATATACAGGGGTGGCCACTACTGGTACTGCAGTATACAGGGGCTGCAGAATATAGTTCCTTCTTCAAGGTACATACACTACAATTCCTCCCCTTTTAGCTAAACAGTACATAACATTCGATTAATAATTAAATAACATATTTACAATTACAGTTGCTATATACATTAGCTGAAGTTAATCAATTATAAATTCAGTCTTTGAGGAGGCTTCCTGATTCTGTCCGGATAATGCCTCTTTGGGGTATCAGGTTCTTCTGGCAAAGTTGATTCGGGATCAACGTCGTTGTTTGGTTCGTCTGCTTCCAATATCACCGATTCTGAGGTAGATGCAATTGGTACTTCGGTTTCATCACCAGGTGTATAGGATCGTGGTGTAGATTTGACGTTTTCCAGTGACTCTAGAATCTGGTCAGCATGGCGTCTTACAATGCTCTCTCCAACGTCCACGGTATACATTAGAGGTCCTTGCCGTGTGCAGATCGTTCCTGGCTGCCATTTCTCTGTGCGGTAGTCCCGGGCCAAAACTGGTTGACCTATCTTGAAACTCTTGGTTGGCCTTTCATTCATATTCTGAAACTGCCTGTTCTCCACATCTCTTCTGATGTTTGGCTTAACCAAATCCAAGCGGCATCTTAGTCTTCGATTGAAGAACATCATGGCTGGAGTTTGGTTGGTAACCGCATGTGTCGCATTCCGGTAGGCAAACAAGAAGTTATCCACCTTGTGTTGTAGGGGTATGTCTTCATTACATATTGCCTTGATAGCCTTCTTGAATGTTTGAACGAACCTCTCAGCCAATCCATTGGTGGCTGGATGATATGGGGCGGATGTGTAATGCTTAACACCATTGTTCTTTAAGAACCTCCGGAACTCTTCAGACACAAACTGTGGTCCATTGTCGGAGCAAATCTGTTCAGGCAGCCCATTTCTGGCGAATATGGTTCGTAAGACTGTGATCGTTTTTTCTGTGGTGGTTGAGGACATTTTTATTACCTCTGGCCACTTTGAATGTGCATCCACCGCAATTAAAAACATCGAGTCCATAAATGGACCAGCAAAATCAATGTGTACCCTTTGCCATGGAGATGAGGGCCACTCCCATGGATGTAGAGGGGCTTGTGGTGGGGCGTTTTGGACCTTCTGGCATCCTGTACAGCTCTTGGTCATCTCTTCGATTTCTCTATCGATTCCCGGCCACCACACAAACGCTCTGGCTAAGTACTTCATTTTTACCCCTCCCAGATGACCCTCATGAAGCTCATTGAGCACTCTATCCTTCAATTTGAGTGGAATTACTACTCTGGATCCACACATCAAGGTTCCTCGGCACACTGACAGCTGTTCTCTTCTCGGCGAGAATGCTGGCAACAGTGGTTCGCCATGTGCTGGCCATCCCTTCACCGTTAAATCATAGACCCTGGAGAGTGTCGGGTCATTTCGTGTTTCCTTTTCTATGTTTGCATTCGTCACAGGTAGACATTCGACTATGGTCGAGTGGAATATCTCCACAGGATCCACTGCAGGTGCTTCTTCCACCGTCGGCAACGGTAGGCGCAACAATCCATCAGCATTCCCATGCTGTTTAGTTCCTTTGTACTCGATGTCATATTGGTGTGCCCCTAGGAAAAGGGACCACCTCTGTAGCCGTTGTGCTGTTATTATCGGGACTCCCTTCTTAGGGTTGAAAATGGAGACAAGAGGTTGATGATCAGTTAGTAGAGTAAATTTCTGTCCGTGCAGGTAGTGATTGAACTTCTTCACCCCCCACACCAGGCTGAGGGCCTCTCTGTCAATCTGGGCATAGTTACGCTCGGCTGCAGTTAACGAGCGTGACGCAAAAGCTATCGGCCTCTCTGAACCATCAAGGGATTTATGTGACAGTACCGCTCCAACGCCGTAGGGAGATGCATCACACGCCAGTCTTATCGGTAGTGATGGGTTGTAGTGAGCCAATACTTCTCTTGAAGTGATCAGGCCTTTACACTTCTGAAAGGCCCGCTTACATTCATCGCTCCATTTCCATGCTACTCCAGTTTGTAGCAGGGCGTTCAGTGGGTGCAGAATTGTGGACAAATTCGGCAAAAACTTATGGTAGTAATTCACCAATCCGAGGAATGACCTCAGTTGCGACACATTTTCAGGCGCTGGAGCCTTAACTACCGCTTCAATTTTGTCAGGGGACTTATGTAACCCCTCTTCATCAATCACGTGGCCACAATACGATATTTGTTTCTTTAAAAACTCGCACTTGGGGCGATTGGCTCGTAGCCCATGTTCTCTTAGTCTAGTGAGCACCTGCTCTAGGTTGGCAAGGTGTTCACTGTCATTTTCACCTGTCACTAGGATGTCGTCCAAGTAACACTGAGTCCCCGGAATCCCTTGCAGGACTTGTTCCATCGCTCTTTGCCATATAGCCGGAGCTGATGCAACTCCGAATACCAGTCGATTATACTGGTAAAGACCTTTGTGAGTGTTTATCGTGAGATATTTCGTAGAGGATTCTTCAACCTCCATCTGCAAATATGCTTGCGCTCGGTCAATTTTTGTAAAATGTTTCCCTCCAGATAGTGAGGCGAAAATATCTTCTATCCTCGGAAGAGGATACTGTATTGTGTGAAGGACTGGGTTCACAGTCACCTTGAAGTCCCCACAGATGCGAACCTTCCTTGGCTCCTCAGACTTATTGTTTAACGTTTTCTTCATGACAGGAACGATGGGTGTCGCCCACTCGCTCCAGTCTACCTTAGTTAACACGCCTGCATTCTCCAGATTCTCCAGCTCTGCCTCGACGGCTGGGCGAATTGCATACGGTACCGGTCTTGCTTTGAAAAACTTGGGAATTGCATTCTCTTCTATTTTTATCGAGGCGGTTATGCCTTTAAGAGTTCCCAGTTCTTGTTGAAATACCTAATTAGTGTTAGCCAAGATTTTTGACAATCGTCCAGGTGTGACATCATCATCCTTTTTACCAGCCACCGTCAGTGCCTGAATGGAGTGCCAGTCTAAACTTATCTTTCTGATCCATTCACGTCCCAATAACGGTGGTCCACCATCTTGCAGTATGTACAGATACAATTTCTGTATTTCCTTGCCGTTGTATTCGACAGACACCCTTATTTTCCCTCTGGGGTATACTTTCTGCCCCGTATATGTCTTCAAGACAATGGATGTGTCTTTCAAGGGTATGTGTGAGAATAGCCGCTCGTAGTCTCGTCGATTCATGATGGTCAGGGCTGATCCTGTATCCAATTCCATTTTGACTTGGGACCCTGCTATCGTGAGGGTGACCCAAATGGTTCGGTGATCCTCTTTTGTGATTACGTTGTGTAGTTTGAGACAGCTTAGTCTCTTGTTCCCGGATTCACTATCGCTCTTCTGGTCTTCGGAACTACTGTCCGTCATCTTTTGTACTTTCCTGTACTTTTCCTTAGTAGTCTTTTTGTTGTCGTTAGTCTTCTTCCCGGACCTGCAAACTCGTGCAATGTGTCCCATCTTTCCGCATTGCCTGCATGTTTTGTCCTTGGACCAGCAGTCCTTCTGGTCATGGGTTGTTCTGCCGCAGCGATAACATTTTTCAAATCCCCGTGTCATTTCATGGGTGCCGTATTCCTGTGGCTTTTGCTGTATTTCCGCAGCTCCCCTTGCTGCTGCTTCGTACGATACTGCCACGCTGAAAGCCTTATCTAGCGTCAGCTCTTTCTCTTGAGAGTAACCTCTTCTGGGTTCCTTCACTCAGGAGTCCACAGACAAATTTGTCCCGTAGGGTATCTGCCAGTCCTGCTCCGAACTGGCAGTGCTTTGATAGCTTGCGTAGTTCCGTAAGGTAATCAGCATTGCTCTCATCTTTATGCTGATTTCTCCTGTGGAATTTAAATCTTTCTGCTATCAGCAGCGGTGTAGGATTTAGGTGTTCCTGTAGGATATCAACAATTTCGTTAAAACTCTTCTCCATCGCTTTGACTGGAGTGATCAGGTTCCGCAATAGGCCGTACGTTCTTGCGCCCATTAAGTTTAGTAGTACCGATGCCTTTTTCTCATCGGCTACTTCATTTGCCTTGCAATATACTTCGACTCTTTCCACATATGTGGTCCAGTCTTCTATTGCATTATCGAAGGCAGTGATATTGCCAGTCTTTGGCATCTTGGAGATCTAAGATGGCGCCTCCCGCGCTTTGCCTTCTTCCCCGATTGAACAAAATGGCACCTTCCGCGCTTTGCCTTCTTCCCCGCTGGATTAAGATGGCGCCTCCCACGCTTTCTGTCTTTTCCGCTGCTGCCAGCGCTGTTGCTGGCATTTTTATGCCTTGATGGCGACGCCCTATGGTCTTCGCGCACTTCCCCCCGCGCTACTGCCAACGCCGCTCTCCGCGGTCCCCGTGGCAAACTGCAGCTCCTCCCGGCTTTCTGCGCTTCTAATTTCTTTTATTTTAATTACTGTTCCTGTCGTCAGAGCAGACCCTATGGGACACTTTCCTCCCTCTTCTCGGGTCTGTACGCTGCCCGGCTTCGTAGCACCGGCCGCGCCCTGTGTGCTCCACCCTCTCTCTCTCTCTCCTCTTCCCGACAACGCTGCTCAGCCCCGTTGAAAAGCCACCCGATCGAGTTCTAGCCCGTCGCAGCCCAGGAAGGATCAGTGTACTACCTGCCACCAGCCCGATTAGCTGGAACACCATAGACTGGATAACCAAGCCCAGCTCTCGACAGCCTCTCCTGCAAATCTTCGAATTCAATGAATCAGAGGGCGGTTGCCCACGGTCGACGCCCATTTCTTCTGTTTGTTTTTTTTTCTTTTTGGATTTCTTCCTTTTGGCTTCGACCTCTAATAACTTCACTTCAGGGATGGATCCCCGTGAGGTGGTGCAGAACTGCAGGTAAGTTCGGATCTGTTCGTCGCCAATGTAATGTCCGTGTGTAATTGAGACACGGACTGCAGAAGTTGGTTATAACAGGTGTTTACTGAATGGAGACAAAACTGGAACTACTATACAAAGTTACTACACAGGCTTATATACAGGGGTGGTCACTACTGGTACTGCAGTATACAGGGGCTGCAGAATATAGTTCCTTCTTCAAGGTACATACACTACAGGAACCAAATGTAATATTTCCAAGTTTGCTGACGACACGAAACTAGGTGGGATTGTGAGTTGTGAGGAGGATGCAAAGAGGCTTCAAGGCGATTTAGACAAGTTGAGTGAGTGGGCAAATACATGGCAGATGCAGTATAACATGGATAAATGTGAAGTTATCCATTTCGGTAGGAAAAACAGTGAAGTAGAGTATTATTTAAACAGTGCTAGATTGGGAAATGCTGATATACAAAGGGACCTGGGTGTCCTTGTACACCAGTCACTGAAAGCAAACATGCAGGTGCAGCAAGCAGTTAGGAAGGCAAATGGTATGTTGGCCTTCATTGCAAGAGGATTTGAGTACAGGAGCAAGGATGTCTTACTACAGTTCTACAGGGCCTTGGTGAGACCACACCTGGAGTACTGTGTGCAGTTTTGGTCTCCTTACCTAAGAAAGGATATACTTGCCATAGAGGGAGTGCAGCGAAGGTTCACCAGACTGATTCCTGGGATGGCAGGACTGTCATATGAGGAGGGATTGGGTTGACTAGGTCTGTATTCACTAGAGTTTAGAAGAATGAGAGGGGATCTCATTGAAACGTATAAAATTCTGACAGGGCTAGACAGACTGGACGCAGGGAGGATGTTTCCCCTGGCTGGGGGGGGTCTAGAACGAGGGGTCACAGTCTCAGGATACAGGGTAGGACATTTAAGACTGAGGTGAGGAGAAATTTCTTCACCCAGAGGGTCATGAACCTGTGGAATTCTCTACCACAGAAGGCTGTGGAGGCCAAGCCACTGAATATATTTAAGAAGGAGATAGATAGATTTCTAGACACAAAAGGCATCAAGGGGTATGGGGAGAGAGCGGGAATATGGTACTGAGAGAGAGGATCAGCTATGATCATATTGAATAGCGGAGCAGGCTCGAAGGGCCGAATGGCCTACACATGCTCCTATTTTCCTGTTTCAATTCCCACGATGATTTGGGCTGTGCATTACATTCCTACGATGATTTGCCGCAGTGCATTCTATTTCCATTGAGGTGTTTTTCCATAGTGATGAAGCCAATGCATGACCGACGTCTCCTGATTTGCCAACCAGATGATTGAACCGATTCCTGCCATCTGACTGGTCTGGGGAACATCACTGACAACTCAAAAATCGAGCAGGTGTCCATGTGCAATAAGAAATGGCAAACAGTCTGTTTGGCTGTGGAGTGAGCTTGTGTTAGTGCACAACAGGGTATGGCCTCCATTAAAATAGTGGGCAGAGGATGCGTTGAGTTTCAGCACTTATATCGCCATTGGTCATTTCTAGTTTGTGACTGTGATTTCTAGATTGTACGGGGAGTACAGCCCTGGTTTGACCTGACCCGTGTGTTGCACCAGAAAGACTGACCAGATGTTGTACCAATTCTGGCATAAATTTCATATCGGCTAATGGCCATTCACATTGTTAGGGAAGAGATCGTGTAGCAAATTGTGGCACATCGCAAACCGAATCATTTCCTTTCAGACACTCAGCCCGTGCAGCTGTGTGTTATCAGTCAGGGCCGCTGGAGAAGTTTTCCCACACAACTGATTCTCTGTCACTAATGTAAATCACATGATAGAGATCGAGGACCCTGGATCCTTTTAATGCAAATGCAATTCAGTGACTAATGAAAATCACCCGGCTTCTCTCACCCATTGTTTTATGTTCAAACATGAGAGAACAATAATATGGTGCTGCTTATCTGACTTTGTGACAGGAAACAATGCTTTAACATCTGAATCTCGTGCCCAGGTAATTGACCCCATTGCAGCAGACCCACTCCCTGGGGTAATACCTCCTTTACCCTTCACACTCCCCACACTGCCCGCCTCTTCTCTTCCTCTACTGCAGTATAACTACCAGTAAGCAGAAAACAACAACAATTCTTGCAGTTGTATAGTGACTTTAACGTAGAAAATCATCCCAAGGCGTTTCACAGAGGCTCAATCAAAATAAAAATGGATATTGAGCCAAAGGAGGAAGGCTGAGAGGTGAGTCTTAAGAGGGCATTAAAGGAGGAGAGGGAGCTGGAAAAACAGAGGGGTTTATGGTGGGAATCCCAGAGTGAGGTTTAGGCAGCGAGTTGTTACGATCTAGAATGAACTGCTTGAAAGGGCAGTGGAAGCCGATTCAAAAGTAACTCCCAAAGACGAATTGGATAAATACTTGAAGGGGAGAATTTTTCAGGGCTAAGGGGAAAGAGCGGGGAGTGGGGCTAATTGGAGAGTTCTTTCAAGGAGCCAGTACAGGCACAATGGGCCGAATGGCCTCCTTCTGTGCTGTCTGATTCTATCATTCTATAGGTGCTTGATAGGGCAGCCGCCAATGGTGGGGCAAAGAAGGGGTGCGCATGAGGCCAGTATCGGAGGAACGAAGAGTTCTTGGGGTTGTAGGACTGGAGGAGGCTACAGAGGTAGGGACGGGCGAGGCAATGGAGGGGTTAATATAAGAATTTTAAACGTGAGACACTGGGGCCAATGTAACTCAGCAACTAGTTTTGATCGTCTAAGGGGTTTGGAGAGGAATTTCCCAGATATTTATTTCTCCAAATTAGCCCGGGTTTTTATTTGGTTTTCACCTTTCACAGGAGATCACATGTTGCCCCTAATTTTTTTTTGGGGTGCGCGGCCCTTTCAAATCCGCAAAATGTCACATTTGTAAAGCCGGTCCTGGGCTGCTCGGGACCGATAGACAGCTGCCCAGCTTAGAGGCAACGTTAGTAGGGTGGAGTGTATATATTGCGATACACAAGGTATCACAGTTGTAGGACAGGATGGGTGGACCAGATGGTCTTTACCTGGCCGTCATTGTTCGTATGTTTGTGAGGACAGGGGTGATGGGTGAGTGGGACTTGGTGCAGGATAGGGTAAAGGCAGTAGAGTCCTGGATGATGGGGGTTAGGAGAGCATTGGAATAGTCAAGTGTGAAAAGGGCATGGGAAAGGGTTCCAGGAGCTGATGGGCTGAGGCAGGGGCGGAGGTAAACAATGCAATGAAGCTGGAAGTAGGCAGTCTTTGTGATGGAGTGGACATGGGCTTCAGCCAAGAGGGAGGATGGGTAATTTGCTGCTCTTGAGCCAGTCATTAGACACAGGAATGGATCAGTAATGGCTTGCTCTTCATCTTCTTCCACTTCCCTGTGGAAGATGCCTGGCTTTCATCCGGTGCATCCCCACCGGGGTGGGGGTGGGTGTGGGGTGGGTGTAGGGTGGGGGGAGGGTGTAGGGTGGGGGTGGGTGTGGGGTGTGGGTGTAGTGTAGGGTGGGGGTGGGTGTAGGGTAGGGGTGTAGGGTGGGGGTGGGTGTAGGGTGGGTGTAGGGTAGGGGTGGGGGTGGGTGTAGGGTGGGTGTAGGGTAGGGGTGGGGGTGGGTGTAGGGTAGGGGTGGGGGTGGGTGTAGGGTGGGGGTAGGGGTAGGGTGGGGGTGGGTGTAGGGTGGGTGGGGGTGGGTGGTGGGTGTAGGGTGGGGGTGGGTGTAGGGTAGGGGTGTAGGGTGGGGGTGGGTGTAGGGTAGGGGTGTAGGGTGGGGGTGGGTGTAGGGTAGGAGGGTGGGGGTGGGTGTAGGGTGGGGGTGGGTGTAGGGTAGGGGTGGGGGTGGGTGTCGGGTGGGGGTGGGTGTGGGGTGGGGTAGGGGTGGGGGTGTAGGGTGGGGGGGTAGGGGTGGGGGTGTGTGTAGGGTGGGGGAGGGTGTAGGGGGTGGGGGTGTAGAGGGTGGGGGAGGGTGTAGGGGGTGTAGAGGGTGGGGGAGGGTGTAGAGGGTGGGGGAGGGTGTAGGGGGTGGGGGAGGGTGTAGGGGGTGGGGGTGTAGAGGGTGGGGGAGGGTGTAGGGGGTGGGGGTGTAGGGTGGGAGGGGGTGGTGGGGGTGTAGGGTGGGAGGGGATGGTGTAGGGTGGGAGGGGCTGGTGGGGGGTGTAGGGTGGGGGGTGTAGGGGGGGTGGGGGTGTAGGGTGGGGGAGGGTGTAGTGGGGGTGTAGGGTGGGAGGGGCTGGTGGGGGTGTGGGGTGGTGGGTGGGGTGGGGGAGGGTGTAGGGGGTGGTAGACTTTCAGCTCGTGGGTTCTCCAAATCTCCCACCATAAATTCAGCAGAAACTGCTCCCCCCTCCCCCCCCGGAGAAACCGTGTAAACAGCCATTTCTGGGGGGTTCCTGGGTGATAAGGTGCGGTCAAGAGAACCTTGACAGAAGGTTTCACCCGACTGAAACGTTGACCGCTCGACTGTGCCCCACAAATCCACACTGACTGCACGAGTTCCTCGTTAATCACCTTCGCCAGAAAAACATTTGACCTTTTCCCCAACTTTTCACTCATGTATGTTGCCCCATTTTTTGGAGCTCCGGAATCCCCAGAGCAGCGCCATCTCTATCAACGTTACTTTTTAGTAAACTCTACTTCTCTGAAAATTGACAAAAGACCGGGGAATTAGTCTCCTATCTCTAATCTGAGCTCCCCGGGCTCCCGCAGCTGAAGGTTGTTTAATGAGGTCTGTAATTCAGCAGGGCTTTGTGGGTCAGTGCTCTCAATAATTGTCCAATAACTCAGCATGTTGTCTCATTTACAAAGTGCTTTCGGATCGTGCACTCCAACTGCAACTAACCGTAATGCGAGTGCCAATGATAACTCAACCCAGGCCGATTAATTCAGCCTAGACCAACAAGTCCAGCGATGGGAGCCGAGCACTTTCTTGCTCTGTGTGATTAAGTATCGCACTACACGGGGCATTTAGCCGTTTGGTCATTGGGGGATCCCTGCCAAGCACTTTTGGGGGTGAATTTCCTTTGCCAGAAGTGTGAACGGGCTTCCGACCAAGTTACGATGGCGGAGCAGGAGCAGCTCCAAGGAAATTCTCAGTCTTTATCGGGAAGACAGGGAGATTGGATGAGGTCTGGGAGTAGGGCAGTCTCCTTATCCTTTCCACAGCAGAATGGCACTTCACTTGGGAAGGGGAGTGGAAATTAAAATAAAGTTTAAGTGCCACACCCGCAGTGACTGAGGGAGCAGCCGTTCGCCACAGATTAGGAAGGACCTAAGTTCGCCTCATGGTCCAAACTGGTTAGTTGATCTCAGCCGATGCTACAATAGGTCTCGGCACTCCGGGGTCAGGGATACGATCATCACCAGTGTTCCCGCTCTGCTCTCTATCCCTGCTGGAAGTACATGCATGCTGACGTTGGTTGCGGACAGGACTAGATTGGACTGTGATTCCCCCTGCAGTTGAGCAGCCTGTTTACACTCACTGTTAAGGGTCACACATAAATAATAGTTATTTGGGAATGGTATTGGAAAGTGACTAGTGCCCTAGATAGGAAACAATGCCTTCAGGAGAGATGGGGAAGGGAGGAGAGAAGGGAGGACAGGACAGGAGAGGACAGCAGGGGAAGGGAGGACAGGAGAGGGGGGGAGGGAGGAGAGGAGGGAAAAGGAGGAGAGAGGGGGGACAGGAGAGGAGGGAAAGGGAGGAGAGAGGGGGGACAGGAGAGGAGGGAAAGGGAGGAGAGAGGGAGGGAAAGGGAGGAGAGAGGGGGGAAGGGAGGAGAGGAGGGAAAAGGAGGAGAGGGGGACAGGAGAGGAGGGAAAGGGAGGCGAGAGGGGGGACAGGAGAGGAGGGGAAGGGAGGCGAGGGGAGGAGAGGAGGGGAAGGGAGGAGAGAGGGGGACAGGGGGGGACAGGAGAGGAGGGGAAGGGAGGAGAGAGGAGGGGGAGAGGAGGGGAAGGGAGGGGAGAGGGGGGACAGGAGAGGAGGGAAAGGGAGGAGAGGGGACAGGAGAGGAGGGGAAGAGAGGGGGGACAAGAGAGGAGGGGAAGGGAGGAGAGAGGGGTGTTTATTGGATCTGCTGTAGATACTGCCTCAGTTACATTGGCATCCCCCATTCCCATAAGCAGCCTGAGCACCTTACGTTTATGGGAGCTAACTCACACAGCCCCATTTTTACTTGTATGATAGTGTGACCCAGGGGTGTAACACAGCAGACAAGAGGAAGGGAGAGAAGGGTCGAAGAGAAGATGGAAGGGCGGGGGGGAGAAGGAGCAGGGAGAGGAAGGGAGGAAATTTGAAAAAAATGGCAGAGAAAATTGGCAAGAAAAAATAAATAAATGTTTAACAAAGAGACAACGGCACCATTGTTGGGAGACAATGATTTAATGGATTTCTTTATGAGAGAAAATGGGTAACCTGGTTCATCCATGGAAGAACAGTAAAGTATTATTTGGGAACAAAGGAAGGAATCTTCGAGGAGCAGTGACACTGGCACAGGTCCATGAGAAAAAGCCCAGATCTAAAGCAGCTGGAATGAGGGCCTCGGGAGAGTGACTGACAGCTCCAGAGGCCAGAGCAGTCAATGACATTACATTGAAAGGCAGTCATTTAAGAGATAACAATGTTAGGGCAATTACCTTTACAGCTATAACCTGCCTCTGACCTCTGAAAACAAAAGGCCAGACCCATTGCCAATGAATGCAGGCGTTCTTCACACAGGCCGGTTGGGATTGTGGTGGAGGTGGAGTAGGAAAACAGAAGTCTAACCACGACAGATGTTGCTCTCCAGCTCACGATCCCTTGGCGTGGGTACATTTTGCCTCAGTCCCATTCAATATCAACAACAACAACTTGCATTTATATAGCGCCTTCAATGTAGTAAAACATCCTAAGGTGCTTCACAGGAATGTTATCAAACAAAATTTGACACCGCGCCACATAAGGAGATATTAGGACAGATGACCAAAAGCTTGGTCAAAAAGGTAGGTTTTAAGGAGCACCTTAAAAAAGAGGCAGAAAGGTTTAGGAAGGGAATTCCAGAGCTTAGGGCCAAGGCAGCTGAAGGCACGGCCATCAATGAAGGAAGTGGGAATGCACAAGAGGCCAGAATTGGAGGAGTGGCGGTTTGTGGGGCTGGAGGAGATTACAGAGATAGGGAGGGGTGAGCCATAGAGAGATTTGAAAACGAGGATGAGGAGAAACTTCTTCACTCAGAGGGTAGTAAATCTATGGAATTTGCTACCCCAGAGAGCTGTGGAAGCTGCAACATTAAATAAATTTAAAATGGAGATAGACAGTTTCCTAGCAGGTAAGGGAATTAGGGGTTACGGGGAGAGGGCAGGGAAGTGGACGTGAGTCTAGATTCGGATCAGCCATGATCCTATTGAATGGCGGAGCAGGCCCGAGGGGCCGTATGGCCTACTCCTGCTCCTACTTCTTATGTTCTTATGTTAATGTAGGTCAGTGAGCACAGGGTGATGGGTGAACGGGACTTGGTGCGAGTCAGGACACGGGGCAGTGAGCACAGGGTGATGGGTGAACGGGACTTGGTGCGAGTCAGGACACGGGGCAGTGAGCACAGGGTGATGGGTGAACGGGACTTGGTGCGAGTCAGGACACAGGCAGCTGGGTTTTGGATGAGCTGAAGTTTACAGAGGGTGGAAGTTCTCACTTTACCTGCTGACTTGTGAATGAGCACACATCACATAAACACTGGGATAAGCACTGGACAGGGCAAAGTGACACTTTCAACAGGCCCAATAAAGAACCTCAGCACAGGAAAATTCCATCATCACCAATGGGCAATATGAATTTCTTAGACTGTCAAACTGCTGTGTCCAGTTCTGGTCTTGTAGTTAAAGGAGACACTTGTGTTTTGATCAATGCAGCAGAGAGACATTAAAATGGTCCTTGATAGACCAGGTGCTGAAATATGCAGAAAGGGTTAAGATAATTTGTTTAAATAAAGAGTGTTTTATATAGAAACTTCTGGAAATAATAGAAGTTAACAGGTTATGGAGATTAATTTGCCACAAAATGAATTGCCACAGGATGTTGATTTTGGCCTAACTTTCAATTCATTCAGGCTGGCTGTTACACAGCTTGATACGGTGTGAAGATTGAAGGCAGGAGAGATGGTAGTTTTAAGGAAAACAACGATTACAAATGTTTAAAATAAATCAAGAACACCCTGACAGTAAAAGCTTGTTTCTGGATTTGTGTCTGTTGAGATTTACTTTACACCAAAATAGAGTCAGAAACTAAACGAACGCAGTGGAGGCACTAACTGACTGAGTTCAACATACCATTGCCGGGGCCTCTCTGGGGTCGGGCTCAGGGGCGAGTCAGGCCAGCAGCAGTGATCACAAGACCCTTACACGGCTTGGGCTCAGGGTCCCTTCACATGCCATTTTTAGCAGGACCAGTTTTGCAGAATGTCATAGATGGTGTCTAAACAGAGTAGATGGCAAATCGAATGGATCCCTCGACCCCACTGTGTGACCCCTGACATAACTGTGTGACCCCCGACCTGACTGTGCGACCCCCGACCCGACTGTGTGACCCCGACGCCACTGTGTGATCCCCGACCCCACTGTGTGACCCCCGACCCCACTGTGTGACCCCCGACCCGGCTGTGTTATTTCCCCCCCCCCACATGTTGGTTCCAGAGTCACAGTGTAAACTGCGGTCCTCTGACCATCAGGTCCCAAGGGAGCAAAGTTTATCCAGGACAGGGAGGAATATTTTAGCAATACCTCAAATCGTCCCCTTATTGGTCACAGCTCCAGGCGACAGTGTGAAAAAATATTAATTGTTGCCAAATGACCCCAATGGTTGTGTTTGCGTCTGCAATGTGACTTGGTGATTTGGAGGTTTGACACTAACATGGTGAGACTGAGTGATGAACCGCGTGGGAGAGCTAATTAGACAGGATAAAGGAGGTAATGAGAATAAGGACGGGCTGTCAAGGTAATTGTAGGGAGAGGGTGGGTAAAAGAGAGGTTGTAAAGGGCAGTGTCGGGCAGGCTTTCATTCCCAGGCTGCTGCAAAGTATTTAACCTAATGAACAGAGCGAAGGCAGACCTGAGTCACAGCCTTCAGAAGCAGCCTTTAGGGAGTAGAGAACAAAGCATTTTATCTCCATACTTTTAATTAAAATGTGATGTATAAGATAGTAAAGTGTATAGAAAAGTTAAATGTAAGGAATGTCATGAAAGTAGGACAAGGGGCATTGGTCCAAATGGGCAAAAAAGCAGATTCTTCATCACCCAGAGAGTGATTGACATCTGGAGTGGAGCCTTGGTCCGATATTGAGGGTGCCAACCCTGATAGAGCCAATTTGATGCTGTGCTGATGGGGTCGGAGGTTCACCTGGACAGATGGGCCGAATGGCCGCCTTCACCTGCAGCCCCTCAGTGAAGAAAGTAAAGCGGAAACTTGGAGCACTGAAATGTTACAAGTTTTGAAGATGAACTTCTTGTTAGAAGAGCTACTATGAGGAATTGTAAAGCAAAATAAAAAAGGGAAATAAACTGAGTGAAAGTTTCCCTGTGAAGTAAGAGCATATTTCACAAAGAGTGAAAGTCTCCAGTTTACATTCCTCCTTACCCATTTCACGCACCCCATCCAAAAATAACTCAATATTCAGAAGTTCCACTTGCTCAAATCCCATCCTGAGGGGTACCCAGCCCACACCCTGTACTTAAACTAATCCAAGCACAGTGACATCTGGTAATGGATTTTAAACAGCCCAGTGCTGTTCTGGAATATTCTGCATCGGGCTTGCCCAGAATCTCAGTGTTGTAAACAGTGCGCAGTGGAAAACAACTTTATTATTTGTAATCTATTAAAAGTCCTTTATTATGTAAAGACATATGATCTGATCTGTCTGCTGATGCAATACAAATGCCAGTTTGCTAGTTCCTGGTCTCATCTTACCCAGCATATAAAGATTGCACAAGTCCCCAGTAAGGGCACGGACTCCCCTATCGAGGGCTTGTCTTTAGTGATTGTAATAAATCCATGTAGTGAGACAAGGACTCGAAGAGGCGAGGTATTAGGATTAATACGAGTACTTTATTAACAACTGGGAAACACATTTACAGACAGCCTGCATCAGCATCCTGGCATTCCACCTTGTGCTGCCCTTGACAGGAAGCAAAACCTCTGACATTAACAGGAAGCAAACCTCTGACCTTAGCAGCAGCATTGGCTACAGCACCACCTGGTGGATAACCTTAATCATAACATCCCAGATTACTATATCCTCCCCCTTAAGATTTCAGTATGAATTTCTTAACAAACAACCATTCCTGAGGGTCACATAAGGAGTCTCCATCATGTTCCATACTTGACGAATCTAACAGTTCAGTATCAATCTCTCTGGTGGCTTGCGAGTCTTTGTGAATGTCTAACAGTAAAGTCCCTGCTTGTTTGTGGTGAAGCCACCAGCTGCTCCTGAGCAGTGGTCAGAGTATCTGACTCTGCAACAATGGTTTCCTCTTGACGAATAGGTTCCTGTGGAATTGTCTCTGTCCCTGGTGGTGGCACCACAGATGCACTTGGATGTCTTCAGTCATTGCATCTGGAACCTTCATTTCAATTTCCCCTTGTCTGGGAAGTATCTGACCTACATGTCTGCGTATTACCCCACCATCTCCCAACATGACCTTGTATGATACTGGACCTGTCATTGAGTCGATGAAGCCAGGAATCCACTTTGGTCCATAACTGAAATTCCTGGTAAGGACCGCATCTCCTTCTCCAAAACTTCGGCTCTTTGTTCTTTTGTCATGGTTCTCTTTTTGTTTGTTTTGTCTGTTTTCCATTTCCCTTTTTAGGTCTGGGTGGACAAGGTCAAGAGTGGAGCGTAGTCTATGACCTAATAACATCTCAGCAGGAGAGAGTCCTGTGGTGGATTGAGGTGTTATTCTGTAGCTGAACAGAACCCGTGACACTTTGGCTGCTAAACTCCCTTCTGCACTTTTTTTCATCATCTCCTTAAATGTTTGTACGGCTCTCTCCGCAAGTCCATTCGAGGACGGATGATATGGAGCCGAGGTCACCTGCACTATGCCATTTTTTCTCAAGAACTCTTTTGTCTCTGTACTCACAAAACAAGTGGCATTGTCACTCACCACGATCTCCAGTAGCCCTTGATTACTGAAGCTCCGACGCAGGCAGTCTATAGTAGTAGTGGCGGAAGCAGAATTTACAGGATAAACATCCATCCATTTGGAATGTGCATCAATGATTATGAGGAACATCTTCCCCATGAATGGACCCGCATAATCTAAGTGCAATCTTCTCCATGGTTTATCCGGCCACTCCCAGGGGTGGAGAGGAGCCACTGCTGGTGCCTTCCGGTGTTCCTGACAAGTGCTGCATGTCTTGACTAGATTTTCTATCTCCTCATCTAGCATTGGCCACCACAAATAACTCCTAGCCAAGACTTTCATACGCGAGACCCCAGGATGACACTGATGTAGTTGCTCTAGGATAGACTGTCGTGCTGGCTGTGGAATAATCACTCGTGCTCCCCACAACACGCAACCATCCTGCACACTCAGCTCTGTTTTCCTGACACTGTAGGGTGTGAAGTCAGCCCCTTCCGGATGCTGTGGCCATCCCCTCACCACATATTCTCGAACTCTAGACAGTACTGGATCTTTACCTGTCCATGTTCTTACTTGCTCTGCAGTCACAAGTGCCGTGTCAGTGTCCTCCAACATCAAAACTCTGTCCTCTGGAGCTGCACGGATAGGTGTGCCTGGCAGTGGAAGACAGCTCAAGGCATCTGCGTTCCCATGGTACTTGCCCGCCTTGTAGACGATGACATACTCATATGCCCTCAACGTCACTGCCCACCTCTGGATCCGGGATGACACCATCTGTGGAACTGCTTTCATTTCATTGAAAAGAGAGAGAAGAGGTTTATGATCAGTGCATATGGTGAACTTCCTGCCATATATGTACTTGTGGAACCTCTGTAACCCAAATATTACTGCTAACCCCTCTTTGTCTAACTGGGAATAGTTTTTTTCCGCTGGTGTTAGAGTTCGGGACATAAACATTATTGGTCTTTCAGTTCCATCTTCCATGCAGTGTGAAAGAACTGCCCCCACCCCGTAAGGTGAAGCATCATAAGAGAGAATTATGTCTTTCTCTGCATTGTAGTGAACCAGCACATCCGATGACAGCATCAGTTTCTTGGACTGTTCAAATGAAACCCCCTGCTCCTCTCCCCACTGCCACTGTGTCTCCTTGCGCAGTAGTTTGTGAAGAGGTGCTAACACAGTTGACAAGTTTGGTAAAAACCTGTTATAATAGTTCAGCAGTCCCAGGTAAGCTTTTAACTCAGCCACATTTGTAGGAGCCGGGGCGTCATGCAGTGCTTGTACCTTCTCCTTGAGTGGATGGAGCCCGGTGGCGTCCACTCTGTGTCCCAGGAACACTGCCTCATTCCCCAGGAAAGTGCACTTACTCCTCTTGAGCCAGAACCCTGCCCTCTCCAATCTCTGTAGTACCTCTCTGAGTGCTCAGATGCTCCTGGTCGGTTCTTCCCATCACCAGAATGTCATCCAGATAGATGGAAACATGTGGAATCCCTTGCAGTACACCTTCGATTGTCCTCTGGAAGATAGCTGGACTAGATGAGACACCAAACGGTAAATGGTTATATGTAAACAAGCCCTTGTGTGTATTTATGGTGACATACTTCTTTGATTCGTCAGCCAGTGTAATCTGTAAGTAGGCATGACTCATATCCAACTTTGTGAATTTCTTTCCTCCAGCCAGGTTTGCAAAGAGATCCTCTGTTTTGGGAATTGGATACTGCTCTAGTTTGGACACCCGATTGACAGTCAATTTATAGTCTCCACAGAATCTTACCGAATTGTCTGGTTTTAAAACAGGTACTATGGGAGCTGCCCATTCCGAACATTTCACTGGCTCCAGTATGTTCTCTCTCAGTAGACGGTCAAGCTCAGCCTCTACCTTTGGCTTCATGGCATAAGGCAGAGGTCGTTGTTTAAAAAACCTTGGCGGTGCCTCGTCTACATAAATCTTAGCTGGGGGGCCATTAAATGTGCCAAGTTCCTCCTTGAACACATTCTCATGTTCACTCAACACTTCTTGCAAAGTCAACTGTTTGCCCGCATCTATTTGATGTACTGCTCCCCAGTCTAATTTAAGTTCTTTTATCCAGCCCCGACCTAACAGGTTTGGTCCGGTACCCGATACGATAACTACAGGTAGCTGTTCCACTGTGTCCCTGTGTTGCAGAGTTACCTTAGCTGTACCTAATGTCGCTACTCGTTCACCTGTATATGTTTTAAGATGCAGGGAGCAAGGCTTTAACTCTGGAACTTTTGCACGGTTCCACAATTTTGAGTACTCTGCCTTGTTCATTATGGTCACGCCGCACCCTGTATCCACTTCATAGTTCACCTTAGAGTCATTTACTGTCAGTTGCAATGTGATAGGAGTCACTTTTGGAATGTTCTCTAACATGCTATACATTATGAACATGTCCTCTTCTTCCTCAGCTTCCCTGCTGATGTGGTGTGCTCCATGTTTTTTCACTTCTCTCCCTTGGTTTTGCTGTCCTCCCCCTTTTGGTTTGGATTCCTCCACAGGTGATTTCGCCCTGCAAGCTCGTTTTATGTATCCTTGTTTCCCACACTTGTAGCACTTTTCCTCCAGAAACCGGCATTCCCTCGCCAGGTGATCGCCCTTGCATCCATAACATGCCTTCACATGCTCACGTTGTGGTTTCTGATGCATGTTCAACTTGTGCACAACAACCTGACCTGCAACTTGCGTAGCTTTAGCCCTGTCTGAACCCTGTATTTCTTTTACATCTCGGTTTGCTGTCTCTATGGCTTGAGCAAGTTCCAATGCTTTTTCATAAGTAAGCCCAGTCTCAGATAATAATCTGCACTGCATTCGGTCGTCCATTATTCTGCAAACTAGCCCATCTCTCAGCATTTCCTTGAGGTTGTTTCCATAATTGCAATCTTGTGCTAATTTACGCAACACCGCTACATAGTCCATTACACTCTCTTCCTCTTTCCTGTTCATTGAATTAAACTTGAACCGCTGTACAATCTCACTAGGCTTAAGGTTGAAATGTTCTTTTAGCAAGGTCACTAATTCAACAAATGATTTGTCTCCAGGCTTTTCAGGACTGAGCAGATTTTTCATCAAACTGTAGGTTTGGCTTCCCACTGAACTAAGCAGAATGGCTTTCCTTTTTCCGGCATCATTTATTTCATTTGCTTCAAAAAAATAACCCAACACTTCACAGTATTCTTCCCAGGTTTGTGCTTGAATATCAAAAGCGGAAACCGTTCCTACCGTGGCAGCCATGCTCTCTTCCAGCTTGTAGCTAACTTTAGCTCGTGATTTTGTTGTTTAAACACCCCGGCAGACTTTTCTTCTTTATGCAGGGTCCTTAAGTTGCCTCGTCGCCAAATGTGATAAATCCATGTAGTGAGACAAGGACTCGAAGAGGCAAGGTATTAGGAATAATACGAGTACTTTATTAACAACTGGGAAACACATTTACAGACAGCCTGCATCAGCATCCTGGCATTCCACCTTGTGCTGCCCTTGACAGGAAGCAAAACCTCTGACCTTAACAGGAAGCAAACCTCTGACCTTAGCAGCAGCATTGGCTACAGCACTGCCTGGTGGATAACCTTAATCATAACATCCCAGATTACTATAGTGATTGACGTACATTTATGGTGCCAACAGTCTCCACCAAGTCTCAGCTCGGACGCTCTAACATTACCAGTTACGTGGTGTCAGCTTGGTTCAGTCGTAGCAAGTCTCACCTCAACATCAGAAGGTTATCAGATTTATTGGCCCCGATTTTAAAGGGGGGGGGGCAAGTACGGTGCCCGTGAGCCTCAAAGTGGGCAGCGAACCCAGGGAGTCTGCAGACAAGGATGCCCACCCCATCTTAACACCAGCCCCCCGGTTAGCGATGCCTCCCTTCTGGAGGAGCTTAACAACTTCTACGCTCGCTTTGACAGGGACAACTGGGAGCCGGCTACCAAAGCCTTGCCACCCCCGGAAGACCAGGTGCTCACTCTGTCGACCTCCGACGTAAGGGGTGTTCTATGCGGAGTGAACACACGAAAGGCTGCTGGACTGGATAGCATCCCTGGACGGGTACTCAAGGAATGTGCTGATCAGCTGGCTGATGTCTTCACCGCCATCTTCAATCTGTTATTGGCCCAGGTAGTAGTCCCGACATGCTTCAAGACCGCTACCATTATTCCTGTGCCAAAACAAACGGCTGTGACGTGCCTGAACGACTATCGACCTGTCGCACTCACACCCATCATAATGAAGTGTTTCGAGAGACTGGTCCTGGCTCACATCAAAGCCAGTGTCCCGCCTCTCTTGACCAACACCAGTTTGCCTATCGTGCAAACAGATCAACGGAGGATGCAATCACAACTGCTCTACACTCTGCACTGAATCACTTAGATGGTAAAGAGACCTACATCAGAATGCTGTTCATAGACTACAGCTCAGCATTCAACACTATCGCCACCAAACTCCACACTCTTGGCCTGAACACTTCCCTCTGCAACTGGACCCTGGACTTCCTAACAAACAGACCCCAGTCTGTCAAATTAGGTAACCACACCTCCCCCCCCCTGACCCTGAACACGGGGGCCCCACAAGGATGTGTGCTGAGCCCCCTCCTCTACTCCCTCTTCACCCACGACTGTGTGGCTGTTCATGGTTCCAACACCATCATCAAGTTTGCGGATGATACCACGGTAGTAGGCCAGATCACCAACAACGATGAGTCAGCCTACAGGGAGGAGGTCCAGCATCTCGTGAAGTGGTGCGCCGATAACAACCTGGCCCTTAACACCAAGAAAACCAAAGAAATCATTGTGGACTTCAGGAAGTCTAAAGGCAGAAGTCACACCCCATTCACATCAATGGGGCTGTGGTGGAAAGGGTGGACAGCTTTAAGTTCCTCGGAGTCCACATCACAGAAGACCTCTCCTGGTCCCTCAATACCTCCTCTCTGGTGAAGAAGGCCCAGCAGCGCCTATATTTCCTAAGGAGGCTGAAGGGATGTAACCTGTCACCCCTGATCCTCTCTAACTTTTACCGCTGCACAATAGAGAGCATCCTGACGAACTGTATCACAGTATGGTATGGCAGCTGTAGCTACTATGACCGGAAAGCCCTGCAGCGGGTAGTCAAAACTGCCCAACGCATTACTGGCACCCGGCTACTGACCATAGAGCACATATACCAGAAACGCTGTTTACGGAGGTCACGGACCATCATCAAAGACCCTACCCACCCCAGCCACAGTCTGTTCGCCCTCCTGCCATCTGGGAGACGCTACAGATGCATTCGCACCCGTACGACCAGATTTAGGAACAGCTTCTTTCCCAGGGCTGTCATCCTACTGAACTCCACAAATAAACTCTAAAGCCTGCACATCTGCCAATGCACTTTATTATGGTTATGTTTATGTTAATGTATTACAAGCCAAATATATGTTGAATGTTTAAGTGTCTTAATCTAAATGTACACTCTCGGGAGCCGCAAGCCTACATTTCATTGTACTGCAGTTGTGCACTAACAATGACAATAAAGTTTATTATGATTATGATTAACATGCTTTACAGCAGCAACCTATATTTGTAACTGTTGTAACAGTCACATCCTTAAAGAATTTCACCCAAAGGACACCAGAAAAATCTAGCTGCATGATGCTTGTACATGGACTGACACCAACTGTAGGATGGGTATCTGGGTGTCGCTCTACACGCTCCTGACACTGTGTCTTGACACCACTTCTCTATATGCAAGACAAAGCGGCATATAACTGAAAGGGCGGACTTTGTATCTCATTTCTGGCTTCCAGTTAGGCCATTCACAAGAGATAGTGTAATTCTTACACACAAGGCACAAAGGGAGGAGTCCCCGTAATGTGAGGTCCCTGAGCTCATTTCAAGTGGCCACACTAGGAACCATTAGCCTGGAGGGCATAGTGAGAGTGGGGCAAGGTGATGTTGAAACCTTCCCTAATCTCAGGCTCCTCAAGTGGTTTCTTTCTGTCTCAATCCACAACAGGCTATCTTGTCCAGTTTCAACATGCTGGGGGAATCAGATGGAGAGATTCCTCTGTGGGACTTCATTATCCTCATTGTTGAGTATGAAGACTTCCATGTCTGCTTTCACCCAGGAGCTTGGATCGATGAGGCTGCTGCCTCTCAGAATGGAAACTTGAAAACGGATTAACCAACTTTAACAAAAAGTCTGAGCAAAACCTGAATTTACCTCTCTCTCCCCCTCCTTTAACTCACTCCTTAAAGTCTACCTCTTTGACCAAACTTTTGGTCACCTGCCCTAATATCTCTTTATGTGGTTTGGTGTCAAATTTTGTCCGATAACACTCCTGTGAAGCGCCTTGGGATGTTTTACTACATTAAAGGCGCTATATAAATGCAAGTTGTTGTTGTTGATTAAGCTCACTGAGCGTCCTGTGTGTTAGGTCGACTAATGGTCTGGAACTAAACACGAGAGTCATAATTGGGGATTACTGGCTATTACATCTTGGAGGGATTTTTGTTTTAAATTACAGGTTTTTGATTGTGAACTCCGCTTTGAGACATCAAGGGTTAATTCACAAAGATCCAGCCTACTCCCAGCTGTTTTTAACATGGGGAATTATTGGTAGTGTAATGATTATGCTACTGGACCACGACGTCAAATAATCCAGAGAATGCAAGTTCAAATCGCAGCAGTTTGAGAATTTGAATTAAGTTTTTTAAAAAATAATCTGGAAATTGAAAGACTGGCATCAGTATCAATATCAGTGTCAGTATCAGTAAGAGTGACCATGAAGCTGTCGGATTGTCGTAAAAAAACAACTGGTTCACTTGGGGAAATCAAAATGCTGCCCGGTATATGTGACTCCAGTCCCACACCAACATGGATGACTCTAAACTGCCCTCTGAACTGGCCTAGCAACTCACGAAGTTGTATAAAACATTTAAGGCGGCAGCCCAGCATCACCTTCTCAAATGCTGCTCTTGCCAAAATGTCCACATCCTCAAAAAAGGACAAAGACCGGTGTCGGGAGCAGCAGCACAGTGAGTATTTAAACTCACTTTCGCGGGCTTTTTTCCTCAGAAACTTACCAATCTCAGACTGGCGGCGGCGTTCCAGAGCCACGTCACGATTCAAAAAGTGACGCAGGCAAGAGGAAGCAGCTGATTAGTAATATACTCACCCACTCTATAGTTTGACAGTTAAGGTTAATAGTTTATAAAGCTTAGAAGGTCTTAATTTTTGTGGTTTATAGTTTCTAAGGTCTCTGTTGTGTAGTGGGGTGTGCTAGTAAACAAGGGCCCTTGAGTATATCATTTAATTGTAGTGTAATTAGTGGTATTGATTTGATTTAATTTGAATTAAAGGGTAAGTCATGGCAGCACAGCTCAGCCCCATGGCATGCTTATCCTGCACTATGTGGGAAATCAGGGACACGGCCATAGAAACATAGAAGTTGGGGCAGGAGTAGGCCATTCGGCCCCTCGAGCCTGCTCTGCCATTCAATGCGATCATGGCTGATCATCCAAATTCAGTACCCTGTCCCGGCTTTCTCCCCATATCCCTTAGCCTTAAGAAATATATCAAACTCCTTCTTGAATATATTTAATGAATTGGCCTGAACTGTCTTCTGTGGTAGAGAATTCTACAGGTTCACCACTCTCTAGGTGAAGAAATTCCTCCTCATCTCAGTCCTAAATGGCTTACCCCTTATCCTTAGACTATGACCCCTGGTTCTGGACTCCCGTGCCATCGGGAACATCCTTCCTGCATCTAGTCTGTCAGAATTTTATACGTTTCAGAGATCCCCTCTCCTTCTAAACTCTAGCGAATATAATCCTAATCGACCCAATTTCTCCTACATCATTCCTGCCATCCCAGGTAACACGAATGGGTCTTTTAGGCCTGCCCACTGGCCTAGTCACAGATAATCTGTGGTCACAACAAACTGTCCATTGCTTACTCAAGCAGGAAATCAAATACCCCTTTTATTTATTATTTGCCTTGTGTTTTCTGGAGTAGGAGTTGGTGTGTTTGTCATTTCCTGTCTGCATCACCAGTTAATACCAGGAATTAATAGAAGCTGTTAATTGTGGAAACTTTTTCATAACTAGGCGACACTACTTTCCAAGCGCAGTTTTGGTCACCTTACCTGAGGAAGGACGTTCTTGCCATGGAGGGAGTGCAGCGAAGATTCACCAGGCTGATACCTGGGATGGCAGGAATGACGTATGAGGAGAGATTGGGTCGATTGGGCTTATACTCACTGGAGTTTAGAAGATTGAGAGGGAATCTCATCGAAACCTATAAAATTCTGTCAGGTCTGGACAGACTAGATGCAGGAAGGATGTTTCTGATGGCCGGGGAGTCCAGAACCAGGGGTCATAGTCTAAGGATAAGGGGTAAGCCATTTAGGACTGAAATGAGGAGGAATTTCTTCACCCAGAGAGAGTGGTGAACCTGTGGAATTCTCTGCCACAGAGGGCAGTGGAGGATAGTTCATTAAATATATTCAAGAAAGAGTTGGATATATTTCTTGAGGCTAAAGGGATCAAGGGATATGGGGAAAAGGCAGGGACAGGGTGCTGAATTTGGATGATCAGCCATGATCACATTGAATGGCGGAGCGGGCTCAAAGGGCCGAATGGCCTACTCCTGCTCCTATCTTCTATGTTTCTATGTTCTGCCAATAGATTGCTCGTCTGTCAGACATCTTACTTATCCATTTAAAGTAGAGTACTCCGTGTCAGCATTCACGTGTCCATCGGATGAAGCCAAGAGCCCATTTGAAATTTTACACTGCTCCATTGTAAAACAATGGCAATGCAATTAACTTGGTCGCTTACTCTATAGGATAGCCAAAGAAAGAACTTGCGTTTATTTGTGGTTCAGTGGTAGCAATCTCACCCGAGTCAGAAGGCCATGGGTTCAAGTCCCACTCCAGAGACTCCATCACATAATCCAAACTGACAGTCCAGTGCAGTAGTGGGGGTGGTGCCATCTTTCAGACGAGGCCCCGTCTGCCCTCAGGTGGATATAAAAGATCCCATGGCACTATTTTGAAGAAAAGCAGGGGAGTTCTGGCCAATATTCCTCAAATCAACATCACTAAAAATGCACACAAATTGGCTGCTGCGTTTCCTAAATTACAGCAATAACTACACTTCAAAAAGTACTTAATTGGTTGTAAAGCACTTTGGGAAGTCCTGAGGTTACGAAAGGCGCTATAGAAATGCAAGGTTTTTCTTTCACTATAATGGGGCATCTAAACTTGCACACAGCATTCTAAATGTGGCATAAAAAGAAAAATAGCAAATATGCTTATAATTCCAGCTCAGTGAAACTGGTATGTTTTGGTATCTAAAAATAGTTTGAATGAAGTGATTTTTATTCCTACATCCTTCCTTTGCCACACAAGGCAGGCACAGTAATGTCTGATGATAGTAATACTTCCTGTCAGTTAAAGTCTGTAACTGGGATTTGAAAAATTGAAAATAACTCAGGCCAGCAACCCTAGACACATCATAGAGCCCCTTCAGTGCTACAGGAACCCGATACTCGGCACACCACATTAACAGTTTAAATCATTGATCGAGCCAGATAAGAAATGGCTTCGCACGACTGACAAAACATTTTATGTTCCACTTTGATGGAAAAACTGAAGCAAAATTTTCAAACAAAAATAGAAGTTTATTTAATGTTCAGTACAGGAAATCAGAGTGAGGAAGAGCAACAGACGAAGGCTAGTAAACAGAACACATTTCATTTTGCAACAGTGTGCACTGTACATACCAGAGTCTGGCTTATGAATACATGCACAGACTTCTGAATCCTGTAAATGTTTCAATTTACAAAAAATATATTTCAATGTGAAACAACCATTAGTAACAAAAATTGTAATTTACGACTATAAAATGACTTTTTATTTCCATTTTGCTGTGCGGTTGTGGATACTGGCTTAGAAATTGGTTCAAGCAGCACCCGTTCAGGTGCTACTTGGATTACCAAGGCCCCAGTCAGGAAGCACGTGCACAACTTTGCATATGTAAATAAAAGGGGCCTAACATCGATTTGAGGCCCCCTCTCGAAGACTGGGTTGCCCCAAGGCAGCCAGCACCATTGTTGGCTGAACTTGGGGAAACCAGGCCTAGGGATCACCTGTAACACAGAAGGCAAGTAACTTAACTGAATGCAAGCACTCCTGCTCCTCCTGACCCCACATTTAACCCCCTTCCCAATCACTGCTGTTCTCTACCCCCAATCCAGCCCCACCACCTCCTCTCCCAACCCTCCACCCCAATTCTTCTCCATTTCCCCCACCCTGCCCTACACTCAACCCACATTTAAACCCCTCCCAATCCTCAATCAGCCCCACCACCTTTGACCATTGACCCTTCTCCACAACCTCCTCTCCTAACCACCGAGACTCCCCCCTATACAAAGGCATACTATAGTGGCTATCCAATATATTTCTATACTGCTCAAAATTAGATTCCAAACTTTATTTTAGTAAAAACATAGCATGCAAATATTAAAATGTATTTGAAATAGAAATGGTTTTGAAATGTATTTACTGATCGAGACCTGGTGACTGTCCAAGAGTCAGCGTGAAAACAGTCGTTGAGTAATGTCGGCAGATTGAACAGGTTTTGTAGACGTTGGCGTACTTTCTTCATGTGGCTGAACGAGGCCAAGGCCCAGGCTCGCCCCCCCCCTCCCCGTCCTCACATACCTGTGAACCAATGCAATGCAGGAAACAATTAGCTTCAGAATGACACACATGTTTGCAGATATTTAGTAGGCGACAGGATCAGTATCAGTCAACCAGCCTGAATAACGCCATCAAGCTGCTTTTATAGGATTCTGGTAGCTAGCTCCTAGTATTTGTGCTGTTAAATTCCTTTACATAGCCTGCAGATTGGACTCAGTTACCCGAGTTTGTGAATCTGCCACTGGGAACTGTCTCAGACACGGAGCTCTAGGAATCCAAATGCAAACACAACCATCATAAAGGCAGCCATTACATAACCATAGTGGCAGATTACTAGCATATGTACTATACATAGTACCCAATAAAATGCTGAATGAATAAACCCGGGTCATTAGGTTACATATTGGTACCAATACAGTATTAATCAACACACTGCATGCGCACAACAGAAACTTATTCCCACTGCAGTTTATAAAGCAGGGACGGCACTCACTTTCTAACGTTCTGTCCAAATCGGCAATAAAGTCTTCCAGTTCCTTTGTATCTCCAAGCTTTGCTGTAAATAAAAGAACCATTTGAAGCTTTTCACTGAGGTTTGGCATTGCTGGTCTCTCCTGTTCATAAGATCTCAGGGAAATGCACCCAGTTGCTGATTAAAAGGCCTATTTACATTGTTATTAGAGGGTACTAGCTTAGTGGTTATGGTACTTGGACCAGCAACCCCCCAAAAAAATGGCCATGAAGGCTGCCAGCTTATTGTAAAAAAAACTCAACTGTTCACTAATGTTCTTGAGAGAGAGAGAGAGAGAGAGAGAGAGATATGCCATACCTTCCTGGTCTGGCCTGCACAACTCCAATCCCACGTTAGTTGACCCCAAAGCAAGATTCGTGGGTTTGTTAAGGTTGACCGCCAAGACGACTTAGTAAGGAACCAACTGCTGCGTGAAAAGCAACTTGAAGTAACCACACATGTGCCAAGAATGTGCGTGCATAGTCACTTGAACTTCACACTACTGGCTGGGACCTTGCCTGGTACCAGGGTAAGATCCAAACAGGAAAAGGCCCACCCGTGGCCAAATATTGCAAGGGGAACAGGGGCTGGCCATTTACATTGGCAGATGATGGCACTTTGCCCCTTGGAGTTAGAAATGAGTGACCTCAGCCTGTAGAGCCATTTGAGTTTGTGCTGCCTGCAAGCATGTTGCACAGCACTGTTACACAGCCAAGTCATTACAGGCACAATCTCAAAATGTTGCAAGCATAAGGCACTCACTGCAAGTAGCTTCAAAGCAGTATTAAAATGATACTGGTTGCTCCACAGGGTCCAGATGATGACATTCCAACAACCTGTACACAAGTTCCACTTCACAACAGGAGCCCTTCTTCCATAGGACCCTGCAATTCTCCACAAACTAGTGATAGATGACCTTTCCTCCATAGCACAGAGCTCAAATCTGGACCTAGCTCCTTCCCTACACCAGGCAATCCTCCCAAACAACAAATGGAGATCTACATGACTCTTGGAGGAGACACCTGGGTCTCTCTCCAACAAGGGAGGACTGGCAGCAATCTATAGCTGCAGAAGAATCAAAGTCAGTTCAAACTCCTCCACCAGACCCAAAGAGTTCCACCTGATCGTGACTGATTAATGCTGCGAGAACAGCAGCAGCAAAACCGGCCCTCTATTGCACACAATCCTTCCAGATAAAGACCTTGTCTTGCTACAGGACCATGATTAACTTCACCATCCCCCCAGTGACTATCTGCACCTATTTGGCCAGCTCCCTTTGGAGAGAAGGATCTCCCAGTCTGTAAACTCGCCCACAGGGGCGAGAAAACTCTGCTGCCCATGTCGTAGCTCGCACCAAGTCCTGTTCACCCATCACCCTGGTGATCGCTGACCTACATTGGCTTTAGGTCCACCAATGCCTCAATTTTAAAATTCTCATCCTGGTTTTCAAATCCCTCCACGGCCTCACCCCTCCCTATTTCCAACCTCCTCCAGCCCCACACCCCCCATATCTGCCCCCCTCCAATTCTGGCCTTTTGAGCATTCCCAATTTTAATCACCATTACCAGCCTTGCCTTCAGCTGTCAAGGCCCTAAGCTCCAGAATTCTCAGAGTAATGCATGGGGTGAGGATGTAGAGGGAAAACATTATGAAGGTTCCTGAAGTGAAAATAGTTCTGCTAAATGCCACTATCTGGTGATAATCCTGAATCCAACCCCTTGTTACTGATTTTATATTGTATTTTCCCCGACACATACTGCCAGCCTGCAATGCTCAGCATAATGTCCGACAATCGACACTTGAACAACAAGGGTAATCAGATAAGTGACAAGAGAAAGCAACAATACCTTTAGAAGATGAAAGCGTGGAACTATTAAGCTTCTCGTCGCTGAAGCTGAAACTGTTTCTCCGAAGTGAATCTGTACCTGTCATTTTAAAAGCAAACAGGAACTAGTGCACTGAAACCACTCGGGTGGAACATGTACATCAAAAAGAATTCAAACAGATGAGGAAGTCGCACCCTCACCAATACAATTCGAAAGTGCAGCACGTTTACTTTCCATTTTGCATGCAGCAAAGAATAAATAATTTTCCACCATGCACAACAGAGCCAAATATCAACACGCTGGGAATAGAGGACAGATGGGACACCAACGCAGAGCAAACAATTTAGCCAATACAACATTGTACTAGAGAGGCCAGAGGAGGTAGTGATCAAACTGCATGTTGCTCCACTCATTGAATACTTGGCCTAATCCTGGGGACGGAGAAGCAAGGGAGACATTGAAGTACTGGAGGCAGTGCAGAAAAAAGCCACGAGACTAATCTAGTGTTAAATTTGAGTTATAAGAAAGGCTAGAGAAACTTGGACTTTTCAGCTTGGAAAGGAGATGTCAGAAGTGATCTTATAGGAGGTAGACAAGATAGTCAAGGGAATGGAAAAGGGAAATTCAGAATATTACTTCTAGGATAAGGGTACACCAGCCAAATTGGTAAAAGGTCAATTTAGGGTAGATATTAAGAAATTCCTCTTCGCAATAGGCTTCCAGAGTGGTGGAGACAGAAAACCTGGAATCAGTTAAGAAACAATTAGATGCTGCAATGGGGGGACTTTAAGATCTTCCTGGATGGATGAATTCAGATAGACTCAATCGCTTCCCTCCCATAACGATCTTGTGATCCTGCACACCATTGGTCTGAAAAGGTTTCATTCAGGAAGGGGATTGTGTTATACATGATGTTCAGTCAAGGTTCTGCCTGATCAAAGAGTGATTTAATAACAACTCATTGACCAGTTGTGGCACCTGGATCCTGGCCCTGCTCCAAAGGTTGGGGACATTTCCCCACATTAGGGGTGTCTTGCTCAGTATTGAATACTCACTGTCTGAATCACTAATACCGCAGTCACTGATGCTCGTGCTGCTTCTCCGCTTCATGCATCTTAAGTGTTCATCATATCGAAAATGTCTCTTGTTTAGAGGGGAGGTGAAATCCTCAATCACAGCATCAAATTCACATAGGACAGCACTCAGATCTTCATCCTCCAACCATGCTGCAACACAAACAAGACACAGGTCAAGATACAGCCACTGGTAGTGCCTGCAGAAAGTCTGCTACTAGCAAAGCAGCCAAGGCCCTTGTGCATTACCATGTGTGCCCCAGCAGACCAAGAACAGAAAAATAAACCTCAAATCTGAAACAAAAAAAAAATGCTGGAGGTACACAGCCACACATAAAAAAAGAGAAATAGTGAAACCTCAGGTGGAACTAGTCGACCACAGGTCTACAGCCCAAACATTAATCTGTCCCCGTCAGACTCCTCAAATGGCAGCGTGGCACTCCAAGTAAGAAGGTTATGGGTTCAAATCCCACTCCAGGACTTGAGCAGATAATCTAGGCTGCTACTTCAGTGCAGTACAGAGGGAGTCGTGCCCACCACCAGAGGGCCGATTTAACAGATGAGCAATTAAATCAAAGCCCCATCTGCCCATTTAGATAGTTGCAAAAGATCCCATGACATTAACCTGTCTTCTCCACTTACAGGAACATCTACTCCCCAAACATTAACCTGTCCTCTCCCCTCAGAAACATAGAAGATAGGAGCAGGAGTAAGCCATTCAGCCCCGAGCCTGTTCCACCATTTAATGAGAGCATGGCTGATCATCCAAATTCAGTACCCTGCCCCTGCTTTCTCCCCATATCCCTTAAGCCTTAAGAAATATATCAAACTCCTTCTTGAATATATTTAATAAGTTGGCCTCAACTGCCTTGTGTGGTAGAGAATTCCACAGGTTCACCACTCTCGGTGAAGAAATTCCTCCTCATCAGTCCTAAATGGCTTACCCCATATCCTTAGACTGTGACCCCTGGTTCTGGAGTCTAAGGATAAGGGGTAATCTACTCCCCCAACATTAACCTGTCTTCTCCCCCTAGAGAAACATTACTCCCCCAACATTAAATCGGTCTTCTCCCCTTACAGGAACATCTACTCCCCAAACATTAACCCGTCTTCTCCCCTTACAGGAACATCTACTCCCCAAACATGAACCTGTCCTCCGGTGGAGATGTTGCCCGAGGTCCTGTCTATTTCCAGCAGGTCCCCTCTCTGCAGCCACCCACAGCAGTCGGTCACCACCAGGCGGTGATGGAGCAGCAGCAGTCACCGGCAGCCTGCGCTTCCCGAGGGGCAGAGGGGGGTCCCGCCATTACATGGCACAAGATGCCTCACTTACATCTCGCTGCATTCATGCCGTCATGCAACTTCATCTCCGCGGCGGTGTGTGGCTCGTCCCCTGCCGTGCGCAACAGCCACGATCCTCAGCAGTTCTGCCCGCTGCGCGCCGCCTCGCCCGCTTTTATAGGCGAGCCCCGCCTCCTGACACGTCACCAGGAGTTCCCCCGCCGCGTGCCGCCATCGCCGGTGACGTAGGGAGGGATTCCCCTGTCGCTGCCCACCCGCGCTCCCGGAGGAATTCGCACCTTCCCGGGAGAAGCTCAACCTGCGATCAGGTTACCGCCAGCTGTTACTGCAACCGCAATGTGCACACACGCTCAAGGGATAATGTCTACAGCTAACAATACAAACAAGATAGCAATACTGCACAAAATCATGGCTGGGAGCTATTGCAGCATTAGTAACACTATTATAAATAACAGGGTACAATTATCAGGAAAGACTGAACAGGCTGGGGCTCTTTTCTCTCAAAGAGAAGGCTGAGGGGTGACCTGATAGAAGTCTTTAAAATTATGAAGGGGTTTGATAGGGTCGATGTAGAGAAGATGTTTACACCGGTGGGGAATACAAAACTAGGGGTCATCAATATAAAATAGTCACTAATAAATACAATAGGGAATTCAGGAGAAACTTCTTTACTCAGAGTGGTGAGAATGTGTAAATTGCTGCCACCTGGCGTGGTTGAGGTGCATAGCATAGATGCATTTAAGGGGAAGCGAGATAAATAGGAGGGAAAAAGGAATAGAAGGATTTCTGATCGGGTGGGAGGAGACTTATATGAAACACCGGCCAAATGGCCTGTTTCTGCGCTGTAAAATTATATTTAATTGCATGTAAATTACCGAGTGGCTCGACAGCACCACTACTGACTGAGCTGGCCGAATCCTGAGGGGCATAGCTGCCAGACTGGGTCTGCAGCAGGTGATGAGAGGAGCAACATGAGGACATGAGGGGAAAACCTACTTGACATCGTCCTCACCAATCTACCTGTCGCAGATGCATCTGTCCATGACAATATTGATGGCAGTGACCATTGCACAGTCCTTGTAGAGACAAATTCCGGTCTTCACACTGAGGACACCCTCCTTCGTGTTATGTGGCACTACCACCGTGCTAAATGTCAAATGCCAAATCTAGCAGTTTAAAACTGGGCATCCATGAGGCGTTGTAGGGCATCAGCAGCAGCAGAATTGTATTCCACCACAATCTGTAACCTCATGGCCTGGTATATCCCTCACTCTACCATTACCATCAAGCCAGGCAACCAACCCTGGTTCAGTGAGGAGTGTAGAAGAGCATGCCAGGAGCAGCACCAGATGTACTTAAAAATGAGGTGCCAACCTGGGGAAGCTGCAACACAGGACTACATGCATGCTAAACAATGGCAGCAGCATGCTATAGACAGGGCTAAGTGATCCCACAATCAATGCATCAGATCAAAGCTCTGTAGTCCTGCCACATCCAGTTGTGAGTGGTGGTGGTAGACAATTAAACAACTAACAGGAGGAGGAGGCTCCATGAATACCCCCATCCTCAATGATGGGGGAGCTCAGCACATGAGTGCAAAAGACAAGGCTGAAGCATTTGCAGCCATCTTCAGCCAGAAGTGTCGAGTGGTTGATCCATCTTGGCCTTCTCCTGTGGTCCCCACCATCACCGAAGCCAGTCTTCAGCCAATTCGATTCACTCCACGTGATAGCAAGAAACGGCTGAGTGCACTGGATACAGCAAAGGCTATGGGCCCCGACAACATCCCAACTGTCGTGCTGAAGACTTGTGCTCCAGAACTAGCTGCGCCTCTAGCCAAGCTGTTCCAGTATAACACTGGCATCTATCTGACAATGTGGAAAATTGCCCAGGTATGTCCTATCCACAAAAAGCAGGACAAATCCAATCCATCCAATTACCACCCCATCAGTCTACTCTCAATCATCAGCAAAGTGATGGAAGGTGTCGTCAATAGTGCTTATCTCACCAATAACATGTTCAGACTGGGTTCCAGCAGGACCGCTCAGCTCCAGACCTCATTACAGCCTTGGTCCAAACATGGACAAAAGAGCTGAATTCTAGAGGTGAGGTGAGAGTGACTGCCTTGACATCAAGGCAGCATTTGACTGGTTGTGTCACCAAGGAGCCCGAGTAAAATTGAAGTCAATGGGAATCAGGGGGATGCCTGTCCACTGGCTGGAGTCATACCTAGCACAAAGGAAGATGGTTGTGGTTGTTGGAGGCCAATCATCTCAGCCCCAGGACATTGTTGCAGGAGTTCCTCAGGGCAATGTCCTAGGCCCAACCATCTTCAACTGCTTCATCAATGACCTTCCCTCCATCATAAGGTCAGAAGTGGGCATGTTTGCTGATAATTGCGCAGTGTTCAGTGCCATTCGCAACTCCTCCGATAATGATGCAGTCCATGCCCGCATGCAGCAAGACCTGGTCGACATTCAGGCTTGGGCTGATAAGTGGCAAGTAACATTCGCGCTATACAAGTGCTAGGCAATAACTATCTCCAACAAGAGAGATTCTAACCACCGCTCCTTGACATTCAACGGCATTACCATTGCCAAATCCCACACCATCAACATCCCGGGGGGTCACCATTGACCAGAAACTTAACTGGACCAGCCACATAAATACTGTGGCTACAAGAGCAACTCAGAGGTTGGGTATTCTATGGCGAGTGTCTCACCTCCTGACTCCCCAAAGCATTTCCACCATCTACAAGGCACAAGTCAGGAGTGTGATGGAATACTCTCCACTTGCCTGGATGAGTGCAGCTCCAACAACATTCAAGAAGCTTGACACCATCCAGGACAAAGCAACCCACTTGATTGGTAACCCATCCAGCACCTTAAACATTCACTCCCTCCACCACTGGCATACCGTGGCTGCAGTGTGTACCATCTACAAGATGCACTGCAGCAACTCGCCAAGGCTTCTTCGACAGCCCCTCCCAAACTCGTGAACTCTACCACTTAGAAGGACAAGGGCAGCAGGCGCTTGGGAACACCATCACCTCCAAGTTTCCCTCCAAGTCACACACCATCCTGACTTGGAAATATATTGCCGTTCCTTCATCGTCGTTGGGTCAAAATCCTGGACCTCCTTAACTGCACTATGGGAGTACCATAACCACAAGGATAGCACCGGTTTAAGAATACGGCTCACCACCACCTTCTCAAGGCAATTAGGGATGGGCAAAAATGCTGGCCTTGCCAGTGACACCCACATCCCAGGAACGAATGAAAAAAGTGATGGTGTATTTACATAAATCATTGTTTATTCTTTATTTGAGAATTACCCCAAGATTTGAAGTAGTTGACAGTGAGATTTATATTTATATTGAACAGTAATAATTGAGATTCACCAGAAATAAAACAGGGTTGAGAAAATTAGGTTTGTGAAACCAGGAACACCCCCAACTTCTTAATTTTCATGGGAGTGCTTGCTGGTGCAGGCGGCCGCCCTTTTGGGGAAACCCCAGGAAATCCTAGAAACAACATAACAGTGGTCAAGCCCGCGTATTATGCGTCTCTCCCTTATTTCCTGTCATTAGTGCCCTGGCAATAGGTTCCTGGAGGTTACTGATAGGAAAATCAGTCCCTTAATCTCCATTAATAATGGGCCAAATGGCATCTATCTGAGGTTGCTGAAAGAGGCAAGGAAGGTGATGTACAGGGTATTGGGTACAGTAACAGAAGGTTCATTGAGTACTGGAGAGGCTCTGCAGGATTAGAATCAGATAAATGGAGTATCTGTATTTAAAAAGAGGAATACCTGAGCCAGGGAACTACAGGCTCATTAGAGGGATCCTGCGATACAGGGAGGGGGTTCTAAATCCAGGAACATGGAAATCCTGGAGCATAGATTACGGTCTTAAAATCCAGGAGCAGGGGAATCCTGGAGTAGAGAGAAGGGGTTCCTGGAATATAATCACTAATCTAAATGCTTTTGTAAGACATGCAACAACCTCTCTAAGCGTCAATACTTTTTTAATAAAAGCAATGGGTAAAGTTACACTATTGATTGATAAAGATGCAGAGTTTAGAAATTGGTCCATGCAGCGCCCATTTTCAGGTGCTGCTTGGACTACTAAGGCCCCAATATGGCGGGCAGGAGGTGTTTGCACATTTTTGTCCGGAAGTGCATCGCCCATCGTATTGGTAAGGACAAACAAGAGGCGTCCTTTACCCGTGCCTGTTGGGATAAGTCAAATAATGACTTACCTGCTGTGCTGCTCCTCTGCTTGTTCCCAGGAAATCCCACAGACCATCTAACCTAAGAAGGTTCCCAGGCAAATCATAATTTGCACCAAGTCCCGTTCACCCATCACCCCTGTGCTCACTGACCTACATTGTCTCCCAGTCCAGCAACACCTTCATTTTAAAATTCACATTGTAGCGGTTCGTGTAGATCGCCACTAAATAAGAGAGTTTGACTTCGACGAACTATTAACAAGTTGTTTATTTACAGGAACAGACTAATTACATCAGGTAAGATGGCAGGTAAGATGGCTGACTGTAGGAGCACCATGGTATAGGTCTTGTCCCAGCGGGGACTCCACGAGGACTAAGTAGAAGTTTCCCAGCTCAACTGCCAGCAGGTTCCGAGCTCAACTGCCAGCAGGTTCCGAGCTCTACTGTTGGAAGGTTCCGAGCTCTGACGTCATGACGCAGAGTACAGGAGAGAAGCCTGAGTATAGTAACAGACACATACAGTAAGGTAAGTTAAAGGGAATTATGTATCTATATATATAAAGCGGCTCTTCTGTCTGTCTGTCTGTCTGTCCGCCTGGTCTCTATACGTTTGGAAGTTACAGAGCGTACCGACGCGTGCGTCGCCTCAAAAGAAAGCTTGCGATTCCGGACCGGTCATAGGTGTATTTACGTTTCGGCCAGACAAAAATCCCGCCCGCGGTATCCCAAAAACGTTCAGCGTTCCGCTCATTAGCATCTCATTAGCGACCGTGTGACGTCGAGGTCTTCCTACAGTTGAGTGTCGAGTGACTCGACGATTGACCAATCCTACGCTTCGGTGACCTGACCGGTCGACCAATCGGTGCGTGTGTGGGCGGGCCTTATCCTTCTGAACCGAGGTGAGTGGCCGCCATCTTGATTTTCCACGATTTTTTCCCCCACACTTTCTGTGTGTTAGGGAACTAAGGTAAATATTTCAATTATGTGTTAGGCAATTAATTAACAATTTATTTGAGTTTTATATTGTGTTTAGCAACCCCCCCCCCTCCTCCTCACCCTCGCGCAGGGGGGACTCGGGGCCTGAAGCTGAAATTTTTTTTCTCTCTCTCTCTCTTTCTTCATCTCTCTCTCTCTCCTCTCCTCTTCGCCCTCTCTCTCCTCTCTTCCTCTTCATCCTCTATCCCTCTCTCTCTTCTATCTCTCTTCCCTCTCTGTCTCTCTCTACTTCCCCCTCTCAGTGTGTCGCGGACGGAGCGACGGAGCGCGCCGCCCGAAGTCTTCCGCTTGCTAACGGCCTTGCGCCGCATCCCGCGGGTCCGCTCGC